>NC_057861.1:270828175-271145570 GCF_019393635.1 Dromiciops gliroides | reverse complement strand
GCGGGGGGGTGTTGGAACCTGTTCCTGATGAAGTTTTTTGTGACTATTGCTTTTGTTTCTAGTTGTACACTAATCATCCTTTTAATAATATATTTTAGAATTTTTAACTGAAATCAAAGTTAAGCTCACTGGCCTGTAGTTCCAAATTTAGATGCATTATCAGATCCATTTCTACCTGAATTGTTCTTTACATAAATGCTCTCCATTATTCATTCTGCCCTCTGCTCCATATATTTCTTCATCTGAATGCATAAATTCAAGAGATCCTCCAGCTACAGCATTCTGGTAAAAGGAATTAGGGGGTCATATCAGCACATCTGGATTGGATCACTTTTTCTATTTCATAGAATCACAGTCACCGAATTTCAGAGTTAAAAGGTACATAAGATGCTATCTAGCTTAACCCATCCATGAACATGAATCTCTACAACATATCTAACAAGTGGTCAATAAGCCTTTACTTGAAGAATGCAAGTGAACGTAAGCTCACTACCATCCAAGGCAGTCCCATCTACTTTTGGGACTCTAAAGGTCCTCCCTTACATCTAACCTAAATTTATATCCACACCATCTACCCATTGCTCATAGTTTTGAGCTCTAGAATGAAGAAGAAAAACCTAATACATCTTCCACATTATAGCCAACTATCATATACCATTCCCCTCAAGTTTTCTCTTCTCTGCATTAACCATCCCCAGTTTCAGCAACCAGGCCTCTGTGGCTTGATCTTAAGGCATTTTGTCATGATGGTTATTCTCCTCTGGACTGTCCTTCAACTAGTTCCAAAGAATAATAGATAATAATAGCTAGCATTTATATAGCACTTTGTTGTGCAAAGCCTTTTATGTGTTATTTCATTTGTTCCTAATCTATGTTATTACCCTATCATCTAGTTCTCATATCTTTATCTTGTCTACAAGAATAGTATGAGACTTTGTCAAATGCTTTGCTAAAATCTAGGTAGACTATTTATAGCATTCCCCTCAACTACCAATTTAGAAACACTGTACAAAAAAACAAAAACAAAAAAGGAAATGAGATTATTTTGGCATGATCCCTGATTCCATTCTAGACTTAAAGGGGAAAGGGAACAAATATTTATTAAGTAACTTACTATGTGCCAGTCATTACTCTATGTGCTTTACAAATAATATTTAATTGAATTCTCACAACAACCCTGAGAGGTGAGTACAATTATCACTCTCTATTTTACAGCTAAGGAAGCTGAACCAGACATAGGTTATGTGACTTGCCCAGAGTCACACAGCTAATAAATGTTCTAAATTTCATTTGAAATTAGGTCTTCCTTGACTCCAGGCCCATTGCTCTATCCATTGCATCACCTAGCTGCCTCTAAACCTAGATGCTTAGTTTAAGCATCCAGTATTCACTGAGATGGAGAATGAGATGGCAAACCACTCCTGTATTTTTGCTAAGAAAACCCCAGGGACAGGATGGTCCATGGGGTCATGAAGAGACAGACATGACTGTCTTGATGGAATGACTGAACAATTCTCTTACAGGCAATATGGTCATCACTTTACCTGCCTTGTTACTTATACTGTCTACATTTTTCTATAGACACTTGAATCCAGGGGTCTTACTGCAGTCTCTTTTCTTGGATTTTGTTACCTGTTCATTTCTCTGGGTTTCATCTGTACGGTATCTTTTTTTGGGGGGGGTTGTTTGCTTTTGGGGGGCAATGAAGGTTAAGTGACTTGCCCAGGGTCACACAACTAGTGTCAAGTGTCTGAGGCTGGATTTGAACTCAGGTCCTCCTGAATCCAAGGCCAGTGCTTTATCTACTGCATGATCTAGCTGCCCTGGTATCTTTCTTGATAGATATACATGCATATATACATACACACATGCATGCATACATGCATACACAGACAATTTCTTCCCACCCTTTCTTTTGCAGCCTAAAGAGATTTACAAGTTACCAGGCCAGGGGGCAGCTAGGTGGCACAGTGGATAAAGCACCAGCCCTGGATCCAAGAGGACCTGAGTTCAAATCCGGCCTCAGACACTTGGCACTTACTAGCTGTGTGACTCTGGGCAAGTCACTTAACCCTCATTGCTCCCCCGACACACGCAAAAAAAAAGTTACCAGGCCAGTTTGTTTTGACCATCCTTTGTTAGGTGTATTTCTAACCTTGGCCAAGAGCCCAATATTCTTGCATGTTAAGCTGTGGTCCAGAAATCCAAATTCTGTTTTCAGGCTCTATCTTCTTAACCAGCTGTTCACTTCTCACATCTACTGGCCTCTTTTGAAAACCTGGCCTTCATTTGTCCACAGTGATGGCCAAGGATTCTCCAAAAATTGGGCTGGAACTAGGGACACTTAGTTCTCAATATAACACTCATCCTTACAGCTGCTGGCTTTTTTGGAATTCTTGCTTTTTTTTCTGGAGTCTCTCTGCATGGTAAGAAATTTCATGCATTTTGTGTTTGGCCTGAGTATCAGTGAAATGCTGTTTGTATAACTAATGTAGATCATTCTAATATAAATACAAGAATATCCCCTGTAGGTTGAAGTGCTTCATCTGGATTTCAGAATCCAATCTAAACCTCCCCCATGAGCCAAATCCCAACAAAGTCATAGTACTAAAGACAGATGGAAAATGTAGCATTGAACAATGTAGTCACAGGAATTTTTGTATGAGTTAGTTTCCTTGTTCTGGCTAACATTTGAATGGTGGCTGACCACAGTTAATAGCTGGCATACACTTGGGACAAATAAGGTTTTATTACTCACATTTTTCATTTCTGGCTTCAACACTCTGAATTCACTGGAGCAAAACACTAATACCACCAACATTTCCACAGAGGAAAAAGACACATGGTCAATTTTCAGAAGGGTTAAAAGGAAAATGACTTTGGGCACAAAGGGAAGCCAGTGAGATTCAAGACTTACATATATGCACATATGCAGATACATACATACATAAACACATGCAAATACAGAATACAAACATATGCATATACAAAGCGTACAAATGAATATGCACACACAAATATAATATATACATACAAATACATATACCTATACAAATATTTGAACATACAAATACATATTCATGTACAGACACAGACACAAATACAATGCACAAATGTATACACACACAAATACATATACATACAAATGTAAATATAAATAAATGTATAAATGTGTATACATATACAATTATATACACATATGTGGCAGCTAGGTGATACAATGGACAGAACACCAGAGCTGGAGACAGGAAGACCTGTGTTCAAATCTGGCCTCAAACACTTACTAGCTATGTTACCCTGGGTAAGTCACTTAACCCCTCTTTGTCTCAGTTTCCTCAATGGTGAAATAAGGATAATAACAGTACCTGCCTCCCAAGGTTGTTGTGAGTAACTGGCACATAGTAAATGCTATATAAATGTTAGCTATCATATTTACACACACATGCATACACACATACATATAAGCACCAATATTTTAAAAGCAGATGTAAATAATGAGATCTCAAATCATGCTCTTACTTTAGTATGTAGGGCTCTAAAACAATTGCAAGGCTTCCTGAGGAAAAAAAAAATCCCTTCAAATAAGACATGCAATTTTCTTTAGATCCATGGTTTCCAGGGCTATCTCTAGAGCACGTGTAGGACAGTGGATAAAATGCTGGACTTGGAGTCAGGAAGACTTGGGTTCAAAACCCAACTTAAATACTTATTAGCTGTGTGCCCCTGAGCAAATTACTTTAACTCTCTGGGCCTCAGTTTCCATATCTTGAAAATGAGGGGATTGGACTTAGTGGTGTCTAACATCCCTTCAAGCTCTGAATATATGAGCTCATAATTTATGTATGATCCAATAAAAGATGCCACCTCAGGGGTAGCTAAGTAGCACAGTGGAAAAAGCACCGGCCCTTGATTCCAGAGGACCTGAGTTCAAATCCAGCCTCAGACACTTGACACTTACTAGCTGTGTGACCCTGGACAAGTCAATTAACCCTCATTGCCCTAAAAAAACCAAAACACAAACAAACAAAAACAAAACAAAACAAAAAAGATGCCAACTCAAAAGAATTCAGAAACTGTGTATCTTTGATCCTTTTAGCATCTTACATAGAGCTGAAAGAAACCTTAGGGACCATTACAATCCCCAAACTTAATAGATACTAAAGTCTAAAAGAGTTAAAGGACTTCCGCAAGGTCACGCAGAGAAGAGTGTCAAATTTGAACCAGATCTTTTGACTCTAGAGCTATCACTCTTTTCACTAAAAATGGTTAATCAATGTTTATTATTGATTGAATCACTGTACCACCCTGATTTCCAGCCCACAGGGGTGGGTGTCTCTTCCTGATTTTGTTGCCAATCCTCTTTGGCACAGCATTCCTGACCCACATGGTAGGGACCATGGGACCACACAGGTGACTTTGTTCATACTTGCCTTTTTAGGAAGAGATAGAGCACATGTGTCCCTCCCAAAATGCACATACTCAGTTCCATGGGAAGTGCGCCAATCTAATTCCCACTCCAAAATAATGTTATTCACTTTTCACAGGTATGCTGTAACTGTGTAGGTTTGTAAAAGATTTGTTTATGCTGAAGGAATATTTGGCTGCTCTCTTTTATAATCCTGTGAGCGTGACTATGCTATTAGATGAAAAAAGCACTAAAGTTCAGGGCTAAAACTATGATAGAGTGACTGGGAATTTGCCACAGGTAACTGACACTATTTGTAGCCCAGCAACATAAAAATAACAAACCTTAGCATCTACTTGGATAAAGTAGAAATCTACCAAATGGTAGGCCTGGGTGACTTCTTCACATATCTAGATCTGTTCTTCCCTTCCATCAGTTGAGGACACACTTTATGCCACTTTTCCTGGGCTAAATTGATAATAATTCCTCTGGCCAAAATTATAGCTGCCAAGGCTATAAGAAATAAATAATAATAATAATAATAATAACAATAGTTGATATTTAAATAGCACTTTAAGTTCTGCAAAGCATTTTCACCATGAAAATATGATCAAGTAGGTGGTCAAAGTATTATTGCTTTCATTTTGCTGATAAGGAAACAGTTTGAGGGGGCAGCTAGGTGGCAAAGTGGATAAAGCACCAGCCCTGGATTCAGGAGGACCTGAGTTCAAATCTGGCCTCAGACACTTGACACTTACTAGCTGTGTGACCCTAGGCAAGTCACTTAACCCTCATTGCCCTGCCCCCCCCCAAAAAAAAAGTTTGAGGAAACAGTTTGAGACAGGTTAAGTAGTTTGCCCATTGGCAAACAGCTAGTAAGTGTTGTGGGGTATTCAGGGAGGACTAGCATTTCCAGTGTAAGGGCTTGCCAAGCCCTTTTCAGGGCTGTTTCTCCACCTTTGGTATTCACCTGTTACCCAACTCTAACCTGTGGCTCCAAGTAGCATGCGCAATGACCACACCCCAGTAAACTGTCTCAGAAGGGGGGCTAAACCAGGTTGTGGGCAACCAACAGGCCTGAATCCCATCTGTGAGTTAGAGGGATGTGTACCTCAAGCACATGAAGATGTCCCCAAGCAGAATGGGCAGATGAGAACAATATGTTCCAATGACCACGAAGGTAGCTAATGCAGACACTCTGAAATGCTCAGAGCCTAATCAGACATCAAAAATGCCAAGGTCATCCACTGCATCCTGGGTCATTGCCAATCATCTTGACTTTTGTCTTGACACTGGACTTTGATGATACAGGAAGAGAGAGTGAAGATGAAGTCTTTGTGGAACTCTGCCTCATTTAAATCCAATTCACATACAAGTCAAAGCATCACCCCATGATGTCATTGGTTCTCTTAAAAAATAACCATAGCGAGGGGCAGCTAGGTGGCGCAGTGGATAGAGCACCGGCCTTGGAGTCAGGAGGACCTGAGTTCAAATCCGGCCTCAGACACTTAACACTTACTAGCTGTGTGACCCTGGGGAAGTCACTTAACCCCAATTGCCTCATTAAAAAAATAAATAAATAAATAAAATAACCATAGCAAATGTTACAGCCAGAATTCTACACTAGGTGTTTGGACTTTCTAGGGCTCTTTCTGATACCCCAGATGGCCTCTCTAAAAATAATGGAATCACATAAAATATACCCTCTACATTTTTAAGGGATATGCTCTAATGGTACCTTAAACAGAATTCTAAAAATCCATACTGAACTATGTTGTAGCCAAGACTGTTTCTTTTTTCTTCCCTTGGCTCTACTCACTTACAGATCAACATGTTTTTTTTGGCCAATCCTCCCTATTCTATCTGTAACAGGAAGCAACCCCAGCTGATTTGAAGAATCCCCAACAGCATTCCCAACAGGAAGATTCAAGGAGACTTGGGAGAAAACTGCGGGAAAATAGGAGAATTTTTCAAGCTTTTAGATCCTGGGAGAGTATTTATTCAGAGGCAAAGCTTTAACTAGGATAGGGTGGCTGGGTCTTTGCTCCAGGTGCTAATACCAGAAGAATGATTTCTTTTTTCTTTTTTCTTTTTTTGAGTGGGGCATAAACTTCATCACTAGGGTGGTCAGTGGCCACTAAGCCTGTGCTTCATACCTTTCAGTCTTCTTTCAGTCTTTGCCTGTTCAGATACGGGAGGAAAGGCAGGTTCTAGAATAGAACTGAGGCATGGGGTGACGAAAAGAGGTCAGGGAAGGGGATTTGCTAACTCTTCTACTTATGATTAGACTTTTCTCTGCACCAATGTCATTCCCCTAGTCTATCCTCTAGGTACTCTTTTACTTCCCTCTCAACTGTTTTTCCTTTAAGTGGGGGGGGGGGGAAACTTTGGAAAGTAGACATTAAATGTTAGAGACACATTACCTCAAATTGATCTGGATAACTCAAACCCACTTGGATATGAGAGGAGTGGTGTGCTCTTGATCCCCTGGATAAACTTCTGTTAGGTCAGATTACAGTGGGACCCATAATACAAGAGAAACACTTCAGGGTAGATGCCCCTTATGTGACACTGTGTTGGAGCTAGAAAGCAGGGAGAAATGAATTTTCTAACCAGTCAAATAAAGCCTTCCCTATATGGATATTTGGTTGTTACCCTGAGTGCTTGTGTGGAAGCCGAATACCCCTTTTATTCACAATTGCAGAAAGTTAGACAAGAGGAATAGTTGGAGATTTCCCAGAGCGAACTCTGGGTGGAAACAAAGAGCCAAAGAAAATATAACCCTCAAGGGTAAGACTCCAAGATCAGAAGTGATATCTGGGAGCCCAATCCCAAGAGGATCTGAATCACAGATTTAAGTATATATCAGGAGAGAAAAGATCGAGAACCTCTATAATATAGTAATGCAAATTATAATTTGCCAAAATTACATAAGAAAAACCAGTATTTACTACTTCTTCTAACAGCCAGAAAAATACTATTATTAAATTATTTGTTTTTACATCCAAGTGTGACTTTAAGATAACTAGTTAGGACTTTATTTTTGACCAATGAAGTAAGGTGGCATAAAGAACTTGTAAGCAAACTTCCCCTGCCATCCCTTAGGACCAAAGCAATAACTTCTAAAGATTATAGGGGGCAGCATCTGGACCTTTTCACTTTCTATTTTATTTTGTTTTGCTTTGTTTGTTTTCGTGAGAAAGCTAAACTGTTTCACAAATACACCTGAGTGGCTCATTCCTTTTCCAGAGCTAAGCTCCAATTTAACCTCATCTTTGGAGTCTTCCTAGTTTATACTAGGCTGTTTTCATTGATAGGTTCTTTGAATTTCAAATACTTGTAAAGCTCCTAGCAAGTGCCTGGCAGATAGTAGGCACTTAATATATACTTGTTTTCCCCATCCTACCCCCATAGTCTTTATTTTTCTTACTACTCACTTAGCAATTAGTAATATACCATCAGACACTTACTAGCTGTGTGACCTTAGGCAAGTTGCTTCACCCTGTTTTCCTCACTTTCCTCATCTGTAAAATGAGCAAGCCACTCCAGTGTCTTTGTGAAGAAAACCCCCAAAGGGGTCATGAAGTGTTAGACATAACTGAAAAATGTCTCAACAAAACCCTGTACTATCATGTAAATAATTCCTCTGCAGCTCTGTAACCTGCTCCATGAGATTAGGGTTTGTTTTTTTCCCAATGCTTCTCAAATCATGCCCCATGGGTCATATCCAGAACATGACAGCTTTGTTCTTTTCAAAGACTTGGGCTGGCTAGAGCCCCACTTGTTCTGCCCAAGGACTTAGGAAAAAAACAGAATGGTAGGATAAGAAAGGGGGATCAGTAGGACAGAAGGGACCACATCCTTGTGTATATGAGTATGTTTATCTCAAAGGCTAAGCAGTGTTGCAGTACTTTACCTTCCGGGAAACACCAGAGTATTCTCAGTACTCAAAGGCATAATCCATGGCATTTGAATAATGGGTTCTATTCCTGGCCAATTGACACTGCTGATCTACAAAGCTCCCATTTTGCTTAACAGATGCAATGCAGTTGCTTGAAAATCCATATAAAACACAAGAGAACTCTGACAGCCCTCCACACTTCTCCATCTGCCAGGGAAGGTTCCACCTCATTTAGTATCTATTCTGAAATGCTGAGAGTTTAGGGGAAAGTGGACGTGAGGCAAAAGCACACATTTTTCAATTACAATCTTGGTTTTTTTAGTTCAATAATGCTGAGCCCAATGGGGGCAGTGGATATGATTTCAAATGTACATATATGTATGTATACATATATTCCTACATGAGGGAGGTATACGTATACATATATTCATACACACACCATGAAAATACCAAGTGTAGATGTTAATGGTTTCCCACCATAAACAAGGTTATAGACCTTGACTGAAGTTTATCATTAAACTATTAATAAATGTTAGCTGAGGTTACTAGAACTACACAAATATAATTCCCATTCAGTGCCAAACCCAATTGCTCAATCTGACTTTTATGTAGTGGTAAGCAGAAGCCAGCTTATACAGCTCCTGAGAGCAGATTGTTAAATTTTTACTGTGAGCATTTACACCTTGAAAATCAGCAAAGGCTATAAATCAAGATCTGATTTATTGTCTTATTGATTTTCTATAATTAAGAAAATATTGGAGAAAATGGCAATAATAAAGATTATATTTAAAAGTAGGTTATGAGTACATTTTTTTCAGAGAGCCAGTTGTCAGAACATCCCTGCTTTGAATGAGTAAAGGTACCTTTATTCATGTCTTCAGTTGACTTTATACAATTGTCATTTTTTATGGTTTAATACTATGAGTTAATCTTGGAGGTGAACTCTCTTTACCAATGCACATTTGCATTGGTAAATTCTGCATTTTAAAAATAGACAAAACTATGATTTGATCAAAATATAGAACTTCCAGTGAGAAAACCTTCTCTACTTGTGAAGAACCTGTCCCAGTGTTTGATGTTGGCCCACACTTTAGAAATGCACACCATCACAACTGGAGAAGATAGAGGGCTGCAGAAATAGGGGGATGAGCAGACAATACAAATCATCTGTTTAGAAATCGTGATTCTTTGCTCTCTCCAGGATCAATGGGTATGCACGGCAAAACAGAACTTTTAGATTTGTTTTTTAAATTGTTTAGTTTGGAAGATCTGGCAGTTAAACTGGATGCAACCAGGTAATCCAGTCGAAACCCCTCACTCTACAGAGGGGATAAATGACATACAGAAAGGGAAAATTATTTGCCTTAGGTTATAGAATCATAGGTCTAGACTAGAGAGAAGAGACCTGAAAGGCTATTCAATCCAAGACCTCCAGTTCACGTATGCTTTTTTGTTTTTGGGGTTTCTTTTTTTTGCAGGGAAATGAGGGTTAAGTGACTTGCCCAGGGTCACACAGCTAGTAAGTGTCCACCTAGTTGCCCCTCCAGTTCACATATGAAGAAACTTACATGCCTAAAGATTCCAACACTAAACTTAAGAGGGCAACAGGCAAACATCCAAACCATAATTGTCCTTCTGCTCTTGTTAGCATTAGGTTTGTCTAAGTAAGTGGTCCGTAAGAACTAGTCTCTGGAGCACTGGAGCAGTCCCTCCCTTTTTGCTTCTATGGTGTCAGGAATTGATAGGTGTACTAGCTGGGATCCTGGAGCTGGCAATTCTGTGTCCTATTGAGCCAAGTACCTGAGACCTGAGGGATCAGATAAATCAATGTTCCCAAAGTATATTCTCAGGATCCCTGGGAATCTCTAAGATCAAAACTACTTTCATAATTACACTAAGATGGGTTTTTTTTTGTTTGGTTGGTTTTTTGTTTGTTTTTTTTTTTGGTGAGGCAATTGGGGTTAAGTGACTTGCCCAGGGTCACACAGCTAATAAGTTAAGTGTCTGAGGCCAGATTTGAACTCAGGTACTCCTGACTCCAGGGCCAGTGCTCTATCCACTGTGCCACCTAGCTGCCCCTCACTAAGATGTTTTAATGATAAATATTGATAGATATGACCTGTATAAATAAAATTTCTTTGAAGGGCCCTTGGTATTTTTTAAGTCTAATGCATTCCTCAAAGGAAAGAGGTTGAGACCTAAAGCTTCTATCAGGCTATCCAATCATAATGTGGACAATTGTGAATTAGCTCATCTGTCTCATGTTCCAACTTTCCTATGAAATAGGATATTTATGATAAGCCATTGGACTTCCTTGTTGGGTCTCTCGGTGCTGTATTGTGGCTGGGAGACCAAAGGGAGAACTAGACTCCAACATGAAAAAGGTTTTTCTGCTGTGGTGGGTAGGAATTTGGAATTGAATATAATGCTGTACTCCATGAAATATAAGTACATTTACTTTCAAATTTCACTATGCTTGAACTATTCTGTACTAACCATTGAGGTTAAATGTTATACAAGTAGCAAGTCAAAGAGCAGGGATTTGAAATACTGGACATTTTAGAAAATGGTTTGGGGTATGAGCAGAGATTTTTAAATGTTACATTCTGTTAGGAGGTTGTTTGTATAAAAATAATCAGTCTTTAGAAATATATGGTATTCAGGAGAAATCTTTTTGGCAGGGAGGGCAATGAGGGTTAAGTGACTTGACCAGGGTCACACAGCTAGTAATTAGCAAGTGTCTGAGGTCAGAGTTGAACTCAGGTCCTCCTGAATCCAGGGCCATTGCTTTATCCACTGTACGACCTAGTTACCCCCTAGTCAGGGAAAATTTAGTTAGAAATATGATTTAGATTGGGGGGGGGTAATATTTCCTCTATCCTTTAACAGGTAGGTTTTTATGTGGAAAGAAAAAATTTAATTGGAGAGCATAGCACATGTTCTCAACATAGGGATGCCATATATGGTAATAGTCTTTCTGTTCTTTCTTATAAAAGAAAGATGGAGGCACTCAGAGAGTTGATGAGAACATTGGGAAAACATCCCTGGGGTTAGGAAACAGAAATCACAAATGAGACTCTCATTTGAAAGAGACCATAGTCAGTATCTATTTAGGAAGTGATCAGATAGAGACTTTAATTCCAAGTGAAACTAGAACTTAATGTTAGACAAGCCTGGGGGTTCCAACACTCAAACTAAATAACTTAAAACAGAGAAGTCAGATGCAATGGCAAATCCATTCCTTTAATGGGCTGGAACAGCCAAACAGAATAGATTACTAGTGACTGTAACTAATGGGTGTTGTGGTAGCTGAGGGGAAAGCATCCTGAAAGCTTTTGATGTCAACCTGGTTTGAAGTCTCTGGGTACCATCTTAGGAACATGTCCAATTCTCAAATAAAAGTTTACTCTGAGTGGAAAAAATATTCAATTCAAATATGGGAATAAAACTAGGGTTAAATTTTAGAAATGATAAATGAATGTTGAGGATCAGTGAGTAAGTTACCTAATAACTAAATTGCAAACTCCATGGGGGAAGATTGCATGCTTCATCTAATTGGCATCATTCCCAGCACTTGCCATGATGCTTTGCATACCATAGACACTTACTGTTTGTTGAATCAAAATGAATTGAATTATACCTCAATCTTCCTTTAAAATGCATATACTTGGGGGCGGAGCCAAGATGGCGGAGGAGAGGCTGTGACTCCCACAAGCTCCAGATAAACCCGTCCATTCACGCCCAAATAATGCGGTAAAAATCAAAACCCAGAACAGCCTAATGCACATAAGAACAGAGTGAGACTGTTTCTCCGCAAAAGAGGGCAATTCTGATCACCTACTGATCAGGCTGAACAGCTCAGCGCGGTCCGGACCCAGCCAGGGACAGTGCCTCCAACACGTCAGAGTCTTCAGCACCAGCAGCTTCTGAGGCTCCGATCACGGACTGGTGAGGGGGTTCGGAGGTAGGCCGGGGTGAAGTGGAGGCAGTATCTGCTGGAGTTGGGGCAAAGCGCCCTGGGTCTGAACCAGTGGGCTGAATCGAGTGGTGGTGGCCCAGTGGGGGAGGGGTAAAAGCATGCCAAGCTTCCGACCATAGAGAATCAGAGTTCAATCAGACTTCTGTTTCCGGGTCAAAGAGAAAGCAGCTGTGATTACTCACAAGCCAGGCAGGCTGAGAAGAAGCCCAATCACCCCCTGGGCCACGCTGTAGCACGAACAGTGTGTCCGGGAAGCAGTGCTACACTTTAAGGAGTAAAAAGCCAAGAAACAGTAAGCCAGGATGAGTAGGCAGAGAAAGCAGAAGACCATCGAAAACTTCTTTGGGGGAAAGGTAGACCACAATACATCCTCAGAAGAAGAAGATAATAATAGGGTCAAAGCTCCAACATCCAAAGCTTCCAAGAAAAATACGAACTGGTCTCAGGCCATGGAAGCTCTCAAAAGGGACTTTGAAGAGAAAGTAGGAGAGATAGAACGAAGATGTAGAGAAAGAGAGGAAGGAATGGAAAGAGAAATGAGAGCAATGCAGGAGAGTCATGAGAAAAAAGTCAACAGTTTGAAAAGCCAAATGGAAAAGGAGATTAAAAAACTGTCTGCTGAAAATAATTGCCTAAGAATTAGGATTGAACAAATGGAAGCTAGTGAGCTTATGAGAAACCAAGACACAGTAAAGCAAATCCAATTGAATGAAAAAATAGAAGGCAATGTGAAATATCTCCTTGGAAAAACAGCTGACCTAGAAAATAAATCTAGGAGAGATAATTTGAAAATCATTGGACTACCTGAAAACCATGACCAAAACAAGAGTTTAGACACCATCCTCCAAGAGATTGTGAGGGAAAATTGCCCTGATATTCTAGAAGCAGAAGCTAAAATAGAAATTGAAAGAATCCACCGATCACCTCCTGAAAGAGATCCCAAAAGGAAAACCTCCAGGAATATTATAGCCAAATTCCAGAACTCCCAGGTCAAGGAGAAAATATTGCAAGCAGCTAGAAAAAAGGAATTTAAATACTGTGGAGCTCCAATAAGGATAAAGCAAGATCTAGCAGCTTCTACATTAAAGGACCGGAGGGCATGGAATATGATATTCCAGAGGGCAAAGGAACTGGGACTACAGCCAAAAATCACATACCCAGCAAAACTAAGCATCATCTTTCAGAGGCAAACATGGAACTTCAAGGAGAAAGAAGACTTTCAGGCATTTGTTATGAAAAGACCTGAACTGAATAGAAAATTTGACTTTCAAATACAACACCCTGGAGAAGCATAAAAAGATAAACAGGAAAAAGACTTCATGAGGGATATTAAAAGATCAAACTGTTAACATTCCTATATGGGAAGATAATACAGAGGACACAGGTCTGAACTGAATACGAAGGGAAGTTATGTTTTGTTCTTTGTGGGGTGTCTTATGTATGGGGCCGGATTTGGGCTTGGGGCCTCCTGGGTCCAGGGCTGGTGCATTGTCCACTGTGCCATCTAACTAACCCATAATGACATCCTTAAAATAGGGTTGAGGTGTAGGAGAAATAGACTGGGGGAGGGGGAAGGGGAACGATTGTCTGGGGAGAGGTTGTTCATATGAAGGAAATAAGAAAAAAGCTTATGGAGGGGAGGGGAAGAGGGGGAAGGAATTGGGGAGTGATTGAACCTTAATATCATCAGAATTGACTCAAAGAAGGACTAACATACATACTCAAGTGGGTATAGTAATATATTTTGCCCTGAGGGAGGGGAGGGAGATAAGGGGGGGGAGGGGAAGGAGGGAAGGGCAGATTCTGGGAGAGAGTAGTAAAAAGCAAAATACTTTCAAGGAAGGTGAAGATGTTCTGCATAACGGCACAAGTATGAAATATTGAATTGCTTGATTTCATAGGGAGGGTTGAGGAGAGAGGGAGGAAGAAAATTTGGAACACAGAATTAGCTCAAAGACCTTAAACTCATCAGAGTTGACTCATGGAGGGAATAACATTCACACCCAGTTGGGAGGAGTAATCTATTTAACCTTACAGGAAAGTATGAGGAGAAGAGGATAAGGAAGGAAGGGTGAAAAAAAAGGGAGTGCAGAGTAGGGAAGGGGACAGTCAGAAGTAAAATACTTTTGAGGAGGAATAGTTTAAAAGAAGATGGAAAATAGAGTAAATATCATGGGAAGGGAATAGGATGGAGGGAAATAGTTATGATGACTTTGCTGGGCTAATACGAAGAAAATTCTTTGTCAAGTTTAAGGTACATTATTTAGGGTATGATGAACAGGATACTATTAGAAAAACCTGGAAAGACCTACATGAACTGAAGCAGAGTGAAATGCACTGTATACAAAATAACAGCAATAGTGTAAAATTATCTGCTGGGAAGCATGTGGTTATTTTCAGCAAGGCAATGGTCCAATATAACCCTGAAGGACTATGAAAATGGCAACCCATCTACAGAGAAAGAAGTGATAGTATCTGAAATAGATGGAAACACATTTTTTTTTCTTTTCTTTTTTTTTTTCTTTTTGGGTGAGGCAATTGGGGGTGGGTGGCTTGCCCGGGATCATGTGGCTGGTGGGTGTTGGGTGTGTGGGGCCGGATTTGGGCTCGGTGCTCCTGTTTCCAGAGCCGGTGCTCTGTCTGCTACACCACCTAGCTGCCCCTGGAAACACATTTTTTTAAAAAAATGTTTTTTCTCTTTGACAATTCCTTAGTCTGAAGTTTTGGGAGTTTTTTGACTGTTTTTTTCTCACAACCTAGCTAATGTGGGAATGTTTTCCATGACTACTCATGTATAATTTATTTTGAAATGCTTGAGTTCTAGTGGGTGGGGGAGGGAATAGAGGAGGAAGAGAAGTTGGAACAATTTTTTTTTAAATTGATGTTAAAATAAATCTGTTTTTACATAAAAAAATAAAATAAAATAAAAAAATAAAATGCATATACTTGGGGGCAGTTAGGAGGCACAGCGGATAGAGTACCGGCCCTGGAGTCAGGAGGACCTGAGTTCAAATCCAGCCTTAGACACTCAACATTTACTAGCTGTGTGACCCTGAGCAAGTCACTTAATCCCAATTGCCTCACTAAAAAAAAAAAAAAAGATAAAATACATGTTCTTTTGCACTATTTTATGGTGGGGTTTTGTTTTTGTTTTTGTTTTTTGCTTAGGCTTAACTTATTCTAATGAGTTCCATTTCTACAAAAAATTGACAATTGGGTAGGAAAGTCTGCTAATCTCTCTTTCAATTAACTATGTATATGGGAACCTGTCTGTTTGGACTGTGAGACCATTGCCAAGGCATCAGCTGATGAGAGGAAATTTTCCTTGCACACAATATATTCAAGAGAAAGCATTTGAAGTAATGAAACCTAACACCATACCATATAGTCATTCAGTTCTTAATTTTGTGAGGGCCAAAATTGGATATAGGGAGCATTAATCTCCCCCTTTGAACTTTCCCTTTTATATATACTTCCCAGGCCAATAAGAAAAGGAGCCTCTGAGCTTTAGTTCATGAAGGATCAGGTTTCATTACTCAGGAATTAATTAGACGACAAAGGTGAAATCAATTAGGGAAATTAGGAAGTAGAAATAAAGATGAATAATCTGAGCTCTCATCTTAGTCTGTGCAATCTCAGAGATTAAGCTAGTTCAAAGGAATTTAGGATTTCCCTTCATAAAACTCACCAATCTTGAACTGCCCACCAGACCGAGAACCAGCACACCCAAGACCAAGCATGAAACACATGCTTCTGAACTACCACCATGAGTCGAGCGCCACCAGAGACTGCTCTCTAGGCTGAAAGAGTGCGACCTTTTGAATGCCCCACCCACTGGAAGTTGCCTCCCTTCTGGTGGAGTTTTCCTCCCACAAAAGGAGAGGTCCTTCAAAAGCTGCTTAGTAGCATGCCCAATCTCAGGGTGGGCCAGGTGTGGCCCTTCCCAAATGATTCAGCTAAAATTTTCGATATTAATCTTTACCACAAATAATTTTTACCACAATTTGAAATATTTACCTTGCATATATATGATCATTTATTAAAAATCTACTAGTAAAGCACAACTAGAGACCTGAAGAGATATGAAATTTGAATAAGACACAGTCCCTCAAAGAGCTTGCAATCTAACAGAAGTTAAAATATATACATGGGTGACTATCCCATACAATGCATAAGTACATTAAAAACAGAATAAAAGAAAGTAATAAACTCAGCAGAACTCAGTAATCTATTAAACCTGATACATAAGGAAGAGGGTAACGTCAAAGATCCCAGTAGGTTTTTTTAAGCACAGGAAACAAGGTAAATGATAGAACTAATAAAGTTCAAAGTAAGAACAGGTATAGTGGGCAAGATAATAATCTTGTTTTCGGATTTGTATTGTTCAAGATTATGAAATACCAGGTGTAGATACCCTTTAGGGGTGGTAGTAGAAGATGTAGAATTGAATGAAACTACCAAAGAGAGACTACATAAAGAGAAAAGGGTAAAGAACAGAACTTTGGGGAGCATCCATCTTAAGGGGTCAGGAAAAAGATAATGAGCCAGAAAAAGAGAAGGAATAGGTTTAAGAGTTGGAAATGAACCAAAGGACTATGACCTCAGAAGCTAACGAAAGAGAAAAATATCTAATTGTGTCAAGTGCTACAGAAAGATCAAGAAAGATAAGGTTGGTTTTTTTTTAAAGACAATAAGATTTGGTGATTAGAAGAGGAATTGATGACCTTTGACAGAGTAGTTTCAGTTAGAATGGTGGTTATGGAAGCCCACCTGCAAGGACCTGAGAGAGTTGGCTCTATGCTTGGATATATTTTATAATATTCTTTACAAGGTTTCATTATATGGGTATTTAGAGAATGTGTTCATTCATAGTGTTTCCTTGAGAGTATCAGGATTAGGACAATTTCAAGATGACTTTATGGACAGCATGGCTCTGGTCAGATTAAAGAGAGATACATATCAGATGAACTGTTTCTGCTTTGGTAAGTGGAAACTTGGAACTGAATGGAATGTTGCTGTCTATATATATTGCATTTGAATTTGACTATGCTTTTATTGAATCTAATTAAAGTCACTCATGACTATTGGTGGGTGAATGACTAAATACTGTTTTATCTAGAAAGGATGGGAATAGGAGGTAGACGGAGGTGGAGCCAAGAGTGACATGTCCTGATTGACATATTTTCCTAGATATCTAGCTCATGGATATAATAGTAAATGGTAGACTGTTAGACTATTGTCAGTCACCTGTACCAAGGTCCTGACTATTGACATGCCCAACTTGTTACAGATACAGCAGCTTTCCTCAAAGGAGTTCAAAGTACCTTTACATATCTTATTTCATTTAGCCAGTGTTAATGCATTTTCTATTATTCCCAAGAAGGATGTAAAATTTTTAAAATTATCCCCAGTTGTAGATTTTCCTAAGGCCCATCAGTGACAGAGCCTGCACCTGGACCAAAATCACTCATACCAGATTTAACCACTAAACAAGCTACTTCAATTAACAAAATTGTTAGATCAGGGATTTTTTTTTTCTTCCTTTTGTAGCTTTGGGAGACACTGCATAGGAACTGCAGCAACAAAACATTTGCTAGCCAGTTGAACCACAGATGAAGACATTTTAGAACTTGCAAAAGGGTCTTGGAGGTAATCCATTTAAAATCCTTCATTTTAAGACAAGGAAATTAAGGCCCACAAATATTAAGCTACTTTACTAAGCTGATCAATGTCAGAGCCATGTCCATCATGTTCTGATGCCTCAAGGCCACTATCCTGGGTAGGACAGATAAGTAAAAAGGAAACAACTACCCCCAGCAAATATAGAGTTCTTAACTCCAGACAGCAGGATTCAGTGTTTTAAGGTCAGCTGCCCAGATAGGAATTATGTGCACTTAGCAAATTGTGCTGGGCTTATATTATTGGGCTCCTAAGTCATCCTACTCAATTGTGTATCTCCCATGGATTTATGGAGATTGAAAATAAAACCCACATTATTATAGTGCTAAGATTGTTTTAGGGAATAAATGCTTGGCAGTTGATTATAAATAACTCTGGACTCAGGAGACCTATCTGGGTTAAAGTTTTTAGTCTGCTGCCACTTTGCTTTGTGGATAAGTCACTCACCCTTTCTCTTTTTCAGTTCCTACTTGTCTGACAAGGAATCTGGGTAGATATAAGAGAAACTGCTATGATCCCTTTGGAAGAAGGAGGCTATAACAATCTATACAGGTATGATGCATTTAGAAAGGATGATTTTATCTGGAAAGGATGGGAGTAGGTGGTAGATGGAGGTGGAGTCATGAGTGATGTATCCTGCTGGACATACTTCCCTGATAAATAGCAGTAAATGGTAGAGTACTGGAGTACTGGAGTCACCAGCCCCAAAGTTCTGACTACTGACAGGATGAACCTGTTACATATACAATACAGCAACTTTCCTTCAAGGAAATCAAGGACCATTACATATATTACTTTATTCAGCCAATGTTAAGACATTTCAATTATTACCAAGAAGGCAGTGAAGAGGTTTTCATTATTTCCAGTTTTATGTTTTCCTAAGGCTTATCAGTAACAGAGGGGAAGGGAAGGGAAGACAAAGGGAAGGGTAAAGGGGGGGGGCATAGTGAAACTGTAGTACTCTAAACCTTAGATCCTGTGAATCTGTGATCTCTTTACTCCTGAGATCCTGCTTTTTTTAACTTCTTACCTTTGTGACCTAGGGCAAGTGACAACACTTCTGAACCTCAGGGTTCTCATCTGTAAAATGAGGAAGTTGGACTAGATGACCTTTCAAGTCTCTTCTTCCTCTAAATCTAAGATGCTACTCAGATAATTTTTACAGTCTGTTGTTGACTTTCATGTTTAAAATCTGCAACTATATTTAGTATCAAAAGTAGAAAATGTAACTTGGTTTTTCCATTTCCTGAGGAAGTTTATAAACCATTACAGCTACCCTTCCCAGTAAGGGGTTGGACTAAGAGGTGGGGGAGGGGGCAGAGAATCAATCTGATTGACCTCACACTTTGGCAGAACCCTTTTTTTCAAAATTAATGATGGGGAATATTCCGCTCCTGGGAATGGGGAGGGTGAAGTCCTTAGAAATTCTGCAGCATAGCTGAAATTAAATCAGCATGCAAGCCTGAGAAATATATCACTTTATGAAACCAATAAATATCCAGCTTTAGCAAATGTACTGGTGATGGATCACAGACCAAAATTACTTTTTTTCCCCTACCTGTATGCAGTGAAATATTTGGGAAGATTTTTAATTTTGCTGACTTTTCAATTTTCCTTTAGCGAAAGGCACCCAGGAGGAGGGCAGGAGGAGTAGAGGCATGATGGATTTGAGTTTTCCAAAGATGCTTAGAAGTACCAGGAGCTAAAACCTTCACCTTCTTTCTCCCTTATTTCATCAGCCTGTCAGACTATGAGGACTCTGCATTTGCTGGACAGCTCCACAGAGAGAGGCCAGTGTGACATCCTCCTTAGGACCTCCTGTGGTGAAACGAAGGAACTTCAGGGTAATAATGGGAAGGAACTGTCAGAAGTCAGTCATACCAGCTCTTCTGCCTCATTTTACTATAACAGTTCTAAGTATAAGCTCAGTTAATACTGAAAAGACGTAGGCAGGGGCTATGTTCCTTGTGGGTTTTTCTATTGAACTGAAAAAAATGACCTCCTATTCGCAAAGGTGAATACTTTGAAAGTGTTGGCTGCCCTAAAGACTTGACAGAGGGTGGGGAGATTGTCTTCACCACACCTTCTAATCGGAGCCCTGACACTGCTTGTCTGTCTCCTCAAGTCTCACTAGTGGTCAGGCTACTGCATGAATGACTCCCAACTAAAGTAGTTTCATGTGGTTTCTGGGCAAAAATGTGTTATAAAATAACCCACAGGCTGGCTCTGCCAGAACTGTGGAGAAACCAGAACTCTGAGGGACAATCAGTAATAATAACCAGAAGACAACTAAAGGACTTAGAATTAAAAGGGGCTTTAGAGATTATAAGATCACATGTTTAGAGATGGAAGGGACCTGTGGGTCATATAATCCCATCCCCTCATTTGACAGATGAGGAAACTGAGGCTCAGATGAGGAAACTGAGACTTGTCCAAGGGGGTCACACCAATAGTAAATAGCAGAGCCCCATATTGAACTAAGGTTCTCTCATTATACAGTCAGCATTCATTCATTCCACTATACGATAGTAAATGAATGAATTTTAAAACCTCAAAAAATTGTTAATTTATTACTATGTGCTAAGTATCAGGATTCTTACTATAAAAGCAGACAGATTTGTTCCTCAATGGGCTTACCTAAGGCAGCAAGGTAGAATGGTGCATAGTGTGTGGGATGAGGAGTCAGGAAAACCTGAGTTCAAATGCTGCCATAGACAATTATTTCCTGTGTAACCCTGGGCAAATTACTTAATCACAAAGGCAAAATACAAAGGCAAAAACATAATTACAAAACAAACTTAACCTCTCTCAGCCTTAGTTTCCCCATCTGTAAAACAGGAAATTTTAGAGAACCTATCTCTCCAGATTTTTGTAGATTCCTTCACCTATCCTCTTTAGACCTAAGCAGATCTCAGGCAAGGGATTTAGTTTTAGGCACCTCTGTAACTACAGGATTTGTGTTAATTTCCACAGAAATCCTGATTTTCCTATAATTCCTAAGCTTGCTCTATGGATTTAGATCAGAAATACTGGGAAAATGCTTGCAAATGAGTTTCTCTGTATATATGAGACCAGATTTAGACTCTTAAGGTACCTGCAATCTGGACTAGGCCAAGTATTTTTGTTTTCCTTCAGTTGAACCACTAAGGGAGACCTAAGGGATCCCTGAAGTTGCCTTTGCCTCTCCTTACACAGGTTAGGAGTCACTTACAACCTAGTATCCCAAGCAGAATTGATGAGCAGCTAGGAAAGTCTCTATGGCAGTAGTAGTAAGAATGAATGAAAATGCATTTTATTTAGTGTTTATACCATGACAGGCATCATATACCACACAAGGTACTAGATTTCACTGTGTTTCAATTCTGCCTCAGGTTGTTGTCATCATTGTTGTTGTTTGTCCTTCTTGAAGAGGACTGTAACATTAAGTTGATGTCATGGCTTGCAGTCAATTGGATTTAAGTGAGGGAGGGCTGTGCAAGGTCACTAGACTCACTTCTCTTCCTCCAGAGCCATCTGGGTCCAGTGTGCAAGATAGATAGATAGATGGGTAATTAGAGAAACTAGAGATGGCCCCAGATGTTTAAGGCATTTGGGGTTAAGTGACTTGCCCAGGATAAGATTTGAACTCAGGCCCTGCCAACTTCAGGGCCAGTGCTCTATCCATGCTCTATCCACTGCACCACTTAGCTGCCACTAGCTCTGGGCTGAGTGACCCTAGATCTTCATCAGAGCATCCTACCTCACAACACACATGAAGTCGCCTTTGGAAAGCGGCACCTATGAGATGTATCTGCTCTCATCTATATGGCCTCAGAGCAGAGCTCCTGGAGAGGTAATGGTATGAGAGAAGAGTCGAGAAGAGTCCTTAGAGACACTGTATTGTAACCTCTTAGCCTGCAAGATGGCAGAGGTGGAGAGAAAAACCACCTGGCCAAGAGGTGGGAGTGTCTGAATCCCAGTATCTTGGATAAAAAATGAGGGATTTGGGGCAGCTAGATGGCGCAGTGGATAGAGCACTGGCCCTGGATTCAGGAGTACCTGAGTTCAAATCTGGCGTCAGACACTTAACACTTACTAGCTGTGTGACCCTGGGCAAGTCACTTAACCACAATTGCCCCACAAAAAAAAAAAAAAAAGAAAGAAAATGAGGGATTTCCTGGGCAGGCAGCAGCAGGGTCAGGGTTGTCTATTTAGCAACCCTAGGGTCCAGGAATTCAGATTTCTAGAGAACGTAGAGATCCTGGACAGCACCACCCTCTTAGAGAAAAGAGAATAATATGCTGGAATTGAGCCTTCTAGAAAAAAGAGGGGAAGTTCCTGGGTAGCTCAAGTCTTTAGGGAAGAATAAAATCATTCATGTGACCCTCATAGCTGGAGGAGCCACAAGTCACTAAGCCCATGACATGAGGACACAAAACACATATACTTTGCCCTCCAAAATTCCCATGAGTTATTTGCAAGATGACAGTTCAGTGTGAAGTGGGTTGTCTCTTTAGCAACCCCAACTGTGTTTTCCTTCTGTGGAAGAGAGAGAAATCTGTTAGTTGGAGTACTTGACCTTATAAAAGCTTAATGAAACACAATGAATACCCACAGTAGAAGTTAACTTAATGGAAAAGTAGTTGTAGAAGGCAATATATAGTACTCCACATTTATTTTGCTATGTACAATTGATTCTTCACTTTCTTAATGAAGTAATAATATACTTAATGTCATCTGCTGAACCTCTAGTGAAGCCTCATTATTTTTTCTCCATGTAACATCTTCTATTCAAGTTCTGAATCATACCACCCCAGGTGTATTAGAAAACATTATATATGTGTATATATACAATATATGGTATAATAATGACATGTAGTATATTATATTTCTTATATTTAATTCAATATTATATATACATATCTTCTTAGTTTTAACCATTTTGCCCTTTAAATTATATTAGCACTTTCCTCTGTCCTGTCATGTTGGAAAACCTGATGTTTTCTCCCCTTCGAAACATTCAATTCTAACTCCAATTGATTAGAAAACCCCTTATGTTTGTTAGACTTCATTTTCCCAAAAGGTATCATTTGAATTCCACAAGTACCATGGTGTCAAGTGGCAAAAAACAAAGAACTGCTTGTACAATAAGGAGCCCATTTTCGCCAGCTGTTCCTCAGTGGGACAAGAGCTGGCCTTGAAGGGTGATCACATTTTGAATTGACTGAGAGGAAAGAGAAGGACATTGGAAATCTACTAGATAGTGTGAGTCACAGTACCCTTTAGAGCATTGAGAAAGATGGCTGTAAACATCTGGAGTAATAGGGCATATTGTTCCACAGGTGATGCCAAGGTCCAAGCCCTAAATTCCCTATTGTGAGTTATTTGCACTGGTACTTTGCCATAATTATTTCTGGTGGCCCACTAGTATAAAATTCTTCTCTGTCAGATAGCTGGGATCATGTCCTTTATTTTTAACTTTTCTCATCTATGCAACTTTCTACCTAAGCCCTACTTTGAATTTTTATTGTAGCAAGTGAGGAACTCTGGATTCTCAAAGACAATTTCAGCAGGATATAAATTCATCCAAATTTGAAACAATTTGAGTGTGGCTGGGCCCAATAGCAGACTTTATGACTATTGTTTGATGGTAGTCCTCATTTAATTTGGAAAGCTAAATCACTAGGTTAGCAATCAAACATCAGTCAATCAATAAACATTTGTTAAGCTCCCAATATGTGACAGGCACTGTGCTAAGTACTGGATCTATAAAATGAGGCAAAAGACAATTTCTGTACTTGAGAAACTTACAATTTAAAGGACAAGACAACATGTACACAAGTGTATACAAAGCAAGCTACATACAGGATAAATAGTAAATAATGGAGGGAAGATTCTAGAATTAAGAGGGGTTATGAAAAGCTTCCTATAGAAGGTGGGGTTTTAGTTGGGATTTAAAGGAAGCCAAGGAATGTCAGTAGTCATAATAGAAGAAGAAGAGCATTCCAAGCAGTGGGGACAGCAAGAGAAAATGCTAAGGACCAAGAAATTCAGTGTCTTGTTTGTGAAACATCCAGGAATCCAGTGTCACTGGATCAAAGGTGGGAAATAGGGTTTAAGAATAAGATGGGATGGAGGGGATGGTAAGGACAGCTAGGTGGGAGTGGATAAAGTACTGGCCCTGGATTCAGGAGGACCTGAGTTTAATTCCAGCCTCAGTCACTTGACACTCACTAGCTGTGTGACCCTGGGCAAGTCACTTAACCCTCATTGCCCCAGCAAAAAAAGAAGAAGACAGGCAAGGTAAAAGGGGGCAAAGTAATGTAAAGCTTTGAAAGCCAAACAGGGCATTTTGTTCTTGGAGGCAATAGGAAGCCACTGGAGTTTAATGAGTGGGAAGTGAGGAGAAGGGCAGTGATGCGATTGGACCTGTGCTTTAGGAAAGTCACCAATGGCAGGATGGAATGGAGTGGAGAAGAAGCCCAATTCCTGCCCTCATCGTCTTGCAACAATCCAGATTCCAGGTGATGAGGGCCTGCACTAGAGAGGTGGCAGTGTCAGAGGAGAAAAGGGGGCATTTTTGAGAGATGTTGCAAAAGTGAAATCAACAATAAAAAAATTTTTTAGCTGCAGCAACTCATGAAGAAAGGCCTTCTAAGAAATACATTCTTTGTCACTTCTCTACTCACTGTCTTTAATTTGGTTTTCATCTACATGTGGGACAAGTCTGTTGTACTTCCAGCATTGTTGGCAGGAATTAGGTGATTTAAAAAAATGTTTTACTGAAAATAATGTTGAACATCAATGCAAACCACCTATGCTTGTTTAGTAACTATTTACAAGCTGAATAAATTAATACAGCAGAACAAATACTGACTCTGGAATCAGGAAGCCCTGAGTTTGAATCCTGTTTCAGACACTTACTAATTGTATCACCCTGGGCAAATTGCTTTATCTCTAAAACCTGTTTCTTCATTTATAAAATGAGGACCTTGAACAAGAGGGTCTCTGAGGTCCCTTCCCACTCTAGATCTCTGATCCTGTGATTGAATGAATAGAATTTTCATAATGTTTTTTCTTTTATCTATCTATCTATTATGATGATAATGACTGTGCTTATTATTACTCATCAACCAACTTTTCCCTTCCCCCTCCAGCACCTTCAAGTAAAAGCACTTCTTTATACAACAAATGTGTATAATTAAGCTAAAAAGTTAGCACATTGCCCATGTCTGAGAGCACATATCTTGTTCTAACTGTAAATGTGCTTTGACACAGTGATGCTACTTTTAGGCATATATACCAAGAAGATCAAGGACTGAGGGAAAGGAATTGTATAATTACAAAAATACTATAGCAACACTTTTTGTTGCAAAAACAAAACAAAACAGGAAACAAAATACATGTCCACTAATTGAGGACTGACTCAACAATCTGTGTTTTATTAATGTAGTGTATTCTAAAACTTCATTTTCAGTGCTTTCATCAGGCTTCCAGCTTACATTTGAAGAAAGAAAAAGGAGGGAGGAGGGAAATTTGGGGTGTGTTAAGCATAAGCATATGATCAGGTCAATTAATATAAACAGTAAAATCAAGTCATCTCTTTAGGATTTGTGCGTGGAGTCCAAGGAACAGAAAAGCATCCATCTCTTTACTAAAAAGAAATATTTCAAAATGGGCCCCACTGAATTGTACATTTCAAAAAAAGAGTCTTCATGTGTTTCTTTACTGTTGGGTGACAACTGATCTCAGATCTCCAGATGGCTGGAGCAATATGATCTCCATCTGGCTTGTAAGGGAGAAGATTCAATCTTTGAAAAAAACCTCAGATGGATTTATCCCTCTCCCAGGCCTTTTGTTTTGGGGATGAGGGGATGGGAGAGGGAAATTAAGAATTGTTGAAAAAGGGAAGGAAGATAAAGAGAAGAAATGGGGGAAAAAGTCATTTATTGAGTCTCACAATAACTGGTTATGGCTAATAATATTCTTGACAAATGTGTTCAATAACTACCATACTGTAAGTACTTATCAAAAGTTGAATTACAATTCTATCAGAACTTTTCCTGATTTCCTCCAATTGTAAATGTTTCCTCCACCACTCATTCCTTTGGATGTCACTTGGTTCATTTATCTATTTATAATTTATTTCCCTGGAATAGAATATAAGCTCCTTAAATCCAGAGCCAGTTTCACTTAGGTCTGTATCCTCAACACCTAACACAGCATTGTGGCCATAGCAAGAGTTTAATTAATGTCTGTTAAATTGAATTCAATTGAAACTTGGACCCAACTTTTGCTTTATTCAGTAATGGCACTAAACCCTCCCACTCATGGATTAAAGAAACACCTTCCTTCCCTTCTTGGTCCAACTCATTTCTTGACTTATATGCCCAATTACAGGCACTTTAGCTGTACAGGCCTCACACACTCCTCGGAAACTAAGACAAAGGCAGTATCATCCTCAGAAATTCTACCCAGCCACCCCCCTCCCTCAGTGACAAACCAAGAACTAGTCTTAGTCACAGGTTACCCTGGATAGCAGGCTCTGTGAGCTACAAAAGTGAATCACCCAAGGGAAAACAGAAGTTTGAACATGAGGTAAATGAAGTGGAAAGAGAAAACCACTGAACCAAACACCACCAATTCACCACTAGAAGGGCCATTAAAGAAACAAAAGCAGTTTTCAGCCCTGTTGTCAGGGAGGGGAGGAGGAAAATTTAATACTTTGATTGGAAAACTGCCTCTAGGTTCTTTAAGTCAGAACATGTGAAAAGAGGAGAGAAAAAATGCTTTGCATAGATGCCTGTAAAAGAATAGATAAATACACCTATATATTTACATATATTTGTGGGTTTTGTACATAAGGCTGATGCAAACATAAAATGAACACCATGTAAGTTACCCCCAAGTTAACTTAGATAAAAGCCCATGCTGTCAAGGCATAGGCTTAAAGGAAGGGCTCACCATACCTCTTTATGGTACTTCTACACTCTCAGAAGAAAGGGGGGCATTTAATACCTTTTGCCTCTTCCTACCACCTCAAAGGTTGAGGAGCCATATCCTTTGTTACCTTGGGAGTTGTTTAGACTATGAAGCTTTCTCCTGGTTCCTACCCCAAAGTTTCAAAGATGAATCTCATTTTTTTCTTATAATATGATTTTTCTTTTGAATACTTCAATCCTCCCCCAAAAGAAAATGCCAATGTTAAATTTCTGCTGTTAAATACATGCATGCATATGTATGTGTATTTGTATATTTACTGAAATGTATATCCATATGGAGAGAGGAAGAGAGGAAGAGAGAGAAGCAAAATGATAAGAAGAGAAGCAGAAGAAAGAGGAGAGAGACAGAGACAGAGAGAGAAAGAAACAGAGAGAGACCAAGACAGAGACAAAGAGGAGAGAAAAAGAGACAGAAAAAACATAGAAATATAGAATAAGAAGGGACCAAAGAGATTATCTAATCCGATCTCCTTGTTATACAGGTGTAGAGATAGTGCTAACCAAATAGGTGGAAGTGGCTTGCCCAATATCACACAGAGTTAGTGGCATAGGAGCATAGATTTAGAGCTAAATTAGACTTTATAGATCTTATATTCCACCACCTCCTTATTTTGCGTATGATAAAACTGAGCCCCAGAGGAGTTATTCAAGATCATTTAGCTGCCATTTTAACCTGAAAGAAAAGGAATACTAAATTTAAAATGACTCCCACCCACCTCATCTCCAACAAGAAATCTTTTTTTTAAAATTTAATGCTATTTAATGACATAATATAATCAGTAAACAATAAAGATTTAGAGGTTTAACTCACCATTTGTCTGGTTAGTCTATTTTCTCCTTTTATGCTTTATTATTGACTTCTATCTCTTATTCTCCACAACCCTTAATTTCCATCACTGTCATTCTCCTTTGACTTGTGCCTCAATTTTCCTCTTTTCATTATTCTTAGCTTCTTTGAATAAAGAAGTTATCTTCAGTTCCTCCCACCAAATATAATATAAATCTTTCCTTTAATAACTCTTAACTACACTTAGTAGATTTATCTAATTCTATGCCACAGTTGTTGCAATAATAAATCAGTTACCTTATTTCACCACTAGATGGTGCACACGTGTGATTTTCAGGCAACTTCACCTTGAAAGTGAAATTATTTTGAAGGGAAACTGTTTTACCTAGGTACATGCTGCAGGCGTTATTATTTGGTGTGGGGTGTGGAACTAAACCTGTTATTTCATTGGGGTAGGGAACTCCTTCTAACAATGTATTTGGGGATGTGCTCTGCAATTTGTAACCTTTAGTTTGTCAAAAGCAACACATGAACCCTGGTCTTCAAAAGCAAGTCTTCCTGCCTTTCATCTACTATGCTATTCTGACAATTGCAAGTATCATTATCAAACTAATTTTCAGATGAGGAAACTGTCTCAGAGAAATGAAGTAAATTGCCCAGGGTCATTCAACCAGTAAGAATCAGAAGCAAGACTTGAACTCAGGCCTTCTGACTCCAAAAAAAGGCCCTAACACTACCTCAGTATCCTGGCTCTGAGTTTAAACCACTAGTTGTTAAAAGATACAATAGAAGGGTGAGGGCTAAGATGCTATGTAGCATGACGAGAAGGAGAGTTGGAGGGCAGAAGTGTCAGGTGAGCTTGTCGTTCAGTTGTGTCTGACTCTTCATGACCCATCTTGGGGCTTTCTTGGCAAAGATACTGGAGGGTTGTTGGATTTTTTTTGCCAATCCCTTCTTTAGCTCATTTTCGTGACAAGGAAACTGAGGCAAACAGAATTGTGACTTGTCTACAGTCACATAGCTAATAAGTGTCTGAGGCCAGATTTGAACTCACAGAGATGAGTCTTTCTAATTCCAAGTCCAGTGTTCTATCTACTGTGCCATCTAACTGCCTGTCAGGTGAGCACAGAACACATATGGAGCAGGACTTTTAAGATGCAAGCAAATATTACTCCTATATTGGGAGCAAAGATGGGATCAGCTTACATGTATGTAATCACTTTGATGATAAAGAGAAAAATACCCCACATGATTTATTTCTTTTTCTCAGTTTGATATGTGTGTGCCTATAATACAGTCTTCTCATAGGTCCTTCAGGAGGGTGTGTTTGGAGAAGCATATCTTTCCTGTTGAAATGCCCTTCATGTGAGGCACTAAGACCTGGGAGTAAATTATTTGGCTTTTTTGTTATGCAAAAAACAACAACAACAGGATTTGAACCCAGGTCTTAGGATCACAGAGTTAGAGCTGAAAGGGACATCAGCAGTTATCTTATCCAACCATCTCATTTGTTCATGAGGAAAGCAGGGGCCCTGAGAAGCTAAGTGACTTTTGTCCAGTATCATATAGGTAATAAGTAGTGGAGGCAGTATTCAAATAAAGGGTTTTTGTTGTTGTTGTTACTCCAAAGATAGTTTTCTTTCTACCTTCTTCCTAAGAGCTCTGATTCCTACTCCTTCTCAGGTCTTCTAATTTCTAATCCAATGGGCTTTCCATTATAGCAAAGGCATAGATGTAACAAAAGTCTGTTGCCTGACTAGACTTTAAGCCTCTATTCTATCTCCCTAAGTTTAAACATAAGTACATTTAAAGCAAGCTGAAATAATAAAAATCTCCCCAAAAAGATTGTATAATACCAGTGTGTATCTCCACTAACCAGAAATTCTTCCTCATATGTAAACTCAAAATATCCATTATATCCTGGAACTAGATGAAGAACAAGTCCAATGGTCTTTTGTTCACCCTCCTTTTGACCCTGGAGATCCAAACTTCCTTGGTGGCCTTTCCTCTTCTAAAATGCTGAAGTCCATGGTCTTCCTTTTACTTGTCTGACAATTCCTCTGTGACCTTGGCTAACTGCTCTTCTACTTCTGCACCTTAAATGTGGATGTCCTCCAAACTTCCAAAATTATATCCTTTGTTCTCTTGTTTTCTCCCCTTTACTGTCTAGTTTGGTGATCTTGTGCACTCCAATTATTTAAGTGATAACCTCAAAATCAGTGACTCACAAATGCATATCTCTATCTCCAGTTCTTCCCTGTAACTCCCATTCTGTATATATTCCTCCCTATGGGAGTCATACATCTGAATACCCTTTCATCAACACATTTAAAACTGAACTCATCATCTTCTCTACAAACTCCCATCCCCCTCAACTTGTCTGTTCTGTTTGTGGCTTCACCATTCACTTAGTCCCAAAGGCTCAAAACTTTAAATCCATCTCTGGCTCTCTACTTTCCCTCATTCCAAACATTCAATTCATATCTTGTCAATTTTACCACCAGAATGTCTTTTGCATCCATCCCCTCCTCTTCTCTCACACTAACTACTACCACCCTGGTTCAGGCCCTCCTCTTTTCATATCTTATTTATTATAATTTCTTCCTAACCAATCTTCCTTCTAATCAACCCCTCTTCCAATCCATTCCTTACTCTGTTGTCTCAATAATATCACTGGTTATGTCCATTTTCATCATAGAATTCTACTCAAAACCTTGGCTGGTCACTCACTAAATTAAGTATAAATTCCTAGACCTGGAATTCAGGGTTCTCCACACTCTCCTTTTCAAGATTTGTTCATGCCACTCACCTTCTCATGTTACACTCTCCTGACTACTTGCCTTTGCTCATACTAGCCCTGTGCCCAGAATGAAGCATCCTCCAAAGCACAGCACAGGTACGATCCCTCCCATGAAAGCTCCCCTGACCTCAGAGCTAGAAAATAATTGTTCATAGTATTTTCCCTGGACCTTTTCTGTTCACTTATCATACTGTCCCTTGAACCAGTATTACTTGGAATGATATCTTTGCTTTCCCCCATTAGCGAGCAGGCACCTTAGGACGAAGATCAGTCTTCGTGTCTCTAGGGGCTCATATACAGTAAGTACTTACTAAACATTTATTGAATTGAGTTTTCATTTTCTTAAAGGCTAATGGTTACAATCTCAAGACCTTTGGAAAAAAAGTGGTAATTCCAACCCTCCTCAACTATGGCATTCGTTTTGTTTCCCTAAAATAGTTTCTTAACTCCTTTGTTCTTGCTCATAGTGGAATCTAACACAGTCCAATGACGCAGTTCATTTAAAGCCTTTGGGAATCAGTTGGCAATGTTCTGCTTTTCAAGGTGCCATTTACTTGAATTTTCTCTCTCTCCTCCAGGATTTCAACTTCACCCATCCTAATGCATCTTCATACTCTTTTGCCCTTCCTTGTCTTTTCACCTTGCTGTGTATAGCCCTGCTAGAGTGTGGAGGAACCAAGGAAACTGTCTCCTTTTCCAGAAAGGAGTTGGCATTCACATTATATTTTCATTGCATTGCATAGCCACACAGAGATGTGGATGTAAATCAATTCATTCAGTGCTCACCAGAGCCCATGATTTGCTGTACATTTTAATCTTGCAAAAGGCAAATTCCAGCTGCAGAAAGTGCATTTATCCTATTTGTCCTGATTTGATTCTGTTTCAATTCCAGTCACACTTATGATAATGAACTAGACTAGCAGTGCTCTTCACTCTGAGCCTGTCTGAGAACAGGCTATTCTGCCAGTGTGAGATGTCAGAGATCTAGCTATACATGCCCTTTACTGGTATTCCTAGTGGGGGAAAGAAACAAGCTTCCCTCCATTGTTTTTGTGATCCCTCAAGAGCTATCTTGTTTATGTTGTCCATACTGATGTGTCATTGCATATAAGAATTCCTCATGGCATGGTGTTCTAAAAGGAAAGTGGGGAGGGGGCAATTTTTTTTGTCTTTAAGATGCTTCCTTGAGGAAGCCTTTCCTAATTAATCCCCCTCCTATATGATCATCACTCCTTTAGTCCTCTAAGCACTAATGAGGGGTGTGATGGTAAATGTTTAACAAGAGACTTCCTGAGAAGGCAGGAAATACTTTTTCAATTTTATCTGCATTAACATTTTCTACATTGTGTAAGATTGGAGTGACACCACCTGCTAGAGAGTTCTGTAGGAAAGCTCCACCATGAGGAGAAGGTGTCTGAGGGCAAGTCATGTGGCTTTTCCTTGGCATCAGGAAGTGACATTTGCTCGTGGGTCCTGTCTATCAAAGCTACCAGTCAATTAGCTGGGAGCTGTGTGTGCACGTGGATGGGATGTTCCCATTTTCACAGGAGGCTTCTGGGAGGAAGAAGGAAACATTGGGTCCTTTTTGGTTCCTGACCTCACCATGGCAGGTCGGATGATGGAGGTCTCTTAGAAATAGTTAGATTTTTACCTTTCTCTCTGATCATTAGATCCTAATGCTCTTTAATAAATACTTAAATACTCTTGCTAAAGCTTCTAATTTATTGGCTACCATTCATTAGATATTTTAGACAGTATAGCTAGAAATTTAGCCCCTTACAATTGCTTTCTAGAAATCAACAAAATGATAAATCAAGCCCTAATTTATAACACTTGCCAATTTCCAAGGTGCAAATCCTCACACTAAAAATTGAATAAGCAGCTCTTGCAAGTTGATACTATTTCTGGATTTAATTTATGTATTATAATTTGCATTTGTTGACACTTTGCTTTATACTTAGGAAAAGGAGAAATGATCACTTAGGAGCCAGAATGGGTCCCCTACAAATAAAACATGCCCAGGTACCTTAATTTCAACTGTTTATCAAATGTTCTATGATTCCTTCTGACTTCCATATCCAAAATAGCCTTTCCTACACACTATTCCCCTACATGTGTTATCTTAGATGCATTAAATGTTTTATGCATTAATAAGTTCCTTGAATGCAAAGACAGTCTTTCTTGTTTATAGCATTTATAGCCTTAGTACTTAGCATGATGCCTAGTATATTGCAAGCATTTAATAAATGCGTTTTCATTCATTCATTTCATTTTTAATAAGATTAATAGGTGGGTAAATGGAGTAGGGTAGTTTCATAGGTATAATATATTTGAATTTCAGCAAGGAATTGTCAAAATATCTCATGATGTGTCCTTATAAACAACAGAAGAGGCTCATATGGAGATAGCAACTATAGAATTTGGCTGACCCTCACCAGGTATAAGCCACACTCTACACTCTATACATTTCAAGGCAGCCACAGAAAACCCAGCATGAAAAACTTTTTTTATAATTACTGGAATGTTGTTTTGTGGTCACTTTCACTTGTAAAATCATCCCTTAGAGATAAAAAGTACTAAGGAGCTTCTATTTTAGATTTGTTGTGCAAATTGCTGCCTCTCTCTCTCTCTCTCTCTCTCTCTCTCTCTCTCACACACACACACACACACACACACACACACCACCACCACCACCACCACCACCACCACCACCACCATTACACACCAATATCAATGAGGAGGCCTCTTATTGACCTATGTATACATCTATTTTTCCTTCTGAAACAGCATCCTAGGCAATGATCCAGAGGAGATGAGTCTTGTCTTTTGTGTCCCTTGGAGAACAAACATCTTTTACTAGACTCTACATGTCTTGGTGTATCTGTGTTTGCTTGTGAAAGAGATTCAGGGAAAGACTCAAAGAAGCTAAAGTTACTAGAATTTCAGTAGCAATCATGTTGTTTTGATCGTTGTTGAGTCATTTAAGTCATGTCTGACTCTTTGTGATCCCATTTGAGGTTTTCTTGGCAAAGATTCTGGAGTGGTTTGCCATTTCCTTCTCTAGCTCATTTTACAGATTAGGAAACTGAGGCAAATAATGTCTTAAGTGGCTTGTCCAGTGTCACTTAGCTAGTAAGTGTCTGAGGACAGATTTGAACTCATGAAGATGAGTCATCCTATCTCTAGGCTGAACACTTAAATTGTACCACCTAGCAGCCCATGATGAGATAACCTCAAACTAGGTCACAGATTAGTGCCTGAAATTTTGAATCTTTAAAGATTCAAAGTGATCAAAAGAGGCTACCACTTGGTCTAGCAGGAGAAGGGTCAAACAGGAAAGATATAGGTCTCTTACAAAATGTGGATTTAATGGTAATATAAAGAGCAAGATTCATAACAAGCAATGATACCCAAGAGTAGGAATTGATGAATATGCATTATCTTAGGGAAATAGCATACTATGGTGGTTTGGGTGTTGGTTTTTGATTTAGAAAGATGTGGGTTCAAATCCTACCTCTGACATTTAAAGTTGTGATCATGAACAAGTTACCTAACCTTGCTCAGTCTTTTTATCTATAAAACATGAATAAGACATTCAAGGGGTTAAAAATAAAAGGTTCAAGAAAGTAGATAGACAAGACAATTGAATCAACAATGCCCAATAAACTATCAAGGATAGGAGTTATTATAACATTGAAGAAGGGAAATATACCATTTTTAAAGGAAAAGAAAATAATCTGCAACCCATACACCAAGGAGCTTCATTTTGATACCTAAAAAAATTCTGAATGAGGCACTTCAATGGCCTTCCTGCATACCCAAAGCATCTTTTCTTTTTTTCTCAAATAAATAGTTTATTATTTTCCAGTTACATTTAGAGATAGTTTTCAACATTTGTTTTTATAAAATTTCTAGTTTCAAATTTTTCTCCCTCCCTCCCTTCCCCCTCCCCAAGACAGCAAGTAATCTGATATAGGTTATAGATGTACAATCACATTAAACATATTTCTGCATTAGTCATGTTATGAGAGAAGAATCAGAGCAAAAAAGGAAAACAACAAAAACAAAAACAATAGAAATAGTATGGTTCAATCTGAATCCAGATTCAACAGTTCTTTTTTTTCTGGATTTGGAGAGCATTTTCCATCATGAATCCTTTGGAACCATTGCATTGATGAGAAGAATCAAGTCTATCACAGTTGATCAACACATAATGTTGTTGATACTGTATACAATGTTCTCCTGGTTCTGCTCATCTCACTCATCATCAGTTCATGTTCCTTCCAGGTTTCTCTGAAATCTTCCTGCTCATCATTTCTTACAGCACAATAGTATTGCATTATATTCATATACAACAACTTGTTCAGCCATTCCTAACTGATGGGCAACCCTTCACTTCCCAACTCCTTGCCACCACAAAAAGAGCAGCTATAAATATTTTTGTACATGTGGGTCCTTTTCCCTTTTTTATGATCTCTTTGGGAAAAAGACCTAAAAGTGGTATTCTGGGTCAAAGGGTGTGCACGGCTTTATAGCCCTTTGGGCATGGTTCCAAACTGCTCTCCAGAATGGTTGGATCAGTTCACAGCTCCACCAACAATGCATTAGTGTTCCAATTTTTCCACAGCTTCTCCAACATTTATTATTTTCCTTTTTCATCATATTAGCCAATCTGATAGGTATCAGGTGGTAACTCAGAGTTGTTTTAATTTGTATCTCTCTAATCAATAGTGATTTAGAGCATTTTTTCATATGGCATATTCTTTGACAATTTCTCAATTGGGTAATGACTTGGATTCTTATAAATTTTATTTAGCTCCTGATATATTTTAGAAATGAGGCCTTTATCAGAAATACTGGCTATAAAAATTGTTTCCCAGCTTTCTGTCTCCATTCTAATTTTGGATGCATTGCTTCTGTTTGTACAAAACCTTTTTAATTTAATGTAATCAAAAGCATCCATTTTGCATTTCATAGTATTTTCTATCTCTTGTTTGGTCATAAACTGTTCTCCTTTCCAAAGATCTAAGAGGTAAACTATTCCTTCCTCTCCTAATTTACCTATGGTGTCACCTTTTATGTCTAAATCATGTACTCATTTTGACCTTATTTTTGTATAAGGTGTAAGATGTTGGTCTATGCTTAGTTTCTTCCATACTATCTTCCAGTTATCCCAGCAGTTTTTGTCAAATACAGAGTTCTTATCCCAGAAGCTGGAGTCTCTGGGTTTATCAAACAGTACATTACTAAAATCATTTACTACTGTGTCTCCTGTGCCTAACCTATTCCATTGATCCTCCACTCTATTTCTTAGCCAGTACCAGATAGTTTTGATGACTGCCACAAAACATCTTTTCCAATCTTGACTTCCAGTCCTTCCTGCCCTGGCTTCTAATTCATCAGAGTTGACCATGTAACCTCCCTCCTCAATAAACTCTCCTGGCTCCCTATCACCTTGAGGATAACATATCACCAGTTCTCACTTAGCTTAATACAACTGTCCTGGCCACCAGAGCCAAGAGGGTTCCACACCCTGCTTAGGAAGTTGAATGCCATTCACTGAAGTGTCTCAGTTACATTTTCTTTTACTTTTTTTCCTAAGCAAGAAGTTCTGGAACCATCAATCCTATGGTTTCCACAATGAATTTGTATGCATAAAACTAACAATCAGGGTTGTTTTCTCAGCATTTAAGCTGTCCAAAATCTGAAAGGTTGAAATTAGTGAAACCTAGTAAGTTCTTGAACTTGTTAAGTAGAAAATTACAGAAATCAATCAACCAGCTTTATTAAAAATAGGAGCAATTCATGAAAAACAGATCTAGGTGGATTTTTTCTAAAAATATTTCTTTTTCTCAATGAACAAATATTTGTTTTCTCTCCTTCCCATCTTCCCCTTTCGGGAAAAACCTCAAAACCCTTGTAACAAATATGCGTAGTCAAAGAAAACAAGTTTCTGTATTTGCTATATTAAAAAAAAAATGTGTCTCATTCTGCACTCTGAATCCTTCAATGTTCTATCAGGAGTGGGTAGCATTCTTTACCATCAGTCCTTTGGAATCACATTGGTCATTTCTTGATCAGAATTCTTAAGTCTTTCCAAGTTGTTTGTTTTTACTATATTGCTGTTATAGTAGATATTGTTCTTATACTGCTCAGTTCATCAATTCAACCAAGCCTTCCCAGGTTTTTCTGAAACAAATTGAGGGGCATTTGTTAGATGTTATGCAAAGTAGAATGCAAGCTATTTAAGGGCTGAGACTATCTTTTTTTTTCATCTTTGAATCACTGAGATGTCCCAGAGTTCTGGTTACATAGCAAGTGCTTATTAAAGGTTTGTTGAATTTGATCTAAATGCAAGCAATATGAACCATCAATGTGACATAGCTGCCCAAAAAAATGCAATGTGATCTTGGGTTATATCAATGTAAGCAGAGTTTCCAGTTGAAAGAAGGGTAACATAGTATGCCCTGGCCAGACAACTTTTAGAGTATTGAATTCAGTTCTCAGATCTACATTTGAACAAGGAGAGTCACAAACTAAAACACAATCAGAGGAGGATGGCAACTCAGTGAATGGTCTGGAAAGCATATCGTAAAAAATGACTGATGGAAATGGAGATGATTAAGCAGAAGTAGAGATTTAGTGGGAGGTGAGTCAGGATCTGGAATTAATTATAAATTGTCCTCAAATATTTGTACAGTTCTCTGGGCCCTCTCTGCAAATCCCAAGTCAAAGTCCAGAATTCAATCAATTTGAATCAATCAACAAGAACTTATTAAGCACCTACTATGTGCCAGACACTGTTCTAGATATTGGGGATACAGAGACACTGAAATAGTTCCTACTCTCAGATATCAAATTTATCTTCCTAAAGTGCAAGTCTGACCATGTAACCTCCCTCCTCAATAAACTCTCCTGGCTCCCTATCACCTTTAGGATAACATATATAATTTTCTGTTCTTCACAACCTGGCCCCTTCCTCCTTTTCTAGTCCTCTTATCTCTTACTACTCAACACATACTCTGAGCTTGCATTATATTAGGAGACAAGTACTCATACAAGTAGATAAAAATGCCAAATATGGAATGGACTCCCTTTTGAGGTAAGTAGCTTTCTGTCCCTGGAAGTGTTTAAATGATACTGAATGATTATCAGTCAATCAATAAACATTTCTTAAGTGTCAACTATGGCACAGACCCTGTGCTAAACAATGAGTATACAAAGAAAGGTAAAAAATCATTCTTGCTTTCAGGGAGGTCATGGGCTGATGGGGGGAGACGACAAGCAAAACAACTACATAGAAACAAAAGCTTTATGCAAGATAAATAGGAGGTGATTGACAAAGGATTAGAATCAAGGGGTATCTGGAAAGCTTGGGATTTTAGTTGAAACTTGAAGAAAGCCAGGAGACAGAAATAACGAGGGAAAAATTCCAAGCAGGGAAGCAAGTGAAAAGGCCATGGTTGGTGAGATGGTGTATCTCTTGATTGCAAATTGTGCTGTTCCTGTGCAAGGAAGAGCAAGGAGGCCAGTGTTAATCTCAGAGTGTAGCAAGGTACAAGAAGACTGGAAAAGGAGGAAAGGATCAGTCTGTGAAAAACAGAGAATTTTATATTTGATCCTCAAGGTGATAGGGAGCCAGTGGCGTTATTGAGCAGTGTAGTTAGATGGTCAGACTTGCACTTTAAGAAGGGCAATTTGACAGCTGAGTGAAGGCTAAACTAAAGTTGGAAGAAATTTTTGGCAAGAAGACCAACTTGTAGGCTTTTTCAAGAGTCTATGCGTAAAGATGAAGAAGTCCTTGTACCAAAGTAATAGCAGTGTTAAGGATTTGGGGGCATATTTGAAAGACATTATAAAGGTAAAATCAACACAATTTAGCAACATATTGAGGTTGCGTGACAATGTGGAGCGTCAAGGGTGACATCTATGTTGCAAGTGTGGTCTACTGGAAGGATGATGGTGCCTTTGACAGTATTAGGGATGTTGGGATGAGGAAACAGTATAGAGGGAAAGCTAATGAGTTTAGTTTTGAACATTTTGAACTTGATATCTCTGGGACGTCCAGTTCAAGATGTATAATGGGAATCTTGGAGAGCAAAACTGGATAAGTAGATTTGAGAATCATCAGTCAGTCAACAAGTATTTATTAAACACACCCTTTGTGCCAGTATCTAGGAAGCTAGATGTGCTATGTAAGTGCCCAAAGATAATTAGAGTAATGGACGTGGAAGACTCATCTCCCAGAGTTCAAATCTGGCCACAGACACTTACTACCTGTGTGAACCTGGGAAACTTAACCCTATTTGCCTCAATTTCTTCATCTGTAAAATGAGCCAGCATCTTTGCCAAGAAAATCTCCAATAGAGACATGAAGAGTCAGACATGACTGAACAACAACAGGATGTGCCAGCATTATAAAATTTTAGAGCAGAAAAGAAATTTTTAGCTCAAGTTTCTAACTTTATTTTACAATTGAGAAAATTGAAGTGTAAAGAGATTAGGTTCACAGTTAGTAAATATCAGAGCCTGGATCAAACCCCTGGATACCCAAGCCATTATACTTTTCTCTACATCCTGTGTAAGGGATACTTTTATTTTTAAAAAGTGATACTGGTTCCTTTTTATATGATAGATAATTTCTGATCCTACTCCCTGTTACCCTGGAGAAACAGAATTTTCCCTTGTCCCAAATATAAAATTACATAAAAGGAAAGTCAGATCTGTTATAAGGCAATTCTTACATTGTTTGGAAGATTAAATTGGATGATCTGGAAATTCCCATCAACTGTAATAGCTTATGATTCAAAAGAAAACAATGACTAATATTTGTAAAACTCTGTTCAGAAAGTAGGCTCTCAAACCACCACAGAAGCAATCCATCAGCAAGCACTTAGTAAGTATGGACAATGAGAGGTAGAAAGCAGGGGAGATACAAAGACAAAGAATGAAAGCATTACCATCCTTAAGGAGCCTGGATTCTCTAAGAGAGAGACAAGTGCCTCCTATAAGAAGATAGAGAATTCCTACAAAGTGTAACTGCTATTCTGACAAGGGAAGACTAACTGCCGCTAAGGACATAGACTCTTGTGAGACCCTGAGGGTTGTGTTCCTTTCATGCTGAGAAAAAAAGGAATCTTATCACAGTAGCGGGACTGGAGAGTGGAGTGTATGGCATAGCCACAAGGAAACTTTAAAAATGCTCTGCATAGAACTGAAAAAGATTTGGAGAAAGAGCAGTGCAGCAGTAGCTAATGGACTATGAGAGACTTAGAAGCCTTAGAATGGGCTTCTTAGTCTAAGACCTTTTCTTTTCCCTAGCCCAAACAGAAGCTCATGGACAGTTAGGTGGTACAGTGGATAGAGTGCCAGGCCTCAACTCAGGAAGACTTAACTTCCTGAGTTCAAATATGGCCTTAGACACTTACTAGCTGTGTGACCCTGGGTAAGTCACTTACCCCTATTGGTCTCAGTTCCTTGTCTGTAAAATGAGATGGAGAAGGAAATGCCTCTGCCAAGAAAACCTCAAATGGGGTCATGAACAGTCTCACACCACTGAAAAATAACTGAACAACACACCTCATAAGGAACTATGTTGATGAGTCATTCAGTAAAGAGTGACTGAATTCTGGCTTCTTGGAGATCACTGGAACAATGGTAAATTTATTCCATTTTCTGTTTCTCCCCTTTTTTGTTATTGCCAAAGCAACGGGTGACTAGGTTAATCACTCAGGGCTGCTTTAATATTGAAATATTTTGGCTACTAGTTATTTACTTTTTTAAAACAATGATTCAATAAAAATAAGATAATTTTGTTGTTGTTTAGTCCAGTCAGTGGTGTCCAACTCTTTGTGAACCCATTTGAATTTTTCTTGGCAAAGATACTGGAGTGGTTTGCCATTTCTTTCTCCAGCTTACTTCACAGATGAGGAAACTGAGGGAAACAGGATTAAATGACTTGTCTGAGTTCAAGCAGCTAATAAGTGTCTGTGGCCAGATTTGACATAATGCTGTGCTATGTAAGTGCCCAAAGATAATTTTAGTGTCATTCTTTTTGTCTTGCTGTAGAAAGTGTGTGAACAAAGAAACACTTGTGGACATTTGACCAAATTCATCTGACTGGATCATCGCTATTCCAGTTTGACAACTGATAGGTAGCCTAGGGGATTGAAGCATCTTATGAATTATATTTGCAGTGTCAATTTTTTTAGTCTTATTTAACCTTACCAAAGTGACTCCTCCTGAGCAACAAAAGCAAATAGCAGTTAATTTGGGGAGAAGGCACTAGCACATAGGAGGAGAAGGAAAGGGTTTCACCTAGCAGTTGGAGTCTGAGCTGAATTTAGAAGGAAATTAAGGAAGAGGGAAAGATGAGGATGGAGTGAATTCTGGTAATTGGGCAAAACCTTTGCATATGCTGTGTTTGTGAAACATCAAAAAGTCCAGTTTGGCTGAACCATTGAGTGTATGAAGGGGAGTAATATATAAAACTAGACGGGTAGATCAAAGCATGGTTGTGAAGGATTTTAAATGCCAAACCATGAGTTTGTATTTGAACTTAGAGAGAATAGAAAGCCACTGGAGTTCAATGATGAGGGGAGTGATGTGGTCAGAACTGTGCTTTAGGAAAATCACTTTAGCAGTGGAGTGGGGAGTGAGTTGAAGAAGAGAGACAAGATGAAGGGACACTAATTAAGAGGCTCTACAGTACAGTACTATAGGGATGAGATGATGTGTGCCTGATGAAGAGATGATGCACTGCCTCTGGGAGTGGAGAGATCAGATACAAGAGATGGTGTGGCAGTACATGCAAATAATACCTACATAGGCAAATAAAGTAATCTCTACAAAGTTCATCCAATATATTCCAATTTCTTAGAATTTTATTTCAAACATATTCCTATCAAAAAATAAGAGAGAACATAGCATAGTAGAAAGAGCAGTAGAGTCAGCTACAAAAGACCGGGTATCACAACCTATTTCTGACACTAATTGTTTGTGAGCAAATCATTCAGCCTCTGTGTACCTCAGTTTCTTCATATTCAAAATTATACTTGTACTACTTAGGTACTTTTCAAACTTAATGCTCCATGGAAATATAAATTTATTGTCAAGGAAGGACCATTGAGAGGGAATAATGTATATAGATAGATGGGCTGAGAGAATATACACTTACCCAACATCCAATTTTTCATTCTAACATTTTATTTCATGACTTAGCCTTTTCCATCTCTGCATCATTGTTTACAATGTTATTCTGGAAGGAAGGAAAGAAGGAAGGAAGGAAGGAAGGAAGGAAGGAAGGAAGGAAGGAAGGAAGGAAGGAAGGAAGGAAGGAAGGAAGGAAGGAAGGAAGGAAGGAAGGAAGGATTAAGCATTTATTATGTGCCAAGCCCTGTGCTAAGTGCTTTACAAATATTATCTCATTTGTCTAGAATGCCTTCCACATCCCCAAGATTCTATTTATTGAAATCCTACTCATCCTTCAAGACTAACCCTCAAAACGCACCTCTTCTAGGAAGCCTCTTCTGAAGATTCCAACAGAGTGAACTTTCATGCCTATCCCTCTCACTTGGTACTTAGAGAAGCAGCATAGAATGGTAGAAAGAACCATAGCGTTCAGGTTAGAAGCCCCAGATAAAATCCTGATTATTCCACTAACTTAAAGACAATTTTAAAGTCAATTTATCCATCCTGGCTTCATGACTCCTCTGTTTAATGGGTTGAATAATACCTACATGGCCTACTCCCCCCCCAACAGGATTATCTTACCTCTACATAAATATGATTATTGCTTAATATTTACTACATTATATTTTCATTTATTCTTGCAGAGGATCATAGATTTATAGCCAGAACTAAATAATATCTAGTCCCTTCCCCTCCTTTTTGCAGGTGAGGATGTTAAGGGCCAGAGAAGTTGTATGTTTTACCTAGGGTTACGCAGTTTAGTATGAAATTTCAATTCAAGTCTTCTGAGCACAAGTCCAGGGTTATTCCCATTATACTATGCTTCTTCTGTTAGAAACTTTTTAGCACATCTCTCTTATTTCCTCAACTAGATTATAGAGGCTTTGAGGGCAGAAACTGAGTTTTAATTTAATTTTTAAACTTAATTTATTTTTTGAGACTGGGTCTTTCTATCCTACCCAGACTGTAAATGTAGTTACTATTCAGGAGTCCAATCCCAATTTTTATTATTGTTGAGTCATTTCAGTTGTGTCTGACTCTTCATGACCCTATTTGGGGTTTTCTTGGCAAAGATATTGGAGTGGTTTGCCATTTACTTCTCCAGCTCATCTTATAGATGCGGAACTGAAGAAAATAGAGTTAAGCGACCGGCCCAGGGTTATACAATAGTAAGTGTCTAAGGCCCAATTTGAATTCAGGTCTTCCTGACTCCAGGCCAGTGCTCTATCCACTGTACCACTTACATTTCCCCCAATCCCAAGAGTCATCGACAAAGAAACTTTAACTTGCTCCATTTTTTCAATCTGGGCCAACTCATCCCTCGTCAGAAATCCTGGGGACCCTCCAATCCCTGAGGCTCACCATAATGGTATTGAGCTTAGCTTTAGCCCTACTCAGCTCAGAACTCCTCAACTCAAGCAAATGAATTATAGCCAGAGCCTCAGTCTCTGCAGAAGCAGGGACGACAGGTGTGTTTCCCCAAGGCCTGCAGCGACTGCATTTTAAACAGCACTCGGCATTGTGGTTTGCACAAAATTGACACTCTTGTCTTACCCTAATCTCATGCAGTTCTATATCATCCGAGCAGCAAAGGGCGGTATGGGTCAGCAGGTGTGGTGGTAGTGGACAGAGATGTTCTTTGGGATATGTGTGTGCCCACCTCCTCATTTAACAGAATACAAATGGTTTCATTGACTTTCCCAGGTAGGTCATTTTCATTCTCACCACTGCCTGTATGTATCTGTAGGACCTAGACTTGCAAGATGAGATTTCAGTTACATTAAAAAGAGATGAATAACCCTGACTGTGATTATTTTTCCTTTGGTAAAAAATCCATTTAAACTGGCTATATTCCAGCGCACTTTTTACACTGATTAATTTCTCTCCAGACTTGACCCACTAGTCTCTTCACCATTCACATTCACTATTTATTCTAATAATAATTCATTAACTTGATTTCAGTATTGACCACAGGACCCGGCAAAATGTTTTTCAAATTTCTTGCTGATCTGCTCCGTGATGATTGCGCTATTAACCTGGAAGATAGCCATGATATTTAAAGCTAATGAAACCAGAGCTTATATGAGGCTGTGAAATTCACCCTTGGTTGACTTCTAGTGATTTGGGCAGGGCTTCTTTCCTCCCTATCACCAGAGCCTGAACAAAACATGTCGTATTTAATGTATTTTACTGAAAAGAAAACTTAAAAGAGGGGAATAAACCACAACGCTGGGCATCTAGTTCTTGATCAGTTTCAAAAAAGCAGAGGATACACTGGTTTGTCAGTCTCCCCCCCACCCCAAAGAACCATAGTTGGAGATGACAGGGATAGAATCAAGGCTGGGTAGGATAGGCAGTTTGCTAGGGTGCATCATGAAGGGGGATACAAAGAGAAACTCTTTAATAGCATTTCTATTGCTGGAAAATTATATTTAAAATATGTGCATTTGTTTTTTAAAATGCCAGAAAAAAATTCAATGAAATGCTTTAAAATCTGTCATGTAGCACATCAGGCCCTACCCACTCTGAACTTTATTATGACTATTCTCTTCTTCCTGCTGTGTTGTTCAAAATCTAAATTGTGGGTTCTAATCTCCCCCACCCCCAGTCTTGGGGGGAAGCTGGCTAAAAGCACTGATAAATTCAGCAACAGTTTAGGCTTTTAAATATTTATTAAAATATGTATTATAAATTAGTGAAGAGAGAGAGATTGAGAACAAATTCCTTATAGCATGGAAATCCTAGCTTAGATCTAATTTGGTATAGCCAGAGAGAAAGAAATCAATTTCCTTTCTTAGCAGCCCACATGAAATCTCTCACCACCATGCCAGTGCCCAAATGACTAAGAGGGCCCCCCCACCCTGTTCTCCATCTACTGCCACACTTGTTTCCTGGACAAAAAGAGTGAGATACAGTCTGCCATCCTCAGCTTCCTAATTCCTGTTTTCCTCCCAAAAATGGGAGGTTCCTCAATTGATTGGTCGAGAGCAGTCTCCTGTTGATGTCCCAGTCCACAGCCTCTGAGAACACACCCCACTCAGAGTTGGCCACATGAGGTCTCAATTTAATCAACCTTAACTAGGTTCAACTTCTGAGAACAACACCCTACTCAGGGCCAGTCAGGTGTGGTCCCTATTTAATCATCATTAAGTAGGTTCTCAGTCTCTCAGTCTCACCCAATTCAATCAATTACAAATCAATCTTCAGGTAGGGGCTCCTGGACATCTGCCAAGTCCCATTATTTTATCACACTGCTCACTTGATCCCAACCAATTTAAAAAATAAGAATTTCTGAAGTTGATTCAGGATTGGGTATTTAATTGTTCTCCATGCTAATAGATCCAGACAAGGAATATCATTGAAACAATAAAGCATATCACTGAGACAGATATAAATGGTAAAGTAATGGGAACAATTGGACAAGTGCATGCCATTTAAAAATCAACAAGGTTGAAGGTTCTAAGGGTCAGAGACCTTGAAAATGCAAAGGGAAAGCCTTTTCAGATGTAGAGCTTGGATGTTCAACTCTACATGAAAATATCCATACTCTGGATAATAATAATAGTTAATATTTATATACGCCATTAAGGTTTAAAATATATGTCATAGAGGGACAACTAGGTGGCACAGTGGATAAAGTACCAGCCCTGGATTCAGGAGGACCTGAGTTCAAATCCAGCCTCAGACACTCGACGCTTACTAGCTGTGTGACCCTGAGCAAGTCACTTAACCCTCATTGTCCCACAAAAAAACCAAAACAAAAATATGTCATTGATCCTCACAACAACCCAGAGAAGAATGTGCTGCTATTACCCACATTTTACAGATAAAGAAACTGAGGCTGAAAGAGGTTGTGACTTCCCCAGGATCCCATGGCTAGTAAATGTGTGAGGCAGGATATGAATTCATCTTTTTTTACTACATATTCTTTCTATTATGCCTACTAGGACAATGGACTTGCCCAAGAGCACAGAATGCCTCCATCCCTTTGTCCTCAGCCACTTATGTGCATTAGACTTCAGTATGAATCTGAGAAGTATAATTAGTCAATCTCTATAAGTAGAAGTAGAGTCCAACACTGAAGGAATTTACTCTGAACCAGGAAGAACTATTGAAAAGGGAAGGTCATACATCTCCCACTTCCTGCTTCAGTGTGACAAACCCCAGAGGCAAGATCCTGGGACAGTCTAGGAGAGGCTTCTGCCAATCCTTGACTAAGATTCTTTGTGCTTGCTGAATAAACATAGCAGCCATCCAGCTGAAAAGAGTGCACTAACACCTAACCAAGTCATAGGCTGAAGCTATTGATGCTGTTCATTGAAGAGCTAGTTGAGAGAGTCCAGGGGATTGATTCATCCTGCAGAGATGTTGTACTCTGTGAAGAGTCTGGGGCCAGCCTGCCCTTCCCAGTCACAAAGTAGTCAAGCCTGTCTACTCTTTAAACACAAGCTGGCTCTTGATCCAGCCTAGCAAAGGACTGATCTATCCAACTGAGATGCCCTACCCTGCAAAGAACCAGCACAGCTGAGCAGCCTAGTGACTGGTCCATTGCTAATGTTATGCCCTATCGAAAACTTCATGAGGAAGTTTCTCCTAAGGGAGAACTTTCGGACCCTGCTATTCCAGAGTTGGGAATTGCTTTGTCTATGTGTTGTCCCTATATGTGTACCTCACTCCTGTTGACTTTAACATTGTGCTCACTCTTATCCCCACCCACTCTATGTATTTGTGGGTGTATGTGTCCCAGGTTTGAATAGAAATGCTAAATATAGATCTTGCTATGTCATTTGAGTAAGTGCCTTTTCTTGTTTTTTTTGTTTTGTTTTGCAAGTAGGGCAATGATGGTTAAGTGACTTGCCCAGGGTCACACAGCTAATAAGTGTTGTGTCTGAGGCCAGACTTGAACTCAGGTCCTCCTGAATCAGGGCCGATGCTTTATCCACTGCACCACTTAGCTGCCCCGAGTAAGTGCCTTTTCTAAAAGCTAAGTGAGTCTATTGACTGATTGTATACTTTTTAAAAATGTAATAAACATCTTTATTTATAGTTTTGGGTTCCAATTTTTATCCCTCCTTTCCTCCCCCTCTCTCCCTTCCCTGAGGCAGCAAGCAATCAGATATGGGTTATATATGTATGATTATGTAAAATATTACTATATTTATCATTTTGTACAAGAAAACTTGATTAAAAGAAAAAAATGAAAGAAAGTGAAAAATAGCATGCTTCAGTCTGTGTTCCACCAATATCAGTTCATTCTTTGAGGTGGATAGTATATTTCATCAATAGTCATTTGGGATTGTCTTGGATCACTGTATTGTTAAGAATAGTCAAGTCATTCACAGTTCTTCATCAAACAATATTGCTGTCTCTATAGACAATGTTCTCTTGGTTCTGCTCACTTCACTATACACCATTTCATAAATGTCTTTCCAGGCCTTTCTGAAGTCATCCTGCTTGTCATTTCTTATAGCACAATAATATTCCAACACCATCATGTGATAAAATAATGGGACTTGGCAGACGCCCAGGAGTCCCACCTGAAGATTGATTTGGAATTGATTGAATTGGGTGAGACTGAGAGACTGAGAACCTACTTAAGGATGATTAAATCGGGATGACACCTGGCTGGCCCTGAGTAGGGTGTTGTTCTCAGAAGTTGAACCTAGTTAAGGTTGATTAAATTGAGACCGCATGTGGCCAACTCTGAGTGGGGTGTGTTCTCAGAGGCTGTGGACTGGGACATCAACAGGAGACTGCTCTTGACCAATCAATTGAAGAACCTCCCATTTTGGGGAGGAAAACAGGAAGTAGGAAGCTGAGGCAGTCTGACTGGTTCTTCCTCTTTTGGTTCAAGACATCAGCTTGGTTGCAGAACTTCACATGGGCTGCTAGGAAAGCTAGGATTTCCATGCTATAAGGAATCTGTTCTCAATCTTTCTCTCTCTTCACTATCTTATAATATATCTTTTAATAAATCCTTAAAAGCCTAAACTCTTGCTGAAATGATCAGTGATTTTAGCCCATTTCCCCAAAAAACTGGGGGGCGGGGGGCAGATTAGAACCCACATTAGATTATAAACAACACAATCATATACCACAGTTTGTTTAGTGTGTTGGATAGGTGAGTCAGTTCAGATTCTGAGGATGGGGTCTGGAATATACCCAGCCCCCAGTCCCTGTTATAGTCATATTATTCTGTTCATGTTTTATTCCATTGCTAACAACAGAAATTATGTATTTTGCCTTACTGAAACTGATGAACCCTGATACCACCATCCGCCCCCCGTTTCCTGCATTCCAAACCTCCAGTCCGTATTATGGGCTAGTTATGCTGTTGCTACAACACCCTCTACCCTCCCTTGTTCTATGACGAGGCAGAAAAGATGTTTCCTGTTAGTACAGATATGCCTAGATCTTACCTCTCTCTTTTGCATGCCTAAGTCCCAACTTCCCCCAGTACTAGATCCTGGTTCCATCACTCCCTTCTTCCTCCTTGCCCCTCCTCACATGAGTAGAGTGGTTTCACCCCTCCTGTGGTTTTATCCTTTCCCCCTGCCTTGGTTTGACCTTTTCCCCCTCTCCTTTCCCCCAGCTTTCATACATAGCTGAGCATGCATTCATACCCTGGTCACAGGCTGAACATGCACTCTGGGTGAGACAGGATTGGATATTAGATTGTGAGCTCACGCTGTGCACAAGGGGAACCTCCCCCAAAACCTCCATAAAAACCCAACTCATGAGCCCATTAGCGAACTCCTTATCTCTTCCATGAGGTTGTTCATTCTCATGAGAATGAAACAAATCTGTCTCTGCTTGACTTGGTGGTCTCCTTGAGTTATTTGGGTAAACTGAGGCAATTTTGTCCCAAACATTTAGCCATTCCCCAATTGATGGGCATTCCCTTGATTTCCAATTCTTAGCCACTACAAAAAGAGTTGCTATAAATATTTTTGTACAAATAGGTCTATTTCTCTTTTTGGGAGTGTCTTTCAGTTATAAACCTAGCAGTGGTATTGTTGGATCAAAGGATATGCACAGTTCTATAGCCCTTTGGGCATAGTTCCAAATTGTTCTCCAGAATGTTTGGATCTTTTCATAACTCTACCAACAATGATTGTAAAAGCAAAAGCACACCCACAAAAACTCCTGGACTATTGGGTGAGGAGAATGGTCACCATTAGGGTTATCCCTAGGACCCTGAAAGGAGTAGGAGTCACCCCTCTGGCAACTCAACCAATTAATACTAATACTGGTTAAGAGAGTGATCCAAGAGTGGGTGCTTCCCCATATTAGCATACATTTCGGCACTCTGACTCTCTCCCTCCCATCTCTGACCCAGAGTGGCTTGGGATACAAATTCCTCTGAGACTCATATTCAAAAAGATTAGTCTCTGTCTGTCTGTCTGTCTCTGTCTGTCTCTCTCTTTCTCTGTGAAACTAAAATGAGGAGACTGAAACTTTCAATGAGGCCAACCTTGGTGTGGTCGAAAACCACTCCAGCCAATATCTACATTGTGATTGTCTGGTCACTTCTGCTCTTTATTCAGTCTGGCTTATCTCAGGTAATACATTGTTTCTTGACAAAGCTATCTCCATGCTGCTGGCCCTACTTGTCTCATCCCAATAAGTGTCTAGTCACAAACCCCGTAGAGATGTTTATTTTGCTGACAGGAACACACCCTGGCCATTTCATCAAGAGGAGGGTGAAAAGCTTCTCCCCTCCCCTGTTTACCTTCTCTTCCTTTGAGATGTTGCTCAGACACAGTTTTCTGACTAATTCCTTTCCTGATCTCCTCAACTACTAGTGCCTTTCCTTTCAAATGATTTTGTATTTAAACCACTTTGTGTGTATATATTTATTAACTCTTATTTATGCCATATATATGTTTTATATGTACTTATTGTCTCCCCCATTGTGAATAGTGTGAATGTGACACATAGTGGCTACTTAATAAATGCTTGTTGGGGGCAGCTAGGTGGCACAGTGGATAGAGCACCAGCCCTTGATTCAGGAGGATCTGAGTTCAAATCCAGACTCAGACACTTGACACTTACAAGCTGTGTGACCCTGGGCAAGTCACTTAACCCCAATTCCCTCACCCCCCCAAAAATATATTTTTTAAAAATAAATGCTTGTTGATTGGTTGATTGATTGATTGATTATTGATGGTGGAAAGAACCTTGCTCAGAGAGTCAGGAAAACTGGGTTACAACATTGGCTCTGTCACTTGATTACTTGCATGACCTTGGACAAGTCCCTTAACTTCTCTGGGCCACAATTTTCAGACTAAATGACCTCTAAAGTTCCTGCCAGTTCTAAATGTCTCTGATTCCATGTTAGGCCAGGGATTTAACAACGTTTTGGAAGGAGGATCTCAAAATGATATCCCTTATTCTTCTGGGGCATAGGTAGGATGGGCAGGGAAGAGGTAGGGTGACCAAAATCTAAACTAAGAAAGAAAAAACAATGATAACATGACATCAGTAAAAAGAACCACATGCTACAAACAGCCAAATTCCAGTGAATAATAATATAGGATGAAGAGGAGAGAAAAGATAGGCTATATAAGGGTGCAAAGTAAGCGAAAGGTTTAGGGAAGCCCTGGTTGCTCAAAATGCCTGCCTTAACCATTCTACCAATTAGAAATCTAATTATGCTAACCAGGTCCTCATTTAAAGCAAAGTTAGCTTCTGGAAGATAAAACTTTGTGCTTAAATTAGACTTGTTGCTGTTAAGATGACAGAGGGGAAAAAAGAGACCCTGAAACAAAGAATAAGGCTGGTTGCTTGATGAAATTGAACTGTATAAGAGTCACTATATATTATTGGGCAATTATGGGCCCAGGTCTAATGTCATAGAGACCTCACTAGTCTTGAAGTCAAGCAGGTATATGATCTAGGTTTTAATCTCACCTGACTCTGCAATCAGCTAGTTATAGTAACCTTGAGAAAGTTTTTAAGACTCAATTCCTCACCTATAAAATGGAGATAATGATACCTATTTCACAGGTTTGTTATAAGGATCAAATGAGATAAAGCATATGAAAACTTGTAAGCTATAATTACTACCAGTTCACCCCAATATAATCAGAATTAGAATTATATAATCATGGAATATGAGTGCTGAAGAAGACCCCAGTAGTCACCTAGTTGAACTCATATCAGAAAATTAATTCTCATTATACTACACTCAATAAGTGTCTTTGCTTTGCTCCATCCCTAGTCTCAGCAAACAGAGATGAGGGGCAACCCACTCCCTCCTGAGACAGACTATTTTATCAGGCTCTAGGGAACTAACTTCCAATAACCAAGTTCGGAAAAGGTTTATTTATCAAGAATGCTAGTTGAATAATGCATACTGAGGTCTGAAAATAATTGCTTTCCACTTTGCTTAACTCACAATGAGCGAATGAGAGGTAGCATAATTATAACAAAGTATGTGTACCCACGAGTTAGATTATAACCTGAACTCTGGGTGTGTGATCTTAAGCACATAAATTCATTTCTCTGTGCCTCAGTTTCTTCATCTATAAAAAATTGGAATAAATGATAAGAGCCTTCCAACTCTCACCCTATGGTATGAGAATTTTCACAGATCTAGGGAAAGAAAGAGGTCATTTGAAGCACAGGGCATTTGCTTCAAGTGGGCTGGCTAAAAGGTTTGCTTCTGGAGAAAAGGAGGAGCCAAAGAGTAGTCAGATAATTTTTCCATTTTGCCTAAGATTCCCTGATGCCCTTCTCCCCCCAGGTTGCCTGGATTTGCCTGTGGTGTTTCCCATTGGCTGATTTTCCACTTTTTTTAGAATTGGTGTGCTGAGAAAAGCCAACAACCCAGTAAAATAGGAGGAAAAAATGAAGCATCAATCCTTTCCAATAGACCCCTCAGGTTGGACATCTGTGACCTCTCTTCCCAAGGTGAGGATACTGTTTATAACAAGTCTTTGGGTTATCACTTGCCAAAGAACTTCCTAACACAATGTTCATCTACATTCTGGACACTCTGCCAGTTGGTTAATTTAATCAGTGAGCACAGCACAAAGGCTTGGTCAGACTTCCTCCCTCTTCCACCCAGACCAGTTCAGTTTAAGACGTCATTAGAAATGTGCCCTTTCCAGATTCATCTGAAAGAGCAAAGAGCCCTTTGCCCCTGGCCTTGAATGATCTTCTTTACTTCTTTACTCAACAGAGCAGTTTTAGCAGGTGAATAAATTAATTGCCTAGAAGGGGAAAAAATCCTTCAGCTTGTTCCCTGGGCTTCTGTGTAACAGTAAACAGCTCCAGTCAGCCCTGAAAGAAAAGATACTGCCCCGCTAGAACGGCTTAGTCTCTTATTATGTCAGGCAGAAAGAGAGGTCTAGGTAAAGAGGCTATTATAAAAGACTCCAAAGCTCCCCCCCCCCTCCGCCACCACAAATGACCAGTGAATACCCAGGAAAATCAAGTGAATTCTAACCACTCTGAATTTATGGCAGAAGAGTAGACAATGGTTTGATGTCCCCCTGCTCCTTTGCCCTCCAGGCCTTTGTGAAAGAAACAGCTCACTTTTCTTTCTGTTGTGCCCTTGACAAAGGCCCAGGAGGGGTGTCGTAGCAGCCATTCTCTTTCCTCCCCACAATAAATTAAAAGCATGAAAGTTTGACTTTCTTTAATTGATTTAGGTTTCTGCTCTGACTTATGGCATTTGGTATGCCCAGAGAGGTTTTTAATTTGTGATGAATGGTTCTGGCATATAGAAAGGAAAAGTCCCTGTTGGGAGAACTAGATAGCTCAGGAGACTAATGAAATAAAAAAAGTCTTTCACTCCAGTTTAAATTTAATTTGGTTAAACTAAAGGCTATTGCCATATGAAGGTTTTTCAATGACCCAGGGTGAGAGCAAAGATTGCACATCTAGAACAGTATAGACGCTGATCCCTGCTCACTATCTATAGACAACTAAGTCCTTATAGACCAGTCCATTTTAGGGTTTCATATTTAGAGGTGGGAGGTATTTTGGAGGGCAGCTAATTCGATCTTCCCCTTTGATAGATGAGGAAAGTGAAGCCCAGAGTAGTTAATTGACTTAAAGATCACAAGTAGTAAATATTGGATCCAAATCCTCTGGCTTTAAATCCAATGGCTCTTTTGTTTGTTTCTTTGTTTCTTTTTTTTTTTAATTGTACCAGACTGCCTCTCCACCCTATCTAGCTAAAACTTCAATGGGTCTAATGACTTCCTCAAATTCTCCTGACTTCCCAAGAATACTGAAGGAAAAAGTCAGTTGTCCACTGTTTGTCATTCATTTTCAGCATGTGACCAGCTCATCTTTTTCAATTATACATTTTATTGCCATCTTTTATACCATTTATCCTTCATAAATCTTTATTTGTTATGTGCTACAGCTTACTCATATATAGCATGCACCACTTTCCCTTGAGCAATGATTAATTTTAATATTTAAAGCCTGTAGTGTTCCATGACTTTAGTCATACAAAATAACACCAGAAGGAAATTACTACTAAAAAGAAAAGAAAGGAAAAGGAAAAGAAAAGGGAAGGAGAGGATAAGAGAGGAGAGGAGAGGGGAGGGGAGGTGAAAAGAAGGAAAAGGAAAGAAGGAGAAAGAAAAAGAAAGAGAAGAAAAGAAGAGAAAAAAGATGGACCTTTGCTTCAAGGAGAAACTGGGATCATGAAAAGAACTTTGCAATTGCAATTCCTAAAGGCAATACAACTCACTCTCTTCCTGTTCAACTCTGGATCAAACTCACTCTCCATTTGTAGTGTCTATTCATGATATATACCCAGGTGGACAAGATTTATAGGTTATGTCTATGCAACTGCATTTATAGTCTAGGCAATAGGTATTTTTTTTTGTCCCCTTGTATTTTTTCTGCATCAATATTTAGGTCAAACTCTTCTGAATCATTATAGATCTTCAGTGTTGTAAGACTTCACTCAATGGGCAGCTAGGTGGCACAGTGGATAGAGTACTGGCCTTGGATTCAGGAGGACCTGAGTTCAAATCCGGCCTCAGACACTTTACACACTTACTAGCTGTGTGACCCTGGGCAAGTCACTTAACCCCAATTGCCTCACCAAAAAAAAAAAAAAGATTTGACTCAACACAATGTCAATCACCAATAAGATCAATGAGAGAAATTCACCAGCTATGGCTCTCCTGAGCCATTATGAACTCAGCCTCTGGGCTGAACCTTCTCCAGGACAGTGGCAAATGCCTTGGTCAAGCAGATTTTAAGCATTATTGTTATCCATGTTTTAAGCATTATTCAATGTTAATGACTGGAGGTCGGCAGTCAAGAACATCTTGTTATATAGTTCAACTATTCTTGTACAATTTTAACATGAGAAACAGGTGGTATAAATCAGAGACAGTCAGTTCCTTACTTCCATACCAGATTTTTCAAGCCTTCTAGCTATTAAGGACACAAGAAAAGCCAGATGAAAGTAAAAGTCAATAGAATTATTGGCCTTTATGGATGAAATCCTGGTCCCTTGCTTCATGCACGGAATCATAGAAAATTTGCCAAATTATCTCACAGAGCTCTGTAGCATTCCAGCCTCCCACTTGATGGGATGGTTTAAAACATATGTTAGCAGCTGCTTACTCCCATTTCTGGTGCATTGTCTTGGAACTCCATCAGTGTTAGAGCAATGACCCAGTATAGGCAGAGCAAGCTGCTGCCCTAAATCAGCACTGAGTAGTGAGTAGCATGACCAACATGTACTTCTCATTTCCCTTCATGAATTCTAAAGGGATCTTATCATGGGCAACTGACATTTTCAGCTGAAAGTACAAAATAATAAAGCAATGATAGTAAATGTGTCACTTGGAATTTGTCAAAAAAGCTTTTATGCCAGCAATTTTTATTAATTAATAAAACTGCCAAATAGCTTGATTTAATAGGAAGAGTATTACTGTTCAATAGGCATGTGACCTCTTGTTAGTCACTTCTCTTTGGCCTCAGTTTCTTCATCTATAAAATAACAGGGGAGTGAGGCTTGGATCCAATGATCTCTAAGGTCATACCTAGCCCTAAAACCCTATGATAATAATGAGTTTGCATCATTCTAAACTCATTTCTATATGATTTAGTGCCAAACGAGGCATCTTGTACATAGTAGAAAGTCAATTAGTGGTTTTTGATTGATTAAATTCAATGAAGGAAATCAGTCAAGGTTTGCTCACAAAACACAACTGAATGGCTCTTTTGACCAAATCTGAACTTTTTACTAACTTTACTCACAAATCTTATTCCAGGATTTTCTGGTGTTCTGCAAAGCTATAATTGGACAAGCTATGAAAACCATACCTTAGGCAAGTGGCCAAAAATGAGATTTTGTGTTGGAGGTTGGGGACACTGCCCCATTGGGGGAGGTTAGAAAGAACTGGGTACACCTCAGAGAGGTTGTCTGAAGGGTGAGGAGTTCTGACAACCCTTCTACAGGATAACTTATTATTTCAACCAATTATTCTTGTTTCCTAAATACTTAGTTCTGCTGTTTCTGCACAACTAAAGGTCTTACAAGTACTCTCAGGGACCCCTAAATTCAGGATCCTAGGACAAAGCTAAATGGGAAAGTGGATCAAGTGTTAGACTCAGAATCAGTAAGACCTGACCTAAATCCTTCTTTACATACATACTAGCTTGTGTGATTTGCGCAAGTCACTCAGTCACTCAGCCTCAGCTTCTTTATGTGTAAAATGGGAATAATAATAACACTTACCTTGCAGGTTTTTTGTGAGGACTATATGAGACAACATATGAAATCCACTTTGCAAATCTGCAAGCCCCATATAAATGCTAGCTATTATCAAAACTCCAGTTGCTTTCCCCCTAGTTCCTAGTCATAATTCCAGTTCCTAGTAGAATTAAGCAAACGAGTGTTGAATACTATTTTGTTGGAAGGCAAAATTGCAGCTGAACTCTCTTATAGGTGTTGTTTCCTCTTATTGGAATGTGAGCCATCTGACTGCAGGGACTGTCCTAAATTTTATATTTGTATGCTCAAGGCTTGCACATGATAAATGCTTAATAAATTTTTTTTTTCATTCACTCATTCATTGAGCTCATCATTATGAGTGAGAGCTTTTCAGTGAGAACAAAGTGGGTTTTAAGTCTTGCTTCTAATAACTAGGTATCTAGAATTATAAAGTCCCCAAACACTCCTTGTTGGCAGATGTAGTAAGGATATCAATTGCTATGCAGATAAATATTACAATTGTATTCTGCCACTACAGACAGTCTGCTGGAGCAGAGCCTAACAAGTTGAGCTGAGAGACTGATTTTGCTAACATAGGCCACCTGGATACTTTTGCAAGTCATGATCAAACATAATTCTGACACTGAGGGATTATCATCCTTGGTGCAGGATCTAAAAAGGAAGGCCCTGCCAGGAGTGAAAGCAGTACCTGTAGTCCCCCCAACTTCTTCATGAACTTGCTTAGCAATGGTGAGAGGGAACCAATGAATAGCCCATGCACTCCATTAATATCTTAGGAATGTCAATAGAATTTGAGGAAGGCTGCCAGTACTTTGAGTGGGCCCCTATAGTGAATTTATGAGAGGAGATAGGAAAGAATTACACAATATAGAAAGACAGGCATGGATGAGCTGTTCTTTTCCTCATTGGACAGAATCTCCCCACATTGATGAGATCATAAATTTGATGGAAACTTTGAATACTTTTTTTTTGTGGGGCAATGAGGGTTAAGTGACTGGCCCAGGGTCACACAGCTAATAAGTATCAAGTGTCTGAGGTCACATTTGAACTCAGGTCTTCCTGAATCCAGGGTCAGAGTTTTTATCCACTTTGCCACCTAATTGCCCTGAAACTTTGTGTACTAAATTATAAAATATAGTAATCTACCTGAGCAACTTTGTTGTTGTTCGGTTGTGTCCAACTCTCCATGACCCCATTTAGGGTTTTCATTGCAAAGACCCTGGTATGATTTGCCATTTCCTTCTCCAGCTCATCTTATAGATGAGGAAACTGAGGGAAACAGATATAAGTGACTTTCCCAGGGTCACGGAGCTAGAGGAAATGTCTGAGACCACATTTGAATTTAGTAGGATGTCTTCCTGACTCTATCCATTATGCCTAGTGCTCTATCCACTGTACTATCTAGCTTCCCTTTCAGTTATGGTTCAGGTAGGACAATATAACTACAGGGCTATAAAATTCTCCATTCTAGACCCATTATGTCTTTTCTTAATGAAGCTTAAGATTTCTGTTATTGTTATTATTGTTGTTTTGGGGGTGGAAGATTCATATTGTTTTCAATTCATTAAAACCCCCAAATCTTTAGAAGCTCTATAACAAAAGCAATGCAATATTGACTACCATGACCCAATCCTCAGATGCCATAAGGCTGTTTAGGTGTACCAAACAAACTATCTATCTCAAGGCAATGTTGGTAATATCGTAGTATATCTTGTAGGGTAGCAACCCTGGAGCTAATGTGATTTAACATGAATTTTCAAATATAATACCAACTTTAAAAATAAAATTTGTGATATATTTAATAGTGAGCACCATTATTATTTTGAGCTGCATAATTTCTCCTTATAACCAGAGATTTTAAAATCAGGAGTACTACCAGTCTATTCAACTAATGTGATTAAAATCAAGGAAGATTACCCTGAAGTTCTTTCACATCCATATAGCTTAAATTTAGACACTATGGGGCAGCTAGGTGGTGCAGTGGGTAAAGCACCAACCCTGGATTCAGGAGGATCTGAGTTCAAATCCAGCCTCAGACACTTGACACTTACTAGCTGGGTGACCCTGGGCAAGTCACTTAACCTCATTGCCCTGCAAAAACAAACAAACAAACAATTTAGACACTGTGAATCAAGGAAGTCAGTGTAATGCACTGGAGAGTATTTGCTTTGGAAGATCCAGCATTCAAAATATGGTTCTGCCACTGTGTAATCTTCCTGTTCCTCAACTGTAAAATGAGAGGGTTGACTAGACAACCCTGGAGTTCCCTTCCATCTCTAAGTCTATAATCCTATATTCTTTATCTCTGAATATCAGGCTCTGTTCTCCATCAGTAGTAAATTGAGAAAGGAACCTCACAGTAACACTAATGACCTAAATGCCCTCTAGTGGTACTTGAGGGTTACTGCATGCCCACTTTCAATTAAGCTTCATTCCCACATCTCTTTTCTGAAACTGCTCCTTCAAAGATCACCAATGGCCACCAAAACTGCAAATCAAATATATGACACAAGTTACCAGAGCCCTTCTCCTAGTGACTTCCCCTACTTTGGTTTTGGTGGTATTCTACCTTTCCTGGTTCACCATCATCATGGACCAAATGGCAAAAGATGACAAGATGATCAGATAAGATTCTTAGGGCTGGAATGAACTTTCAGGATCATCTAATCAAATTCCTTCCTATTTCAGGAAACTGAAGCTTATGGAGGTTTAGTGGCTTGTTTAAGATTCTCCTTCTGCTTAACAGCTACAGAGAAGTCTCTACCTCTTTCATTAGCCCCAACATTTGGATTACAAGTAGGATGTCCTCTAGACAAACATATGCTTGCAGTTTGATATTTCACACTATGCTTTACTTCTGTTTCCTTAGCAGGAAAATGGTGGAATAAACAAGGAAATTACCTAGATTTTCTAAATTCCCCCACAAACAATGTAAAATAGTGCCTCAAAGGGAATTTTGTGTGGCAGAAATAGTTAAAAGTCAGGGTAAAGCAGTTGTCCCCCTAAAACAACTTGGGAGGATGTTAGGAAAGACCTGACCTGTATCTTGACTTAAATGAAGTGCAAATACCTCTAAGCAGGTACTGCCAAATCAACAAACCCTGGGAGCAGTTGTATTGATTGGCAGGTTTCAGGAACTTTTACCTTATGTATAGTGTGAGAGTTGGATAGCTTATTAGGGGAAAATTGTAGGGCCCCTCCTTTGGTGCTGGACACTGGGACCCAAGTGTGCTGACCTGACATGTTCTCAGACTGTAGCTATGGGGTGAGGAGAATCTAGTACATGCAGTGAGTGTGGTTGTAAAGGGCAAAGACTCTGCTAGCTGTGGGTACTCATGGAGTCCCTGGTTTTGGTTCTAGAGTAGATGGATGAGCTAAAGTTTTCACTTCAGGAGTAACTGTATGTAGTAAAAGCACTTATGGTGACAGAGTTTCTGGAGACCCTGGTCATGACTCAGGGGTGGAAAGGAATACCTGAAGTCAGGCCACTGATAGAGCTCAGAAAACAACAGTGCCAAAAATAACACCCTAAAGCCTGACATATTATCCCCCACACTTTGGAACTAGAGCCTGACTTTAATACAAATTTAACAGACAAGAAATAAGCAGCTAAATTAGTAATAATAATAATAATAATAATAATAATAATAATAATAATAATGAGTAAGAAAAAGAAAGAATTCAACCATAGATAGCTACTATGGTGATAGAGAAAATCTGAATTCAAACTCAGAAGAAGACAGTGAAGTTAAAGCAGCTATTTCTATCTCCAAGAAAAAAATAAAAATGGTCACACATCCAAAAAGAGTCTTTGGAAGACCTTTAAAAGAACTTTAAAAATCAAATAAGAGAGGTTGAGAAAAAATATGGAAGAAATAAGAATAATATGAGAAGATCAAGAAAATTATGAAAAAGTCCCCCAATTGGAAAAAAGATATCCAAAAATTTAGGGAATAAAAATAACTCCTTAAAAATTAGAATTGGGCAAGAGAAAGGTCATGACTTCATAAGACACTAAGAAATAATAAAACAAATGAAAATAATGAAAAAATAGAAGAGAATGTAAAATATCTCATTAGAAAAACAGCTGCTGGAGAACAAATCAAAGAGAAACAATATAAGAATTGTTGTATTAGCTGAAATTTATGGTTTAAGAGAGTCTAAATATTTTATTTCAAGAAATTATTAAGGACAATTGCCCTAAAGTTTTAGAATGAGAGGGTAAAACATAAATAGAAAAAATCCATTGATCACCATGTGGAGATCCCAAGATGAAAATTCAAAGGAACATCATAACTAAGTTTCAAAGTTCCCAGGGCAAGAAAACAATTCTACAAGGAACTGAGGGGGACAGGGGCGGGGGGGACTATTTAAATGCTGTGGAGCTACAGTCAGGATAGCAAAAAATTTAGTAGCTTCCATATTAAAAGCCCAAAGGTCGTGGAATAATATGTTGCTAAAAGCAATGGAGGGGGGCAGCTAGATGGCGCAGTGGATAGAGCACCGGCCCTGGAGTCAGGAGTACCTGAGTTCAAATCCGGCCTCAGACACTTAACACTTACTAGCTGTGTGACCCTGGGCAAGTCACTTAACCCCAATTGCCTCACTAAAAAAAAAAAAAAAAAAAAGATAGAATAAAAGCAATGGAGCTGGCTCTCAATCAAAAATAACTGACCCAGGGGGCAGCTAGGTGGCACAGCGGATAAAGCACCAGCCCTGAATTCAGGAGGACCTGAGTTCAAATCCAGCCTCAGACACTTGACACTTACTAGCTGGGTGACCCTGGGCAAGTCACTTAACCCTCATTGGCCTGCAAAAAAAACAAAAACAAAAACAAAACAAGAATAACTGACCCAGCAAAGCTCTGTGTTATCCTAAAAGGAAAAAATAGATATTTAATTAACTAAAAGACTTTCAGGTATTTATGAGGAAAACCGGAAAAAAATTTTGCCCTACTAAACTTAGGAGAAACATAAGAAGGTAAATATTAAAGACCAATTATAAATGACTTAATAAGGTATAAATATTACTTTTTATATGTGAAAACATTATCTGTAACTCTTAAGAATGTTAATAATTATTTGGGTGGTTTGAAAGAACATATGTAGATAGAAGGCTTGGGATTAAGTTGATATAATGGGATGATCCTATAAAATAAGAGAGAGGTAAAATTATCTCTTACAAAGAAGATGAATAGAAAAACTGTTTCCAGTAGAGGCAGGAGGGGGTGGATAACTATCTGGCAGTGCTAGAACCTTATTCTCATCAGAAATGGGTTAAAAAGGGAATAGCATTACAGCTAGAAAGGTATAAAAGTCTTCTTAATTACAGAGAAATAGGAGGGCAAGGGGAAAAGATAAGGGAGGGACTCTTTGAAGGGTGGATAAATTGGAGAATAGGAGCATAAAGGGAGAGGATAAGGGAAGGATTCTTAGAAGGGGTGTGGATTAGGGAGGCAGTGGATAGAAGACAATTAGATGTCTGAGGAGGAACAGGGTTAAAAAGAGAGGGAAAGAAGGATAAACAGTGATGAAAATAGGATGGAGGGAAATGCACAACTAGTAACTGTAACTTTGAATGTTAATGGGATGAATTCACCAAAAAACAGAAACAGATAGCAAAATGGATTGAAAATCAGAATCCAACATTGCTTCCAAGAAACGCATTTTAAAATGAGAGATACAGAGTAAAAATAAAGAGCTGGAGTAGAATTTAATTTACTGATTTAAAAAAAAATAGGGGTAGCAATCATGATCTCAGACAAAGTTAAAGCTAAAATAGATTTAATTAAAAGAGAAACAGGAAAACTACATTATGATGAAAGGTACCATAGGTAATGAAGTAATATAAATACCAAACTTATATATACCAAATGCTATAGCATTCAAATTTTTAAAGGAAAATCTAAATTAATTACAGGTGGAAATGGATTGCATAACTATAATAGTTGGAGACTTTAACATTCCCTTCACAGAACTAGATAAACCTAACCAAAAATAAATAAATAAATAAACAAATAAATAACTAGATAAATAAATAAATAAATAAGAAAAAAGTAAAGAAGATTAATAGACTGTTATATAAGTTATATATCATAGATACTTGGAGAGAATCAAATGGGAATAGAAATACACTTTTTTTTCCAGTGGTACATGGTCTCTTTACAAAAATTGACCATATAATAGGGCAGAAAAGCAAAAACATTAAATTAATCCTTTTCAGATCATAATGCAACAATTATATTTAACATAGAATGTGATTAAAAATTAATTGGAGACCAAATAACTCAATCTTAGAGAATGAGTGGGTTAAAGATTGCAAGAGATCATATAAAGATAATACAAACAATAAATAGTTTTATTAAAGAGAATAATAATGAAACAACATATAAAAACCTATGAAATGCAGCACAAGCAGTAATCAGAGGAAAATTTATATCTCTAAATGCTTACATAAATAGAAAAGAGAAAGAGCAGATCAATGAATTGTATATGCAATTTTAAAAACAAGAAAAATAACAAATTAGAAATCCCCAATAAAACAGCAAAGTAGAAATCTTAAAAATTAGAGGTGAGATTAATTTTTAAATGAATATAAGAAAACCATTGAAATGATAAATAAAACTACAAGTTGGTTTTATGAAAAAACAATAAAATAGATGAACCATTTGTTAATATAATCAAAAAAGAGAAACGAAAACTTAATTACTAATATCAAAAATGAAAAGGGTGAATATATCACTAATGAAGATGAAATCAAAGCAATTACTAGGAGTTATTTTGCCCAATTCTATGCCAAGAAATTGAACAATTTAAGTAAAATGGAAGAATCTTTAGAAAAGTGTAAAGTGCCTAGACTAACAGAAAAGGAAATAGAATAACTAAATAAGCCTATTTTAGAAAAAAGACATTGAACAGGCTATAAATGAGCATCCTAAGAAAAAAGCATCAGGACCAGATGGATTTACTAGTGAACTCTACCAAACATTTAAGATCAACTAATTCCAACTTTAAATGAATTATTTTGAATAATAGGCAAAGAAGGAGCTCTACTAAACTCCTTTTATGAAACAAATATGGGCTGATACCTTAATCAGGAAGAACAAAATAAAAAAAGAAAAAGACAATTATAGACCAATTTCATTAATGAATTTAGAATGATATTCTAAATAAAATACTAGCCAGAAGACTACAATAACATATCATAAAAATTATACATGGGCACCAACTGGGATTTATACTAGGAATGCATGGGTGGTCTAACATAAAGAAAACTACTAACATAATTGATTATGTCAATTTAAAAGTAACAAAAATCATGGATTTTATCAAAAGATGTAGAAAAAAGGCTTTTTGACAAAATATAACACTATTAAAAACACTCAAAGGCATAAGTATACATAGGTTTTTTCTCCAAATTATAAGAAGCATCTAATTAAAACCATTAGTAAGCATTATTTGTAGTGAGGACAATCTAGAAGCCTCCCCAGTAAGATCAGGAGTGAAACAAGGATACCCATTATCACAAATATTATTCAATGTTGTATTATAAATGCTGGTAATAGCAATAAAAGAAAAAAAAAGAAATGGAAGGAATCATAATGGGAAATGAGGTAATAAAATTATCTCTTTGCAGATGATATGGTGATTATACTTGGAAAAATCCTAGAGATTCAACTAAAAAGTTAATTAAAACAACTAATATATATACATTTTTAGTGAGGCAATTGGGGTTAAGTGACTTGCCCAGGGTCACACAGCTAGTAAGTGTTAAGTGTCTGAGGCCGGATTCCAACTCAGGTACTCCTGACTCCAGGGCTGGTGCACTATCCACTGTGCCACCTAGCTGCCCCAGCAACTAATAATTTTAACAAAGTATCAGGATATGAAATAAGCCCAGCTAAATCATCAGCATTTCTATATATCACCAACAAATCCTTGCAAGAAGAGATAGTAAGAGATATCTCATTCAAAATAATGGTAGACTGGGACAGCTAGGTGGCACAGTGGATAAAGTACCAGCCCTGAATTCAGGAGGATCTGAGTTCAAATCCAGCCTCAGACACTTGACACTTACTAACTATGTGACCCTAGGCAAGTCACTTAACCCTCATTGCCATACAAATAATAATAATAATAATAATAATGGCAGACTACATAAAATACTTGGGAACAAACCCAAGAACTACTTGAACATTATTATAAAACACCTTTTATACAAATAAAGTCAGATTTAAACACTTGGAGAAATAGTAATTGTGCATGCGTGGGTGGAGCCAATATAATAAAAAGAACAATTCTATCTAAATTAATCTACTTGGTCAATTCCATTACCAATTAAACTACAAAAATATTGTTATTGAGCTAGAAAAAAATAATAAAAATTCATTTGGAAGAATAGATCAAGAATATAAAAAGAATCAATGGGGGGAGGGAGAGATGAAAAGAAAAGAGATTTAGCAGAACCAGGTCTTAAACTATTTTATAAGGCAATAGTTATCAAAAACTATTTGATACTGGCCAAGAAGTAGAAAAGTGGCTGAGTGGAAGAGAGTAAATATACAATGCATAGTAATGATTATAGTAACTTTATGTTTAACAAATGTAAAGATTTAAGTTTGGGGGATAAGAATACACTATTTGGTTAAAATTATTGGGGAAACTAGAAAGCAATATGGCAGAAATTGGGTATGGATCAATATCTTACACCATTTACCAAGATGAAGTCAAAATGGATACATGACCTAGATATAGAGAGATCATAAGAAAACTAGAACATAGAACATGTTACTTATCAGACTTATAAAGAGGAGAATTTATGAATAAATAAGAGATAGCATTGTGAGATGTGAAATAGTTTTGTTTACATTAAATTTAAAAGGTTTTCTACAAAAAACCTCAGTGTAGCAAAGATTAGAAGGAAAGTAGAAAATGGGGAAAATATTTTTATAAACAGTTTCTTGGGTCTCATATCTCAAATATATGTAAGGAGGACTTTTTCAAAATTATAAGAATGAGTCATTTCCTAATTGATAAATAGTCAAAGGATATAAACAGGCAGTTTTCTAATAAAATCAAAACTATATATAGTTATATTTCTTAAAATGCTCTAAATCATTATTTTTTTGTTTTTGTTTTTGTTTTTGGTGAGGCAATGAGGGTTAAGTGACTTGCCCAGGGTCACACAGCTAGTAAGTGTCAAGTGTCTGAGGGCAGATTTAACTCAGGTCCTCCTGCTTTATCCACTGTGCCACCTAGCTGCCCCTCTAAATAATTATTGATTAGAGAAATGCAAATTAAAACAACTTTGAGATATCATCTCACACCTATCAGATTAGCTAAAATGATAGAAGGGAAAAATGACAAATGTTGGAGAGGATGTGGAAAAATTGGTACATCAAGACACTGTTGGTGGAATTGTGAACTGATCAATCCACTTGGGAGAACAATCTGGAATTATTCCCAAAGTTATAAAACTGTGTATACCATTTGACCCAGCAATACCTCTTATCAGGTCTGTTTCCCAAGGTGATCAGGGGAAAAGGAAAAGAATCTATAACTTCTAAAATATTTAGAGCAGTTCTCTTTGTGGTGACAAAGAACTGGAAAATGAAGGGATGCCCATCAATTGGGAAATGGCTGAACAAGGTGTGGTATATGATTGTGATGGAATACTACTGTGCTATAAGAAATGATGAGCTGGTTGGTTTTAGAAAAACATGAAAAGACTTGCATGAAATAATGAAAAGCAAAATGAGCATGACTAAGTGAACATTGTATATAGTAACAGCAATATTGTTAAAAAAAAAAAAACAGCTGTGAATGACCAAGTTATTCAGAGTACTATAAATACTCAAATCAATTATGAAGAACCTATGAAGCGGGGGCAGCTAGGTGGCGCAGTGGATAGAGTACTGGCCCTGGATTCAGAAGGACTTGAGTTCAAATCTGGCCTTAGACACTTGACACTTATTAGCTGTGTGACCCTGGACAAGCCACTTAACCCCCATTGCCCTGCAAAAAAATAAAAATAAAATAAAATAAATAAATAAAAATCTATGAAGGAAGATGCTATTCATCTCTAGAGAAAAAAACTAATAAATAGAAGTATACATAGTATAGTTTTACATATATTTCTCAATCTGTATTAAATGGTGACCTTTTCTAGTATGGGCTGTGGAGATAGGGAGGGGGACAGTTCAGAATTTAAAATGTAACCAAAAAATTAAATTAAATTTTTAAAAAGGAAAAATGCACTTAGCAGTTATTCTTTTAGATTATTGTTATTTACGTATGTGTCTAATCACCCTCCAAACTGTAACCTCAATGCATGCAGAGACCATACCTTATGAAAATTTGTATTTTCCCCTGGTGCCTTGCTCCATTCTCTCTATACAGTCACTATATATTAAGTATGAAGTAACTTGAACTTAATTAAATTAATCAATCAATTAATAAGCATTTTTAATCAATACTACCAGTCAGGTACTGAGTTAGTTAGTTCACGGTGATACAAATACAAAAAATGGAATAGTCTTTGTTTTCAAGGAACAGACATTTATTGGAAACAAATAATTAAAGACATACTAAAAAATAACAATATTAATTAATGTAACCTGCATTTATTAAGTGTTTACTGTGTGCCAGGAACTATGCTAGATGCTGGGGAATAAAAGCAAAGATGAAATTGCCCCTGCCCTTAGGGAACTTAGAATCTATTGGAAGGGAACAACATGCACAAGGAAAGCAAATACAAAAAAAAAAATAGGGACAAAGGAGATATCAAGCAATTTCCAAAGTGGGGAAGGCATAAGCAACTGGGAGGATCAGGAAAGGCTCTTGTAGAAAGGGGCAGTTGAGCTGATGTTTGAGGGAAAGTAGCCATAGATAGCTATGTGCCTCAGTGGATAGAGGGCTGGACCTGGAGTCAGGAAGACTCATCTTCCTGAGTTCAAATCTGACCTCAGAAACTTACTAGCTGTGAAACCTAGGGCAAGTCGATTAACCTAGTTTGCCTCAGTTTCCTCCTCTGGGAAATGAGCTGGCAAAGGAAATGGCAAACCACTCCAGTATCTTTGCCAAGAGAACACTAAATGGGATTATGCCAAACAGAAATTTTGTTTTAATAAGCTGATTTAAAAAAAAAAGGAATGAGAAGCAGCATTGGAGTCAGGAATACCAGGGTCTAAGTCCTGCCTCTAACATGTCATAGGGGATGTCACTAAAATCTCACTGTTTAAAGTGACTATCTAGACTATGAGTTGGAGTAGAATGTAATCTTTTTGAAGACAAGAACTGCTTTTGTTTTGTATTTGTAACCCTCAGACCTGGCACATTGTAGGCACTTAATAAATGCTTATTGAAAAAATGAATGAGTTAAGAAGATGTTGATCCACACTGGCAAAGGGTATTTCCAGAAAGGAAAAAACCCTGCTCTGATGAAATCAGACTATCCTGTGGATAGTCTAACCCCAAAATTTAATAACATTTACTATAGGCTCCTTCCTTTTGTTGTTAGGGTGTTCTAGTCATGTCTGACTCTCCATGACCTCACTTGAGGTTTTCTTGGCAGAGACACTGGAGTGGTTTGTCATTTCCTTCTCCAGCTCATTTTACAGATGATGAAACTGAGGCAAACAGGGTTAAGTGACTTGCCCAAGGTCACACAGCTAGTAAGTGTCTGAGATCAGATTTGAACTCAGGAAGATGAGTCTTGCTGACTCCAGGCCCACTTTACCTACCTACCACCTACCATTTACCATCTACCTGCCCCACAAGGTCCTTCCTTATAGCTAATATAATTTCTTTCTATTGTACTGCAAACACTCTTCCTCTTATTCTCTATTTAAGACAGAGAAAACCTAGCAAACATCTGGTATAGGGATAATACTCATGTCTAAAGACTTTTAGGGCCAGCTGCTCCACTTTCTCTTCTGCAGATTAATCCAACTCTTTTAAATTGCTCTCCTAGGTTCTGTTTCCTTTCATTGTTTTAATTGCCTATAGGAACTTGAGTGAGGTGAATCTAACCTCAAGCCTCAGTTTTTTCATCTGTTAAAAGGGTATAATAATACTTGCAAGACCTACCTGACTAGGTTGTGAACAAAGCATTTCACATACCGTAAAGCTCAATAAAAATGAGATCTATCACCAACTGTTATTAGTAACTTCCCCTAAATACTCTACTCTCTGTATCTCTGAAATGGTCAAGCCTCAAAATAGACCATATATAATGAGTAGTACTAGCTTACCAGACATTTATGTAGTAGGGAAAGATGGTCCTCAGCACTCAGCATTTCCCAGTCTTCCCTTTCTCCCTTCAATAGTATTCTGCCCACTGTTGGCAGGAGCTACTGCCATCTATTAGACACCAACAAGCCTTCAAGTTCCCATATTCTTACCTCATATTCTAGCCCTTTGCTCCCACGCCAAATCCTGTGCACAGAAGAGAATTCATTTTTTATTCAAGATATATTTATTAAATTTTTACTATGTTCAAGGCACTGTGCTAACCCCCTATGGCTCTCAAGACAAAGATATATCAGTCCTTGCCTCAAAGAGTGATCCATTTAATAGGGGGAAGAATCTCATGAACTTATTCATAATATGAGGTGTCAAAGTGGCTAAAGCACCAGCCCTAGATTCAGGAGGACCTGAGTTCAAATTCGGCCTCAGACACTTGACACTTACTAGCTCTGTGACCCTGAGCAAGTCACTTAATCCTCATTGCCCCGCCAAAAAAAACCACACCACCTTATTCATATTGTGGAATGCAATGTCCTGCTTACAGTAGGCACCTTATGAATGCTTGTGCAATGAATGAATAAGCAAATGATGATATGTATCATGTTTACCCCTCTTATCTGCAGGAATAGATATCTACTGGTGAAATTGCAGGCCTTGGCATCAGGTAGGGCCTGCAGGACCATGTTGCTACCTGCTTGGATTGGCTCCTGAGAGCCAACTATGACATCTTTCATGTGAGCTCTTACAGCCCAGCAATCAGCAAATGCTACAAATCAGGGCTTCATTTTGTTTGCTGTCCACACTTAAGAAAGTGATGCAGAAAATGTGGATAATGCAGACTAAACTTAAAAATATGAAGAATGAATGTACTTTTTTCTCAGAGAACTGGTTGTTAAATATTTACCAGCCCACCCTTGAGTAAACCAATCTTTGACTAAGAAAAACATCTCAGAATTTAAATATTCCTTCTGAGAAGAGGATGGACTTAGAATCCAGATTTGAGCCCTAATTCTGAGGCTTGCTCGCTAAACTATCATGAACAAGCTACTTAATATCTTTAAATTTCAGTTTTCTCATCTATAAAATGGGTATAAATCCTTGTTCTTCATATCTCACATACTGATTACTGTGAGGAAAGTACCCTGTAAACCATAAAACACCAGATGAATATGGGTTGTCGTTAATATTCTATAAAGATGAGTTATTATATATTACACTCTTTGTGCATCCTTGTTTCAGGCTTTGCTTTGTTGTTGTTGAGGGATGTTGTCTTTTTTCCCCCTCGTACCTACCTTGCCAGCTGCAGAAGGCAAGAGAAAACAGTCCTTCAGATTCTCTTCACACCCCCCTGACCCTGGAGAAATCTCTCCTACGCAGCCACCATCTGTGTGAGCCTCATCTTTCATCTAACTTCATAAACAAAAAAATGAGCATCGGAAGGCAGCCATTTGGCACCACTCTCTGGCTGCTGCTCCTACAAACATTGAGATTGCAGATTTTAAACACAGTCTCTTGATTTTCTATCGAAAGCCCAGACTTGGGCTTCTGAAGCATCATTTCTTTAAAAAAAATTAATAAGTACCCATCTTGAGCCTGATAATAACTAGAATGCTGAATTTTTTGAACCCCTACTTGTAAATTCAGCATACCCTATAACAAAAATTCACACTTATATGATTATGGAATCTTAACAAACTACCCACCATCCCTGTAACTTCCCAGACCAAAATACTTGTTCATAGCCACCATTTCCTTATTTGTGTGGTCTCTCCTTATTAGAAGGTGATCCCCTCAAGTCTTTTGTATTTGTATCCCAAGTCCTTAATTTAGTGCCTCTCACATAGAAATCAGCTTAAGAAATGCTTTATCATGCATTCATTCATTCATTCACTCATTATCAACAAACCAAGAAAGTGGGTAAGGCAAATATAGTTATCCCCTCCACTTTCCCCATCACGGTTTCCATATATTGTGGGTCTGCATAAGAAATTAAATGGGGTGGGGAACAGCTAGATGGTGCAGTGGATATAGCACCAGCCCTGGATTCAGGAGGACCTGAATTCAAATCTGGACTCAGACACTTGACACTTATTAGCTGTGTGACCCTGGACAAGTCACTCATTGCTCCACAAAAAGAAAGAAAGAATTTGGGGGGAGTTTTGTGGAAGCTACAGAAAACATGCGAAGGCCAGCAAATGACACAGAGCCTATGACCATAATACCTCAAATTTTACAATAAGGTACTATAAACAACCCATAAAAGAGAAAGAAAAAATTCAGCCTTCTTCTCTGGTATGAAGGATGGCCAAAAATTTTATAAGGATTTTCCAGATCATGTAGGCACTACGCCCCTAACACCCATGATGTGGATAACTGTACTTTTTTTTCTTTTTTGCAGGGCAATGAGGGTTAAATGACTTGCCCAGGGTCACACAGCTAGTAAGTGTCAAGTGTCTGAGGCCAGCTTTGAACTCAGGTCCTCCTGAATCCAGGGCCAGTGCTTTATCCACTCTGCCACCTAGCTGCCCAGATAACTGTACTTTTAAGCCCAGGTTACAAATAAAGGGAGTAAAGATTAGAGAAATTTGCTCACCTTCACACAGCTACCTAAGTGGCAAAGCCTATATGCCAGCCCAAGTCTCTCCTACCTCCAAAGCCTGTATTTTTACTCCATGATGCACTGGCATCTCTCTATACACCAGACTCAGATACCTGGACAGATTTAACTACCGATTCTTAGTAGAAAATAATATCATTCTTACTGATGGGAGAGCTCTATAGACACCCTAAAGCCCATAGCTGCCATCTGGGGAAGATGTAAATGGGAAGGAAAGGCAATGAAGCAATTGCTTAGAGATTTAATATTGTTCTGACTCCTAACCCAGGACTTGAATGGAGAAGATAGTTATTTGAAAGTTCCATCTATTCTTTAAACTATGGCATTCATCAATGAAATGTATTCAGCTTATACTTCCTACTTCCATCAGCAGAAAACAGTACTGTTAGACGCGGTGGTAGTATAGCAGTAGGTTTTGAGACAAAGGGCCTGGATTCAAATCCAGACTCTGCTATGTACTCATATAACCTTATGTCCCTTAGTTTTCCCCTCTGTGAAAAGGACTAAAGAATTTCTTAAGGATTTTTTTTAATCTCTCAGTCTTAGGCAACCTCAGAGGTATTGCCAAGCAGATGCCCTGTTGCTCATAGACATTAATGCTTTTCTTGCTGAAGTTCTACATTTTGAGGACAAAAACTGGGGTTGATATCTCATCTTGGGAACATAGGACCCAAAGCGCATTTCCTACATTTCCTCTAGGTTTCATTCTACCCCAGTGAAGCCCAGCAGTGCTATATATGAAACAAATGGTTTGGCCACCGATGACCAGGGAAGTAGAAAGTACAGTGGATCTGAAGTCAGAGGACCTAGGTTGAAATCCCATGTCATGCTGCCTGTGTAACTGTGGGCAAGACATAACCTCCCTGGGTCTCAGTTTCCTTATTTTCTTGTTTTTTTGTTGTTTTTCTTTTTCTTTTGCAGGGCAATGGGGGTTAAGTGACTTGCCCAGGGTCACACAGCTAGTAAGGATCAAGTGTCTGAGGTTGGATTTGAACTCAGGTCCTCCTGAATCCAGGGCCGGTGCTCTATCCACTGAGCCACTTAGCTGCCCCTCCTTATTTTCTTTAAAAAAAAAATAGTGACCTCAGCCCTTTTCTATGATCCTATCATTCTATGAGTGCCATAGTCAGGCATTTAAGAAGTTCCTACAATGTGCTGGGCTCTGTGGTCACAAAGGAAGGCAAAAGACAGTTTCTGCTTTCAAAGAATTCACAGTCTAATGAGAGAGACAACATGGAAACAGATATGCACAGACAAGAAATATACAGAACAGGGGGCAGTTAGGTGATGCAGTGGATAAAGCTCTGGCTCTGGATTCACGAGGATCTCTGTTCAAATATGGCCGTGGACACTTGACACTTACTAGCTGTGTGACCCTGGGCAAGTCACTTAACCCTCATTGCCTGGCAGAAAGAAAGAAAGAAAGAAGAAGAAGAAAAGAAAGAAAGAAAGAAAGAAAGAAAGAAAGAAAGAAAGGAAAGAAAGAAAGAAGAAAGAAAGAAAGAAAGAAAGAAGAAAGAAAGAAAGAAAGAAAGAAAGAAAGAAAGAAAGAAAGAAAGAAAGAAAGAAAGAAAGAAAGAAGGAAGGAAGGAAAGAAAAAGAAAAAGAAATATACAAGACAAAGTGAAAATAATCAATTGAGGGACAGCACTAGCATTAAGGAGAGATAAGGAAAGGCTTCTTGTAGAATATGGGATTTTATGTGGGACTCTAAGGAAACCAGAGAGGAGGAGAGTATTCCAGGCATGGGGAATTTACAGCAGTAAAGGGGCCCTGGTGTCTGGAAATGCAGCGTCTTGTGCCAAGAGGTCCCAAGGGTGGCCATGCATTATCCTTTAAGGATTGTTTTGTGTTTTTTTTTTCTCCTCTCTTGCCCAGGACAGACTTCTTTTCCTTTACATTCTGAGTCATAAAGGAAGTGTGCTAAAAGTCCCACAAGAACTCTGACTGGCCCGGGGAAAGGGGGCAAGGGTGGAAGTGGAAGAAAGGAATGAGGAAAAGGCAAGGAAGAGAGAGACAAGGGCATTTCTTTTGAGGCTTCCATCATCTTCAATAGAAGGCTTCTTGGCTTTTTCACACAAAAGATGGGCTTAACTTAATCAAGCCATTTAAGTTCCTCTATCACTGTCCGCATCAGCCCCACCTTTTCCTGGTCTGTCCCGTGGTCACCCCCTTTACAGAGGAAGTGCCTTTAGAATGACTAAGAGCCATCTTTTGCCTTTAAGTGGCACCTTTAATCTCTGGATCACAAGAACACTTTCGAAATGCTTAATTAGGCCTCACAATACATCTGAGAGGGAGGTGTTATTATCCTTCTTGTACAGATGAGGAAACTGAAACATGGCCTCAGTTTCTTCTCCTGTAAAATAAGGGGGGGGTGACCCCAGGGATGAAATCGCCCAGCCCACACAGAGAGCTGATTTCTTCCACGGGATCAGTGTGGAGCTTCTGATAAATGTAGCCCTTCTCTTCCTTCACTGGCCAGCAGGGTGTGCTGCTTCCTTAATTGCCAAAGGGAGAGATCACCTGGATTGAGCTCAATAGAGCAGGTTTGCTGAGGAGGAAGGGGAAATGGATGCCCTTTGGGGAAATTTCGAATGTCTATTTCAGGATCTGAAGTGTGTCTGCCCCCCTTTAAAAGAGAACTTACTTTTCACACTTGAATCTTAAATCCTGGGGAATTTAAAGGGCCTCGTGCATTATTTTTTCATTTCAATCAAAGCAGACTCAAGAAAGATAATCTTCAAGAATTGGTGCAAGTGAGGAAAGTGATCTATATAGAGACTGAGGATAGGTTTGAGCCTCTTGGGGATGTTTCCTCAGTGGACATTTTAGACGTGTCTTTGGTGACAGTGTGGCCCAGATAGATTAACTTAGTGGGAACTAACAGAGAGGTATGCCTGTATCTCTAAGGTTAAGTTAGGGACCTGAAGAGATGAAAGTGCCTGAAAGGCCATATATTGTCTTAGAAAATCACAAAATAGCATCATCTGTGCTCTATTGTATTTTCATTTATTTTATCAAACACTTCCCAATGACATTTTAATTTGGTTCCTTCTCAGTGATACCTCTGCCCTACAACCATCCTGGACTCTGTCACTTCCTTTGGATATTCATCCCTTCTTTCTGGAAGGCCACAGACAGAGCTGAAAAATGTGTTTCCATGCTGAGGCACAAACACACAAAAATAAGATTTTAAATAATGGCAATAATAAATAACAACTATACTGAACTGTTCTCCCACCTAGCCGTGTAACCTCAGGCAAGTCACTTCAACTTTCTGAGCTTCAATGTCCTCATCTCTAAAGTGAGCAGGTGGGCCATGATTGATCAGTGAATCAACAAAATTTACTAAGCACCTACTATGTATGTGTGAGGCACTGACATTCCTGCCTTCAAGGAACTTATATTCCCCTAAAGCACAAATAATATATACAAAGAAGTGTTGACCAGGGAAAGAAGTTTTGATCTAGGCAGTCATTAGGCTTGTAAAGGAAGTCATAGAGAAATATATTGCTGTACTATTTCTAATAACAATGTTAGTATTGATTTTTGTTCTTGGAGCAAGAAGTCATAATCAAGAGAGGGGTAGGGAAGGAAGGGGACGTTTTATGAATCTGTCTCAACAGTACTTCCTTGGGTCTCAGTTTCCCTTTTTATCTGAAAGATGAGGAAATTGAATGAAGTTATCTCTAAGGCCACATGTTCTAGGATCGTGGGCCTACTAGGACAAATTTGTTTTATGTAATGATGCACTTTTCTCAAAGATAAAGGGTTGTCTTATTAGGAAGCTAGACAACTCTTGGCCAGAAAGGATCTAGACTGGGTTGATTTTCCCCACCACTATTGATGATATTACTGCTCTGAGAAGCTGACCTGGCTCAGGGTGCAGGGAATTGAAAGTTCTGTCACATTCTGCCCAAACACACCTAAATTCATTTTTGAGTTGCAAGTAGTACAATGCACCTTGGTATTTATCTGATTCCAACTGCTTTATCGTATTATTTCAGAACAGCGACGTGCAATTGCTCAGGCCTTTATGCTCTAAAGAAGGCAACATGTTGGGGGATGATGGAGAGATAGGAAATAGGTTGCAGAATTGATCCCCCATTTCTTTTTCCCTGTTCAAAGCTGAAGAAATTGACTTTTGATATGCACAGTAAGTAGTTCACCAAGATTCCACCTAGTACCCAATTAATGAATGTACCAGCAGGCTCTGCCAGGGGAACACACAATGAAATGAAGAATTAGGACAATTACCTGAAGAATTCAGATGAAAATAAATTTTCACCTGAAATGAAGAGGAGGGGGCTAGACTCAGGGATCACTGAGATTCCTTCTAGCTATACAGATCTATAAGTCCTTCCAAATGATTGAGGCAAAAGAACATGGTTCCATTTTTAGCTTGGCTTATCTAGATCATAATCTCACTTCACCATATCAGTTTGCATGTATAGATAGCTTAATTGAAAGAAATACTCTTCAGTATCTCCTTCAAATGAAACTAAGAACTTTCTTTTTCTTTCTTTCTTTTTTTTTTTTTTTTAGTGAGGCAGTTGGGGTAAAATGACTTTCCCAGGGTCACACAGCTAGTAAAGTCAAGTGTCTGAGGCAGGATTTGAACTTAGGTCCTCCTGACTCCAGGGCTGTGGCTTTATCCACTGTAACACCTAGCTGCCCCTACTAAAAACTTTTCTAATACGGTTTTACTTTTCTATCTTTCCAGGTCATGATCTCTGAGACAGAAATAACACCAGATGGCCTTACAGGTAAGTGAATGGCTACCTTCACACTTAGAACTCTAATAATGGTGCTATTTTACACTCCAAAATTAGAGCTAACTTGCCGAGGCATCACAGTGGAAAGTAGGGATTTAGGAATAAGGCTCAAAATAGGAGGATGGACTAAAAGAAAATGTGGATCGGTTGTTCCTGCCTCCTGAGCTTCCTAAGGCTTTTCGGGACACAGCAATATAGCTCACTATGATGTTGACCTTGAGGAAAGATCTTGAACTTCCTAATCACCTGCTTTGTCAGCAGAACCCTCTCCATTCACTGATACTCTGAACAGATTCATTCCTCAATGATTAGCATACTTCAACCTTCTCTTACTTTCCCCAGCTCAGTGAAAATGAACTCGGGGGGCAGCTAAGTGGCGAAGTGGATAAAGCACTGGCCCTGGATTCAGGAGGACCTGAGTTCAAATCCAGCCTCAGACACTTGACACTTAACTAGCTGAGAGACCCTGGGCAAGTCACTTAACCCTCATTGCCCTACAAAAAATACCAAAAAAAAAAAAAAAGAAAGAAAGAAAGAAAATGAACTCTTGGCCTGCTAAGGAACATGTCATAACCTCAGCTTCCAGTTCCCCTATTCCCATCTACCTCAACCCTATGCCTTTCCCTCTTATCCCCCACTACAGATTTGCCCGCCTCTTAGATTGCACCCACTGGACATCCTTCTCCATAATTAACAAACTTCCTCTCATCTTAAACCTCTTCTCTGCTCCTTCCACCTTCTAAGCATTTGCTGAAACCTGACTTCTTTTAGATCACACTTTCCCAGGTTTTCTTCCCCAGTATAGGTCATGCCTTCTCTCGTACCTCCAATTTCACAGCCTTTGGTGACGGAGTCAGAAAACTCTACATCCTATGGCCATTTCCGGATTCCCCCTCTACTACCATTGCTCAGGAAATTCCCCTCCCTGGAGATTCATTCTATCCAAATGTATCTTCTAATACAGATCTTGGTGACCATTATCACCTGATCCCCAAAACTTTATTCCTTTTTGCTCAGTGAATTTGGTGCTTGGCTAATAGTCACCCCACTGCCCTTCATTCCCATTTACTTCCCTCATACTTGGATACTTCAACATATATATTGAGATTCCCCCAAATCCACTACCTTTCCTGTTCCTCATTCTAATAAATTCCCATAAACTATTCCTCCTCTCTACCTCAGCTACAAACAGGGATTGTCATAACCTTCATCTTGGCATCACCCACAAATGTTAAACTACCTGCTTCAAGAACGCCAAAATCCTTTTGTCCAGCTATATAAGCCTTTATTTTTCAATCTGTCCAATCTGTTCAATCTGTTCAATTTTATGATCCCTAATCCTACCCTTCATTATCACTATGAGGTTCAGTCTCTCCACTCCTCAGTGTTTTCCTACCCATAATCTCTGTAATGGCTAGATTCACCTCCCTTCCCCTTGGTGAACCAGCTCAACTCTATGCTATTGTCTACTCTCAAATCTCTTGCTCCTTGGTCATATTGATCTTACCTTGTCATAACTCAACCTTGGATTATTCCCTCAGTCTGTCTCTTTCATTTCTACTGACATACTGTTGCAGAAAGTCATGAAACCTAGTACCTCTTTGAGTCTGTAATAAATTTATGTTAGCTAATCTCAACTGGGCCTTCACCATTGTAAGGCATTTCTTCTACTCCTTAATTAATTCTCTATCACACTTACCAGAAGAGCTCTTCTAAGCTTTTATTTTTAACTATTTCCTTTTTGTTGTTGTTGTTGTTTGGGGGCAGGGCAATGAGGGTTAAGTGACTTGCCCAAGGTGACACAGCTAATAAGTGTTAAGTGTCTGAAGCTGGATTTGTACTCAGGTCCTCCTGAATCCAGGGCCAGTACATTATCCACTACACCACCTAGCTGCCCCTATTTTAAAATATTTCTATCTTGATTTTGTAGAACTCCTTCCTTACTTTCTCTACTGAGGACTTCCCCTCATACTTCATAAAAAAAGATAGTAGCTATTAACTGAGACTTCCTTCTTCTCCTCTTTTTATCTCAAATCTCTTTGATATTATCCTTCACTAGCTTCTTCATTTCGGTCTCTGATGAGGAGTTATTCCTGCTCCTTTTCAAGACCAACCCCTCTGAATGAACCCTTAATCTACTCCCATCCTCTCTAGATTATTTCTACCATCATCCTCCATTCCTCTCAGTTTTTTTTTTTATCAGCTGGCTACTTCCCTGCTGCCTACAAACATGCCTATGTCTCCTCATCCTTAAAAAACTTTACTACATCCTACTATTTCCAATAGCAATAACCTTATATCTCTCCTCCCCTTCTCTGCTAAACTTTTTTTCAAGTTATTCTACTTCCTCTCCTCTTTGTCTCTTGTAAACTTTCAGAAATCTAGGTTCTAACCTCATCATCCAACTGAAACTTCTCTCTCCAAAGTGACCAATGTTCTCTTTTGTTTTTGTGGGGCAATGAGGGTTAAGTGACTTGCCCAGGGTCAAACAACTAGTAAGTGTTAAGTGTCTGAGGCCAGATTTGAACTCAGGTCCTTCTGAATCCAGGGCCTGTTCTTTATGCACTATGCCACCTAGCTGCCCCTTTTTTTTTTCTTTTTTTTTTTTTCCAGTGGCCCTTTGTCAGTATTAATCTTTCTTGTTCTTTTTGATAGCATTTGAGATGGTTGATCACTTTCTGCCCCTGGATGTTCCTATCTTGGTTCTCTTAATAACTACCTGACTGTGCTTTCTCAGTCTCTTTTGTTGGATTGTTATCCATGGTCTGTCCACTAACTGTGGGTGTCTCTTTTTCATAAAACGTTTTTTCCTCAATTACATGTAACCAAAAAATTCGCTCTGTCCTAGACTCATGCTTTGTTTTGTTTTTTCTCTTCTACATATCTTATCTGGTGATCTCATTAGCTCATATGGGTTCAATTATCATGTCTATGTTGATGAAATATACCCCAAGGATACACCCCTGGGTTCCCAACCTTGATGTCATCCTAACTCCTCAATCTTCATCACTCCACATAACTAATTAAATGACAAATCCTGTCATTTCCACCTCCACATCATCTTTTATAAATATCCCTTTCATTCCACTCATATAGCTAGGTACTCCTTCCTTCTCACCTTGATGATTGTAATAGCTACCTGATTGGTTTCCCTATATCTCTACTCTAATCCATTCTCGGCAGAGCTATATCAAAATGATTTTCCTAAAGCACGGGTGTTCTGACCATGTCACTCCTCTACTTGATAAACTCCAGTGGCTCTCTACTACCTCTAGAATCAAATATTAATTCATCTGCTTAGCATTTAAAGCCCTCCACATCTTGGTTTCAACCCATATTTCCAGTCATATATTATCATACATCACTCCCCTTCATATACTTTAGGGTCCTCCCCCAATCTAGCCTTTTTACTGTTCCTCATGTGTAACACTCCATCTTGAATTACCATGCCTTTGCCCTGGCTTCCCTGCAAGCCTGGAATTCATTCCCTCCTCATCTCCATCTATAATAATCCCTAGTTTCCTTCAGGGCAGCTAGATGGCACAGTAGATAGTGTGCCCAGCCTAGAGTCAGGCAGACACATTTTCCTGAGTTCAAATCTGGTCTCAAACATTTACTAGCTGTGTGACCCTGGACAAGTCACTTAACCCTGTTTTCCTCATTTTCCTCATTTGTAAAATGAGGTGGAGAAGGAAATGGGAAATAACTCCCATATCTCTGCTAAGAAAACCCCAAATTGGGTCACAAAGAGTTAGACATGTCTGCAAAATGACTGAAGAAGTTTCCATCAAGGTTCAACTCAAAAATAATACTTAACATGAAGCTTTTCCTTATACTTACCCTGCCAGCTTCTACTGCCTTCTCCCCCAAATTACCTTAGGTGTCTATTTTATTTGTGCCATTTTATGCACATTGTCTTCCCCAGTTAAATCATAAGCATCTTGAGCTCAGGAACCATTGTACTTTTGTCTTCGTATGTCTAGAGCAGTTCCTAGTACATTGTAGGCACTCAAAAAATGCTTGTGGCTTATTTTTTTAAAAATATAATTGTAGGGGCAGCTAGGTGGCGCAGTGGATAGAACACTGGCCCTGGAGTCAGGAGGACCTGAGTTCAAATCTGACCTCAGACACTTATCTTATTAGCTGTGTGACTCTGGGCAAGTCACTTAACCCCAATTGCCTCACCCACAAAAAAACAAAAAACAACAACAACAACAATAAAAATATAATTGTGTTAGTATTTTTTGGTTATAGATAATCTACATTTCGCAATGTATTCTTCCTTTCCTTCTCCTACAGAGCCAATTCTTATAATAAATATAAGAAGAAGTGAGGAGAAAGTTCAGGAAAACCAGCCAACATATTGAAAATTGATAGGGTTTTGTTTGTATGTTTGTTTATAATGAAAAATTCTTTTCTTCACTTGGGATGATTGCTAATTAGGTATTCAATCAATTGATAAAATACCGAAGTCCTATTGTGCTGGGAACTCCAGCACTAGGTGCTAAGGGGGCTACAAAGAACTTTAAGCTATGATCCTTGCCCTCATGAAAATTCTAGTTGTAGTTGAGAGATAAAAAGTACATGAAAGGATTTCTCTGAAGGAAATAGAAATTTAAAGAGAAACAGCTGCTGTAGTGAATAGAGAACCAGCTTAGTCCTGCCTCTGACTCATAGTGGATGTGTGACCCTGGGCAAATCATTTACCTATTCAGTCCACCAGGCAAGACCCTGAGACTATAAATCACAAAGGAAACAATGATTTACTTTGCTAGACTTTTCTTCATCAGGAATTTCCTATACCAATGAATTCATTGGTGCTGTCCAAAATTATAATTAAAAATTCTGTGGGACTAGGTTTAGGTATTCAGTAATATCAAAGAATAATTCTATCAAAAATGTAAAGTATGATTCCTATGATAATTTTTATTTTCTGGCATTTCTATAGTACTGAGGAAAGGAATGCACTAAGTTCTCCCTGAGCTCCTTTCTAATGAGTTTCCTTTCAATAACAATTGACATTTATGTAGCACTATATCTTTTTTTTATGCATTTTTTTTAAGTGAGGCAATTGGGTTTAAGTGACTTGCCCAGGGTCACACAGCTAGTAAGTGTAAAGTGTCTGAGGCCGGATTTGAACTCAGGTACTCCTGATTCCAGGGCCGGTGCTCTATTCACTGCGCCACCTAGCTGCCCCAGCACTATATCTTTTACAAAGTAATTGTCAGCCATTCTGTTCTTTGAAACTCACGCGGGTTGTGGACAGTAAGTACTTCAGATATCATCTTCTGCAGAGGAGGAAAATGAAGCCCAGAGAGGTTCCACTTGGTGCAGTAGATAAAGAGCTGGACCTGGAGGGAGGAAGGCTCATCTTTCTGAGTTCAAATCTGGCCTAAGACCCTTATGAGTTGTGTGATCCTTGGGTAAGTAACTTATGAGGAAAATGACTCCAACAATAATTTTCTGGAACTCAGCGGTGGTGATGTGTCAAAGGCTCATTTACTGTCATTCTCGTGAGAATGTGCCACCCTATGTGCAGCTGGTGGGTGATCAAAAAATGGAGGCTTGCAGCCCATTTTATCCCCTAGTCCCTACACGAATGGACCCTCCCCTTTTCATCATTGGTCTGATTCCGCAAGGATTACAATCTATGTGAAAACTAGCTAATCAGAACACAGTATTTCTTAGTCAATGGGGGAAGTGACACAGGGACAATTTTTCAATTCCTCCCTTATATGGACACAGCTCAGGAGCAGACCTAATTTCAACCAGCCCAGGGTTTCCCTGAACCATGGGATTTTGTTTGGGGGGTGGGGGGAGAAGGAGACTTTTTTCCTCAAACAGGTCCCAATTGAGAGGAGACCAATCCCCATTTCTTCACATCACTTAACCCTGTTTGCCTCAGTTTCCTCATCTGTTAAATGTTCTGGAGAAGAAAATGGTAAACCACTCCACTATCTTTGCCAAGAAAACCCTAAATGGGTCACAAAGAATTGGACATGACTAAAATGACTGAACAACAACACCAGATTTCAAGAGATAGTAATAAGTAAGAAAAAAATGTGGCTGAGGAGACAAGGAATGACCCTTATTGTATAGACTCATAAACATTGGACTAATTTGGTCCATCCATTTTTTTTTCTATCTAAGGGCAATCTTTGAAGATGCTTTCATTCAAAGGGGGAAATTTTAAAAGTAGATTCCTAAGGGGGTTTCAGTGTTTGGGACCAAGTATAAGCATTCTCTTTACCTATCAATTTAGCAAACCCATTGGTAGAAAGCCAGCTTAACCAACCATACTCAGTGTTCTAAATTAGAAGAAATATTCTGTTACAAACCAAAATAATCCTTAAGCTGTTACTGTTTTATGTTTTTTCATGATTATCAAACAACAGGGATTTCATTTGCTTCAAACCGATGAGTGTGGGTAGAATTGAGGGCCTGAAATTAATCATCCAGAGGAGAGAATCAATACTATCTGTAAAGAAACAAGATACACCGGGGAACAACAAGGATTCCATTTTGGTAGCAGTAGGGAACCTTTGCCCACGTATATAATTATTATTTAATCAGCTTGGAAGAGAAAGACCTCAAAGTGTCAGTCGCACTTTTTAGTGGCTGCTAGCCCCTCCCCCAGCTTGGTTTCTTGTTCCCAGTGTCTCTTGAGTGTGTTCTTTGTTACAGTTCCCTGATTCTGGTGTAAAGCCTGACTTTGCAGTGTTCTCTGTAAAAAGCTTGACTGCTATTTGGGAGCATTCACTGAGCCCCCATAGTGTAGAGAGGCCCCGAAAGCAGACAAAAGGACACCTTTCTTTCTCTTCAGACATTAAAGAATATGAGTCCCTTTCAACCTCATTGGTACATCATTGGTACCTACTACAATAAAGCACACACAATCCTGTCAAAGGGCTAAAAAAAAAAAAAATAGCATACCTCCCTCAAGCCACGTCTAACAAGCTGAATCAATGTGGAAAGAGACAACCATGATGACTGGAATGTAATGGCCAGGTGTTTGGGGGTTTGTTTTCTGTTTGTTTTGTTTTTTTACTTCAGTGTTTGGACCAGAATGCTTTTATTTTCTGTTGATATCTTTTTCATCCCCTGATGTCTTGTTTCTAACCACAGCCTTCCTCTCAAAGAGCTCAAATCATTAGTGACCTTACCCCATGTAGCTACATCCCTTAAGTCTCTGCCTGGTACTGCCTACCCCTCTTTCACTGCTCTGCCAACATCTGGATTGTCCATCCCTCTCCCCCCACCCCCAACATCACATCCTCCTTCCTCACAAGTCTGTTCATTTAAGCCTCCCCTTCCCAATGATACCTCCTATTCCACATATGGTTCTCACTAAGTGCGGTGGCAGAAGAGTTAACTCAGTTCCTGCATTTAAGTAAAACCATCTTGAAGCTCAAGGAGGCTGTCAGCTGCTGATAAAATGCTAAATGACAACTCATTTTCATTCAGTGGGAAAGTATCATTTAATATTTCATTCCTATCATCTGCTCATTTTCTGTGGCCCACACATGGCATCAAGGCCTCCCTGGGGATGGCATAAAAGGTTGTGACCTCTAACAAGATGCTGTCTCAGTACTGTATTACATCTACCTGTAAGGCAGAGGAGTCCTTTCCATTCTTTGCTAAGTGTCTCGATGCTGCCCTCTGCTGGACAAAAGGAGCCACTGGTAATTATGGCCTGGAAAAGCTTCACCCAACACCACTATTGTTGTTGTTGTTGTTGTTGTTGTTGTTACCCTTTTATTTGGCAAAAAAGAGGAAACCTTTGAGAGAAGGGAATGAAAAAAAAAGAAAATTCTCTTGCAAAGAAGGTGGGAGTGGAGGGAGGGTTGAGCTGCACTATAGCAATTGCAAGGCTAGCTTGACGTCATCTGTACAGTGCTCAGGTTTTCTCTCATTGGCTGACTCTGCTTTTCCTTACACGGTCAAAATATTGCTCAGTAATGGAGAGGTGTTGCTAATGAAACTTTATCTCCTTGGAAAGGTTTTGTGGTGGCATCTGTTCTATCCATCTTGTACCAAGAAGAGGACAAATTTCCAAATGAGAGTGTAGAATAATATTTAAAGTCACAGGAAAGACAAAATGGAGGCCATCACAGGAGAATGACCATCCAGATTTACAGATTCACAATTCTAGTTTCCAATAGTTCCTGGTTTTTGTTCCAGCATTGACTCTCTTTATTGATGAGGACTCTTTTTCCTGAGCCCAGTAGAGGGAAGAACTGCTCAGTGAAAGTGGAAACGGGGCCGTCTAAAGATTATTGGTCATGGAAAAGCCCCAGATTTGGATTCAGAAGTCTCAGCCTTGAATCCCTGCTCTGATTACTGGCTGTGACCACAGACAAAGTTCTTCTCTCTGGGCTTCAGTTTCCCCATCTATAAAATAGGAGGATTGGAATTAGGCTAAGGTCCCTTCTAGATCTAAATCCTATGATTCCTACATATAGTTCACTCCTTGGAAAACTATTTGGAGGTGAAGAACTGATGCCTAGATTGAACAGGGAGCATGAGACAGTGCCTTTGTCTCAAAGTTTCTGCCCTGAATTTTTCAGGAAATGGAGATTGGGTTAACAAACTATTCTTTTGGAATTTAACTATATACCCCACATAGCTTACAGTCTCTTACCTTCTCTTTCAACTATAAAATGAGGATAATAACATCTATTTTACCTACCTCACTGGGTCCTTGTAAGCATGAAATGAGTTAACATAGGTAATGTACTTAAAGCCTTGTATATACAAGTTGTCCCAAAAGTCTTAGTGCCGCTGTTTTCATTAACCCTTTAAGCTGCACTAAGACTTTTGGAAGTGCTGTGTAAGGTATGCTTTGCAGCAGGATTGTGGCTACTGGTAGACAGTCTTCTACAGGACCCCTAGAATGTATCCTCCATGAATGCTGGGGGTTTCCTGTAATACATGACCATAGACTTTCTCATCAGGGCACATCCGGCCTAGTAATGCCTTCACTCAATGAAACGAATAAGGATCAATAATTAAAGAGCTTCATTTCCCTCTTTATAGAGTAGGCATCCAACTCCATGCATCACATTTTACCTGGAAAAGGAAAATGTTGTATCATTCATCACTTTCCTTCATGCAACTTCACATACATCATTAGGCACCAGTAGAACTCGGCCATGTGAGTTACTTTATAACACTGATGGAGAAGCAGTCACAGTATTTTGGAGGGTACACTAAAGGTTCTATAGTTTTGTCTTGGGGAAATAGGTGGTAGGGGTTCTTAAGTATTCCTCTTTAAAGAATTACACCCTCTCACACAATCTGATTAGAATAAAATAGTCTTTTATTTGGGCACTAGAGAAAGTGACCAAGGGGGAAGTCAAAGACTTCCCCTCAAGGGGAGAAAATGGCTTAGAGATAACCTGACCAGGAGGGAGACCAAAGCCTTTAGAGAGGATGGATGGTAGGGGGATGGATGGGGTGATCACTTGACTATGGAAAGTTCCCTTTGGGGTGGGGAAAGCTTGAATGAGAGGTGGTGGTCCTGACTTCTGGAGTTATCTATGTCCCCTGGTGCAGCTCAGGCAGCAGCCACACCTAATGGGCTTATCTCCCTTGCTCCTTATATGATATCTGGGTCTTTAAAACTGCCGTTAGGGGCAGCTAGGTGGCACAGTGGATAGAGTACTGGCCCTGGAATCAGGAAGACCTGAGTTCAAATCTGGCCTCAGACACTTGACCTGTACTAGCTGTGTGACCCTGGGCAAGTCACTTAACCCCAATTGCCTCAAAAAAGATCTTCCTTTACTCTAGTCTTTTTAGAAAATCCAGCTTCATGACCAAATTTATTAATCTAGCTCCATACATTTATGGAGGGAATGTGGACTAGATATTAAAGATATACAGTTGAATATATCACTTCCAAAGAAGAATCAAATCTCAAGTATCCCTTGACATTACATTCTTTTTTTTTTTTTTGGTGAGGCAATTGGGGTTAAGTGACTTGCCCAGAGTCACACAGCCAGTAAGTGTCAAATGTCTGAGGCCAGATTTGAACTCAGGTCCTCCTGAATCCAGGGCCAGTGCTTTATCCACTGTGCCACCTAGCTGCCCCTTGACATTACATTCTGAAAAACATCACTGCCTTCACTGACAGGATACATCTACTTTACTTGGCTTTGGCCAATAAACAAGATCCAAAACAGCAAGAGCCCACCTCTGACACTTACTACCTGTGTGGCTTTGGACAAGTCCCCTAAACTTCTCTGGGCCTTGATTTTCTCATGTGTAAAATAAGAGAGTTGATCTAAAGAGCCTCTAAGGTCCCTTCTAGCTCTAAATCTTTGAGCCTATGAACCTATGAGTATAAAATTCAAAGTAACCACCCTGCAGAATGACCAGGACAGCAGAAAGGGTCTGGTTTCTGTTTGAGTTCAGAAGGATCCATATAATCCCTAGAATCATGTAATGGAATAATTGGAAAGAACCTCAGGAGTTATGTTTTTCAACCCAAGTTTGAAATAGAAAGCTCCTCTCTAACATCTTCCAAATAAATAGTCATTCAGTCTTTTACTTGTGTCAGGGACAGGTAACATAGTCATCAAGAAATACCTTGCTTTATTAGGATTTTTAAAAAATGACAGCAATCAGCTTCTGGGCTTTTATTTTATATATTCCTATAAATACATATGAATGCACACACATGCTGTGTGTATATATATATATATGTAGATATATGTGGATAAACATGTGTGTGTCTGTGTTGTGCACATGTGTTGGCTTCTCTGGCTAGACAGAAAGCTCCTTGAAGAGTGCCTTTGAGGGCAGCTAGGGGGTGCAGTGGACAAATCACCAGCCCTGGATTTAGGAGAACCTGAGTTCAAATCCGGCCTCACTTGATACTCACTAGCTGTGTAACCCTGAGCAAGTCACTTAACCCTCATTGCCCTGAAAAGAAAAAGAGACCATAAATTAGGGGGCAGCTAGATGGCTCAGTGGATAAAGAACTGGTCCTGGATTCAGAAAGACTTGAGCTCAAATCCAGCCTCAGACACTTGACACTTGCTAGCTGGTTGACCCTGGGCAAGTCACTTAACCCTCATTGCCCCACACAAAAAAAAAAAGAAAAAGAAAAAGAGTGCTACTGTCTTTTGTTTTCACATTTTCCTATACCCAGCACAATGTCTGGAAAATAGTAGGTACTTAATAATTGCCTGTCGATTTACCAATTGATTGATTGATACAAGGCCCCAGTATCACAGACTTTCAGAGAAACTCACTTTTTTGTTGAACATCAGCTGAACTTCAAGTTCATGCTCCAACTCATTTCAAAAAAACATAAACAAAAGCAAAAAAAAAACCAAAACTGGTGGGATGTTGCTTTTGTGTCAAGGAAAGCTAGCCATTCACAAGACCTTGCCCTGCCTCATGGCTAAACAGAAGCAGGATCTTGGATCACTTCTCTCTGGTGAAATCAAATGCCTCCATTCACTTTTTTGTGTGTGAGGGGCAATGAGGGTTAAGTGACTTGCCCAGGGTCACACAGCTAGTAGTGTCTAAGGCCAGATTTGAACTCAGGTTCTCCTGAATCCAGGGCCAGTGCTTTATCCACTCCATTCACTTTTTTTGTTTGTTTGTTTATTTGGGTTTTTTTTGGTGAGGCAAATACAGCTAGTAAGTGTTAGGTGTCTGAGGTCGGATTTGAACTCAGGTCCTCCTGACTCCAGGCCTGGTACTCTATCCACTGTGCCCCCTCCATTCACTTAAAAAAAAATTTTTTTTTTGTTTTTTTGTGAGGCAATTGTGGTTAAGTGACTTGACCAGGGTTATACAGCTAGTAAGTGTTAAGTGTCTGAGGCCGGATTTGAACTCAGGTCCTCCTGACTCCAGGGCTGGTGCTCTATCTACTGTACCACCTAGCCACACTCCGCCCTCCATCACTTTTTATGGAAGAAGTGCAACCTGCCACCCTGAGTCATCCTCTTTGATATCATTTTACTTCTGGGGATCAAGCATTGTATTCCATGAAGAATACTTGACTGTCACCATCACTCAGCAGAGTAACTCAACCCCATACCTCCCTGGGAGTCCAGGAGTCTTATACTTCAAGTTGTTTGAGCAGAACTCTAGCCTGTAGTCTCTCATCAGAAATGCAAGACATGGTCATGAGATTTCTCATTACTAAATGATCCAAGAAGACAGGTTGTTTTCCTAATGAAAACTGTCAGCTGAGCCATAGCTCTTTAACTCTAGAATGAAGGGCTCTGGGAGGCAGGCTTTCTATAACCAGAGCATGGATTTTCCTTGCAGCCTAATGAACTTAGAACAGCAGCTTTTCTGGAGGAACAGTGCCTGTGCTGGACCCTGATCCCTAAGAGCAAGGTTTGTTACATTTTGTCCCATTCACTGGGTTCTCCATGACCCTTCTGGAGATTGGCGATGTCTGGTCTCTCTGCCTCATCTCTCATCTACTCAAGCCCTGCCCATTGTGTTTCCTCAATTTCCTCTACATCTCAATTCCATTTAATAATGTAACAGCCAGACCAGCTTTGAAAAAGGTATGTTTTTTGAAGGTGTAAAAAGAACAAATGTATGAACATCCCCTCAACACATGAAGGCATAACCCGTCCAGCTTATACAGGCTCAGTCTTTAAAGAGGAAATTAGGTTTACAGCTTAACTCATTTCCTATATAGCATTAATCCTACCAAGTCCTAAGTGCAAAGTCTCTCAGCACCCTGGCTTCTCAGGCCCTCCCTGTTGAATTGGCAACAACATCCATCCTGGAATCCTGCCTCCAAGGTCACCAGTGCCCAAATTGAGGGACTCTACCACCTGTGCTTCAAACTGAAAATGACAAAAGAAAGAGACCAACATCCCAAGCCTGATTCTCGGGGCCTTGGGTCCTGAAAGAGAAAGGGGGAAAGTAACTCCTTCCCCTCCGCCCCCAACTCAGTTCATGATATCCATGCTCTGGGTGAAGAGGACTTTCACTCCCCTGGATGCTGAGAGGGAGAGAGACAGTCAGACATAGACAGACAGGCAGAGACAGAAACAGAGACAGAGACGGAGACACAGAGACAGACTGAGAGAGACAGGGACAGAGAGACACAGAGAGAGATTGTCTTCATCTGGTAACTTCAAAGACATAGCCCATTCTTATTATGTAGCCAGTAGGCTAAGCCCAGCCACTGACCACATCGTAGGTCAATGCAGGAAGACTTCTCTCAGAAGTAAGCCCTGCTATCTCTGACATGGATGCCTCTATTTTGGGTGGTCTGAGCATGCACCATACCTCATTGACACTGGGCCTAAGGAAAGTTGTAAAATTCGTTTCAATCTCAAAAATAACTACTCACTTCCCTTGTAATCCTAAATACTTTTCAATCCCCTACACATCCTCCCAAATGTTCTACTTAAGGAACCTTAGAACTTATATAGCCCAACACTCCCGTTTTACACAAGAAGAAATTGGGGGGCCCAGGGAGGGCTTATAAAATTTGCCCAAGGTCATGCAGCTTCAGAGAGGAGATTTGACCCAAAGTCCTCTGTTTCCATGAGCACACTTTCCACCAAATCATGCTCTGGTGCATTTTCTAGTGGGGATTCTCTACTCATACAACCTCTATTTATCCCCAATTTCCTCATACCCTATCCCCTCTGCCTCCTTGAACTCCCCAGTGAACATAACTACCACCAGCTCCCTGACTTCATTTTGTATCTCCCCAAGGGGAAAACAGGTAACTGGGCATCTAGCCTGTCATTTAGCCTTTACTTCTTGTTCTCTGTTGCCTGTTGATGTTTTTGTTTGTTTTGCTTTTATCAGATTTGTTTGGGTAGGGTTTTTTTCCTATTTGGGATGTCTGTTAATTCTTGGATCAAAAATACATTTCATTGTTTGGCATGTAAAGTGTTTTACAATCTGTCCCCTTCCTACTGTTACAGTTTCATAATGCATTTGTTCCCTCCACACACTCTGGTCCATCCCTAGTGGCCTAATTGTTGCTCCTTCCACAAGACCCTCTTCCTATCCCCATGCCATTGCCTGGAATGTTCTTCATACCTGGCTTTCTTTCTCACCTGGAATACTCTCACTCCTAACCTTTCAATCCTAACTTCAGACTTTTCTTTAAGAATAAGCTCAAGTGGGCAGCTAGATAGATAAATAAATAAATAAAATAAACCCCAAGAACCTTGAAAGCCTGTATTTCATCATATCTTCCCATTTCTAGAAACATGTAAAAAAAGAAATTCTTTACTGTGGTGGTTTAGGTGGCTGAAAATGGAGCTCATCTTAAAATAAGACTAAGCGCTAATCTCTGAGAAGTAGTAGTAGGCTTCCACCAGTCACGGACGACCATGGATCAGCTCCTTGAGCCACAGGCCACAGTGTGGCTGTGCAGTCCGATACAGGAGCCGCAGCTCCTGCCACAACGAGGACATCAGAAAACTGCACTCTCTGTTGCCCATCGGTTCCTGTGTCTCATTCGTTTTTCTTCCTCCCAAGCTCGAAGGCCCATCTCAGCTGTGAGCAAGCTGCTCCTGAGTACTGAGCTCCATCAGGCATGGTCCTGGGCCATCTCCTCCCAGCTGCCCATGTCTATTCCCAGAGCCCTCAAGTCTCACTTGCATACATCTCTGTAGTGAAGCTGGGGGTGTCCAGCAGGTCTTTGGCCTGAGGCTAACTCACCATAGAGTAAGTCTTTAGGAATGCGCCCGTCCTGCATGTGGTGCACATGACCAAGCCAACGCAGCTGTCTTTGTTTCAGTAGCGTGTAGATGCTCAGAAGTTGCGCGCGTTGGAGCACTTCTGTGTTGGTGATCCTATCTGACCAAGATATGCCAAGGATATGCCGAAGGCAGTGCATGTGGAAGCTGTTAAGCTTCTTCTCTTGTCTAGTATACGTAGTCCATGTTTCACTGCCATACAGTAAGGTACTCAGGACGCATGCTTTATAGACAGCAAATTTGGTTTGTCTTATCAATTTACTGTTTACCCAGACATGCTTGGCAAGTTTAGCCATGGTTGAAGTAGCTTTCCCAATCCTCTGATTGATCTCAGAATCAAGTGACAAATTGTCACTGACAATAGAGCCAAGATACGAGAATTGGCTTACAACGTCCAACTGGTAGCTACCAATGTGTATCAATGGAGGCAACAGAGCACTCTGACACATGAATTTCGTCTTTTTAAGATTTATGGTTAGGCCAAAGTCCGTGCAAGCTTGGGAGAAGCGATCCATCAAGGTCTGCAATTCACGCTCTGAGTGACAGGCAAGTGTGGCATCATTGGTGAAAAGCAGGTCTCTAAGGGTGCTACCTCTCACTCTGGTTTTGGATCTCAGACGTGAAACATTGAACAGGCTTCCGTCTAACTAGGAATGCAGATAGATGCCATCAGTTGATGAACCAAAGGCATGACGCAAATGCATGGAGAAGAAAATTCCAAACAGAGTGGGAGCAAGCATGCATCCTTGCTTGACTCCAACCGGAAACCTTCTTCCAAGGTGGCACCAATTAGCAACTATTCTTCTGGTTCAGTCACTTCTCAATTAACCCTATCACATTATTGGATTATTGCTCCATCTTCTCCTAAAGCTTTCTCACCCCAAAATGTCCCTCTGCCATGATAGTTCTCTCTTTCTGTTGGTAAGTTCCCCCTGGAGCTTCCATTTGGAGGAGGGGCCAAGACCAGCCAACCTTCCTTCCCATCCTGGATCTTCTTGGACACAATGCCTCCCATCCTTGACAAGTCCTACCAAGAGTGAAAGGCTTCAAGTATGGACCTGGCAAATGGACTATATGTCTTTCATCAAGGACTTACCTAGTTAAGCTCAGAGAGGCTAATTATCAAAAGGTTAGTCACCAAGAAATGTTGATAGATAGAGAGATAGATAGGTAGATAGATAGATAGATGATAGATAAACAGACAGATAGAGATATATGTAATTAGATATAGATACATACATACATATATAACATATACACCAATTACATTCAGCAAACATCTGTACCAGATACCAAGTTAGAGTACCTCCTTAGAAATATTGAACTATTTGACTCAAAACCTTTTTGGATCATTCAGAGATTTCTGAATGAACGTGATGCAATGCTGTGCTATATGTCTGTTCATTCAATTTGTAATAATTGAACATCTGTTGATTGCCTGGTATCACTTCAAGTGAATTGTATATGCACAAGGCCATAAACTGTTCATATTATTTCACTGAATATACTGACCTCTGGTGGACCATGATAGAGCATAAGACCTTAAGTCTTCAAGTCAATTAATCAATCTATCAATCGATATCCTCAAATGTAGTGATAAGGTGGGAAGCCCAACCAAGATGGTGGAGAGAAGCCAGGAAGTTGCCTGAACTCTCCCAAGTTTCCCTTTAAAACAACATTAAATCAAGCCTCTAAACAGATTCTAAAACTACAGAACCTACAAAAACACAGAGAGACACAATCTTCCAACTTGAGATAATTTAGAAAACTTCAGGAAAGGTCAGTCTCACTCAGGCAAAAGAGGAGTGCAGCACAGCTCACAGTGCAACACAGCAAGGAGGGGATCTGGGCAAGTCAGCAGGAAGCTCTTGGCCACAGCAGAGCAACTGAGGCCCCTTGATCCTGGCTCAGCAAGCTGGTGGTGCAGCAGGCCAGTTGTGAGGTTCACCAGTACCAGCTGAGAGGGCAGGCTACCAGCTGGACAGCCACCCATGGGAGAGGAGTGACCAGGCCTGGCCATCCCAGCACCTGGAGCCAGCACAGGGAGCAAGCCCAGGGCAGTGAGAAATACACAAGCCATAGAGGCCTCAGGGTAGAAAGCCGGTAACACAGCCCCTATCCCCCAGCATAAGAAGCTTGAAGCAGTGACCCTTGTGCCCCAGGAGCAGAACTTAACTTTAAAAAAATAAGCTGCAATATGAGTAAGAAACAGAAGAGGGCTCTTACCATTGAGAGCTTCTGTGTGGACAGGGAAGTGCAGAACAGAAACTCAGATGAGGATAATACTCTCAAATTGCCTACATGTGAAACTTCAAAAAGAAAATGAACTGGTCTCAAGACCAAAAAGCCTTTTTGGAAGGGCTCAAAAAGGATTTTAAAAATCAGTTGAGAGAGGTAGAAGAAAAATGGGGAGAGAAATGAAAGCAACACAAGAAAATTATTAAAAAATAATCAGCAGCTAGGAAAAGGAAGCATATTCCTTAAAAAAATTCATTTGGCCAAATGGAAAAGGAGGTGCAAAGGCTTACTGAAGAAAACAATGCCTTAAAAATTCAAATTTGACAGATAGAAGCTAATGACTCCGTGAGACACCAGGAATCAAAAGAATGAAAAAAATAGAAGAAAATGTGAAACACCTCTTTGGAAAGACAACTGACCTGGAAATAGATCCAGGAGAGGCAATTTGAGAATTATTAGACTACTTGAAAGCCATGATCTGAAAAAGAGTATAGACACCATATTCCAGGAAATTATCAAGGAGAACTGCCCTGATATTATAGAATCAAAGAATAAAATCATCATTGAAAGAATCCACCAATCACCTCCTGAAAGAGTTCCCAAAAGGAAAACTCCAAGGAATATTGCAGCCAAATTCCAGAATTATCAGATGAAGGAGCAAATACTCCAAGCAGCCAAAAAGAAGCAATTTAAATATCATGGAGCTACAGTCAGGATTGCACAGGACCTGGCAGCTTCAACATTAAAGGATCACAAGGCTTGGAACATGATATTCCAGAAGGCAAAGGAACTTGAATTGCAACCAAGAATGAAGTACCCAGCAAAACTGATTGTTCTCTTTCAGGGGAAAAGATGGACATTCAATGAATTAGGGGACTTTCAAGGCTTCCTGATGAAAAGACCAGAATGGAATAGAAAATTTGATCTTAACATACAAGACTCAAGAGAAGTTTTAAAAGGTAAACAAGTGAAAAAAAAAGTTATTCAATAAGGTTAAACTGTTTGCATCCCTACATGAGAAGATAATACTTGTAACTCTTGAGAACTGTATATCTATTTGGGAAGACAGAAGGAATATACACAGAGGGTATAAATATAAATTGTCTTTCATGTGATGATATAAAGAAAACTAAGGGGCAAAAAAGGAGTTTATGGGGAGAAGAGGAAAGGGGAGGTGGAATGGAGTTAATTATATCATATGAAGAGATGCAAAAAAACTATTATAATAGAGGGAAAGAAGGGAGGGGTAAGCATTTTTTCAACCTTACTCTCATCAGATTTGGTTCAAAGAAGGAATAACATATATGTTCATTTGGATAAAGAAATGTAGTTTATTCTTTAGGGAAGTAAAAGGGTAAGGGGAAAGAGGGCCACTGATAGAAGGGAAGGCAGAAGCAGGGTAAAATAGGGTAAAGAAAAGGGAGGGAGGCTGATAAAAGGGAGGGAAGTTTGGGGGAGGCAGGGATAAGAAGGAAAACATTGGTGAGGAGGAATAGGGTGAAAGAAGAGGGGAAAAGTACAAAAGGGGTAAATAGAATGGAGGGAAATAGACACTTAATAATAATAACTGGGAATGTGAATGGGATGAACTCTGCCATAAAACAGAAGTGAATAGCAGAGTGGATTAAAAACCAGAATCCTACAATTTGCTGTTTACAAGAAACACACTTGAAGCAGAGAGATACGCACAGAGTAAAGGTAAAAGGTTGGAGCAGAATATAATATGCTTCAACTGAAGTGAAAAAAGCAGGGGCAGCAATCCTTACCTCAGACAAAGGAAAGGCTAAAATAGATCTAATTAAAAGAGATAAGGAAGGAAACTACATCTTGCTAAATGGTACGATAGATAATGAAGTAATATCAATGCTAAACATGTATGTACCAAGTGGTATAGCACTCAAATTCTTAGAGCAGAAGTTAAATGAGTTACAAGAGGAAATAGACAGGAAACTATAATAGTGGGGGATCTGAATCTTCCTCTCTCAGAATTAGATAAATCTAGCCACAAAATAAATAAGAAAGAAGTTAAAGAGGTAAATAGAATGTTAGAAAAGTTAGATATGATAGATGTCTGGAGAAAATTGAATGGGGAAAGGAATATATCTTTTTTTTCAGTGGTATATTGCACATATTCAAAAACTGAGCATGTATTAGGGCACATAAACTTCACAGCCAAATGTAGAAAGGCAGAAATAATAAATGCATCCTTCTTGGATTATGATGCAATAAAAATTACATGTAAGAAAAAGCCATGGAAAGGTACACTGAAAATTAATTGGAAACTAAATAATTTCATTCAAAAGAATGAGTGGGTCAAACAACAAATCATAGAAACAATCAATAACTTCATCCAAGAGAATGACAATAATGACACAGCATACCAAAACCTATGGGATGCAGCCAAAGCAGTGCTTAGGGGAAATTTTATATCTCTAAAGGCTTACATCAATAAAAAAAGAGAAAGATGAGATCAATGAACTGGGCATGCAACTAAAAAAGCTAGAAAAAAATTTTAAATCCCCAATTAAATACCAAATTAGAAATCCTGAAAATCAAAGGAGAAATTAATAGACTTGAAAGCAAGAAAATGATAGAATTAATCAATAAAGCTAAGAGTTGGTTTTATGAAAGAACAATAAAATAGATAAACCTTTGGTTAATTTGATTTAAAAAAAGAAAACCAAATTACTAGCATCAAAAATGAAAGGGGGTGATTTTACCACCAATGAAGTAGAAATTAAAGCAATAATTAGGAACTATTTTGCCCAACTGTATGCCAATATATTTGACAATCTAAATGAAATGGATAAATATTTACAAAAATACAAATTTCCCAGGTTAACTGAAGAGCAAATATAATCCTTAAATAAGCCCATATAGGGGACAGCTAGGTGGTGCAATGGATAAAGCACTGGCCCTGGATTCAGGAGGACCTGAGTTCAAATCCAGTCTCAGATACTTGATACTTACTAGCTGTGTGACCATGGGCAAGTAACTTAACCCCCATTGCCGCCCCCCCCACAAACAAAATAAAGCAAAACAAAAAACCAAATAAGCCCATATTAGAAAAAGAAATTGAACAAGCCATTAATGAACTCCTTAAGAAAAAATCTCCAGGGCCAGATGGGTTTACAAGTGAATTCTACCAAACATTTAAAGAACAATTAATTCCAATATTGTACAAATTATTTGGAAAAATAGGTAAAGGAGTTCTACCAGATTCCTTTTATGACACAAATATGGTGTTGATACCAAAACCAGGCAGAGCCAAAACAGAGAAAGAAAATTATAGACCAATTTCCCTAGTGAATATTGATGCAAAAATCTTAAATAAGATATTAGCAAGGAGATTACAGCAAGTGATCACCAGGACAATACACTATGACCAGGTGGGATTCATACCAGGAATGCACGGCTGGATCAACATTAGGAAAACTATAAACATAATCAACCACATCAATAAGAAAACTAATCAAAAGCATATGATTAACTCAATAGGTGCAGAGAAAGTTTTTAACAAAACACAGCACCCCTTCCCAATAAAAGCACTAGAGAGGATAGGAATAGGTGGAGTTTTCCTTAAAATAATAAGCAGTATCTACCTAAAACCATCAGCAAGCATAATATGTAATGGAGATAAGTTAAAGACCATCCCAATAAGATAAAGGGTGAAACAGGGACATCTATTATCGCCTCTATTATTTAATATTGTATTAGAAATGTTAGCTTTAGCAATAAGAGAAGAAAAATGAATTAAAGGAATTAGAACAGGCAAGGAGGAAACAAAACTATCAGTCTTTGCAGATGATATGATGGTATACTTAGAGAATCCTAGAGAATCAACTAAAAAATTACTTGAAACAATCAACAACTTTAGCAAAGTTGCAGGATATAAAATAAATCCACATAAATCATCAGCATTTCTATACATGACCAACAAAGTCCAGCAGCAAGAGATAGAAAGAGAAATTCCATTTAAAGTAACAGTAGACAAAATAAAATACTTGGGAGTCTACTTGCCAAGACAAACCAAGGAACTCTATGAACACAATTATAAAACACTTTCCACACAAATAAAATCAGATCTAAATAATTGGAAAAATATCAATTGCTCATAGATAGTCTGAGCTAATATAATAAAAATGACAATTTTACCTAAATTAATTTATTTATTCAGTGCCATACCAATCAGACTACCTAAAAATTATTTTATAGAGCTAGAAATAATAATAACAAAATGTCAAGAATATCAAGGGAACTAAAGGGAAAAAATGCACAGGAAGGTGGGCTAGCTGTACCAAATCTGAAGCTTTACTAAAAAGTGGAAGTCATCAAAACTATTTGGTACTGGCTAAGAAATAGAGTGGTGGATCAATGGAATAGGTTAGGCACAGGAGACACAGTAGCAAATGACTTTAGTAATATACTGTTTGATAAACCCAAAGACTCCAGCTTCTGGGATAGGAACTCAGTATTTGACAGAAACTGCTGGGAAAACTGAAAGTTTGTATGGCAGAAATGAGGCATAGACCAACATCTTACAACTTATACTAAAATAAGGTCAAAATGGGTACGTGGGGCAGCTAGGTGGCACAGTGGATAGAGCACCAGCCCAGATTCAGGAGGACCTGAGTTCAAATCTGGCCTCAGATACTTGATACTTACTAGCTGTGTGACCCTGGGCAAGTTACTTAACCCCAGTTGCCTCACAAGAAAAAAAAAAGAAAAGAAAAGAAAAAAAATGGGTACGTGATTTAGACATAAAAGGAGATACCATAGGCAAATTAGAAGAGGAAGAATAGTTTATCTCTCAAATTTATGGAAAGGAGAACAGTTTATGACCAAACAAGAGATACAGAATATTATGAAATGCAAAATGGATGATTTTGATTACACCAAATTTAAAAGGTTTTGTACAAACAGAAGCAATGCATCCAAAATTAGAAGGGAGGCAGAAAGCTGGGAAACAATTTTTATAGCCAGTATTTCTGACAAAGGCCTCATTTCTAAAATATATCAGGAACTAAAGCAAATTTATAAGAATCCAAGTCATTCCCCAATTGAGAAATGGTCAAAGGATATGAACAGGCAGTTTTCTGATGAAGAAATCAAAGCTATCTATTGCCATATAAAAAAATGCTCTAAATTACTATTTATTAGAGAAATGCAAATTAAAACAACTCTGAGGTACCACCTGACACCTATCAGATTGACTAATATGACAAAAAAGGGAAATAATAAATGTTGGAGAAGCTATGGGAAAAAAAATGGAACACTACTACATTGTTGATGGAACTGTGAACTAATCCAACCATTTTGAAGAGCAATTTGGAACTATGCCCAAAGGGCTATAAAGCTTTGCATATCTTTTGACCTGGCAATACCACTATTAAGTCTTTTTCCCAAAGAAATCATAAAAAAGGGAAATGGACCCACATGTATAAAAATATCTATCGCTTTTCTTTTTGTGGTAGCAAGGAATTGGAAATTGAGGGGATGCCCATCAACTGGGGAATGGCTGGACAAGTTGTGGTATATGAATGTAATGGAATACTATTGTGCTATAAGAAATGATGAGCAGGTAGATTTCAGAGAAACCTGGAAGGACTTACATGAACTGATGCTGAGTGAGATGAGCAGAACCAGAACATTGTACACATTATCAACAACACTATGTTTTGATCAGCTGTGATAGACTTGACTCTTCTCAGAAATACAATGGTCCAAGATAGTTCCAAAGGACTCATGATGGAAAATCCTCTCCAAATCCAGAAAAAAAGAGCTGTGGAATCTAGATACAGATTGAACCATACTATTTCTATTGGGGTTTGTTGTTGTTGTATTTCTTTTTTGAGGTTCTTCCTTTTTGCTCTGTTTCTTCTTTCACAGTATGACTAATGTAGAAATATGCTTAATGTGACTGTACATATATAACCTATATTGGATTGCTTGATGTCTTGGGGATGGGAAAGGGAGAAGAGGGAGAGAGAAAAATTTGAAACTAGAAATCTTATAAAAACAAATGTTGAAAACTATCTCTACATGTAACTGGAAATAATAAAATATTTTTATGAAAAAAATATGGCGCTTATGAGCTTCTTTTGTTTTTAAATTATCAGTTACCTTCTAAACATTAAAAATGAATGTGTACTTCACCCCAAATTAAAAAACCCAATATTGATATGAAGACTCAGATTGAAATAATACAGGAATATCTGGGAGAAGAGTATCAGAGGTATTACTCCAATAATTTCCTGTATTCAAAAGCATCTGTGGTCCTATCAAGGCAGGTACTCCTTCCAATGATATAAATTATAAGCCCATCCCTGCAATGTTGGCCCATGCTGAATAGTATGTCTTCTACATAGCAAACTTGGGTCTACCCAAAGTGATGGGGCCTTCCACAAATTCTGTTGTATAGATCAAAGGTGTAAAACACATGGGTCCCATAAGGTCCTGTAAGGGCATAAAATTTCTAGCTGTGATGTCTAAAATCTAATGAGTGGTTGCCTTAAATTGGAAGCTTTAGCAAGAGTTTAGCCTTATAAGTATTTATTAAAGTACATTAGAAGTTAGTGAAGAGAGAGAGATTGAGAACAGATTCCTTATAGCATGGGAAATCCTAGTTTATATCTATTCAGTATAGCCAGAGAGAAAAAAGCCTTCCTTTCCTAGCAGCCCATGTGAAGTCCCCCACCACACCAAAGTCTGGAAATGAAAGGACCTTGCTTCTAAATGGCTTCTCCCAAAAGCCTCCTGTGAAACAAGAAACAGGGCAGTCCACACACACACATCTCCAAGCTAATTGGCTGGTAACACTGATTGACAGGACCCATGGGCAGCAGACATCATTTCTGGATTCCAAAGTCACATGGTTTCTTTTCAGGCCAGAGCTCACAATGTCCCTCGCAGCAGGGGGTGTCATTTCAATTCTCACAGTCCACAACATCCCTGAGTGTTGCTAGAATCAGATTAAAAGGTAGTTCCTATCTGGTTTTAATATGTTGATGTATTAATAAAATAAAATATATAAATATACAGTTTTCTAAGTCAATATTCTACTCACCACACCGTATGTATGGTTTAGAGGCCCCCATTTCTATTTGAATTTGACACCATTGATGTTGCTTGTTGACTGTTGAGAAATTGTCCCTAGCTCCTTCTATTTAACCAGCCCTCTTTTGGGGGTGGGGGTCGGGGTGGAGCAGGAAGATGCATTTCTTCAATGACCTTTCCACTTCTTCTCCTGTGTTAATTCTTTATTTGTAGTGTTCCGCAGATTGCTTATACCTACCATGTTCCTTTCCATTGCCTTAGGATAGATTTCAATTCGAGTTCTTCAGAGATTGTAGTATTCCATGAATATTATACAACAGAATGTAAGCTCCTTGAGGTCAGGCACTTAGAATCTCTAGAAGTAACTTGCTGAGGTCAGCCAGGTGGCACAGTGAATAAAACACCAGCCCTGGATTCAGGAGGACCTGAGTTCAAATCCGGCCTCAAACACTTTACACTTACTAGCTGCGTGACCTGGACAAGTCACTTAACCCTCATTGCCCTGCCAAAACAAAGAAAAAAAGGAAAAAACAAAAGAACTTGAACACAGCAAGCACTTAATAACTGTTAGACTGAAATGAATTGAATATAACATTCAAAAGCAGTAATTTTTTTAATGGGATTTCTTTTCAAGAAGACACTTGATGACATTTAAAAAAACTTGATAGGTCCCTAAAGTCAGTTCTTTCTTTCAGCTGTTAAAGAGTGTTAGTGATCATTTTTAGAGGGTATGGGGAGGGGGAGCATGTTTTTCCCCCAAGTTTGAATCTTCCTTCTGCAAGGCAAGCCTTTTGAAATGATTTTTCTGTACCTGCCACATAATGAATAATGAGTTTCTATTAAGAACTGACTCCAATAGTCAAATAAGACTTTTAGACAATTGTCTGTCTAGATAGACAACATTTTGCTATTGCATCAGGGATATATTTTAAAAAGAAATGGTAGGGGGCAGCACAATGGATAAAGCACCAGCCCTGGATTCAGTAGTACCTGAGTTCAAATCTGGCCTCAGACACTTGACACTTACTAGCTGTATGACCATGGGCAAGTCACTTAACCCTCATTGCCCCCCCCCCAAAAAAAGAAATGGTAGGGGCAGCTAGATGGGGCAGTGGATAGAGCACTGGACCTGGAGTCAGGAGGACCTGAGTTCAAATCCAGCTTCAGACACTTGACACTTACTAGCTGTGTGACCCTGGGCAAGTCACTTAACCCCTATTGCCTTACCAAAAAAAAGGGAAAGAAATGGTAGGTATCATTCCAGGCCAGGTTTAAAGTCCATAGTGTCCCTAGCATAGGAAGAAGAGCTCAGAAATAGCATTGCTGTTTGCACCACTAAAAGTAACTGGGCACGGACCCAAACCAGTGCTCCTCAATCTCCCCACAATCTCAAAGGCAGAGAACTTCATTAATCCTCAGGAAAACTTTTACACTCTCTCTCCTTTCCCAAGACAGATGATGTGATAAATCCCTGTTAAATTACCTAGTGAGCATGAACAGAGGAACTATCTATGCAGCTCTATTTAGCTAAAAGCAATTCCTTGCCACTATCTATGGTGTACCATGCAGCCAATAGATCTGTATGGGAGTGTCAAGCAGGAGGGTTTCCACCATTGTGATTTCTGGTGAGAGCAATGCTTCCCCCCACCTAACTGTCCTTTCAGCTAGGTACAGGCCTACCATGAAAGTTCTCTTCAACTTGACTAGGATTTATTAGGTGAAGTACCTACTATGGGTAAGTCACTGTGATAGGCTTGAGGAATAAATGATAGATATGACATAGATGCTATCCCCAGGGACCTTCTAATCTACTGGGGACTCTGCACTAAAAGCAAGGACACCTATGGTGATATAATGAAAGAACTCAAAGAGATTGAATTGGAAATCTGCCAGGCCCTCAAAAAAAGAGTGAAAGAAGACTACTACAGTCTATCCAGAATAACTGTTACAGGGAAGAAGAATGAACAATGGCCTATATCGAATGAGCTGAAATGTTTGGGGTAAACCTCTATTACCACATCCCCGAAATAGTGTCAGTGGCCTAGTAAAAAGAATAGCAGGCCTGGAGTCAGGAAGACTTGAGTTCAAATTCTGCCTCAGGATTTGAGGCTATATGATCTCTCTCTCTCTTTCTCTCTCACTCTCTCCCTTCCTTCCTCCCTCCCTCCCTCCCTCCCTCCAAAGTAGGCTTCCACCAGTTGCGGACAACCATGGATCAGTGCCTTGAAGAGCCACAGGCCACAGTGTGGCTGTGCAGTCCAATACAGGAGCTGCAGCTCCTGCCGCAAAGAGGACATCAGAAAGCTGCGTTCTCTGTTGCCCGTCGATTCCCTCCCTCCATATATGTATGTATATATACACACATATATGGTAATAATAGTATCTACCTTTTAGGTTTATTGTGAGGACCAAGTGAGATAGTAATTGTACAGCACTTTGCATAATGCCTGGTAAATAGTGCTACATAAATGTTAGGTGCTATTATATATATATATGTGTGTGTGTGTGTGTGTGTGTGTGTGTGTGTGTGTATGTATATATCTATATCTATATACATATACCTATGATGAAATTTTCAGACACCCTTGCCTTCTGAGTATGGAAAATATTAGATAGATAGATAGATAGATGGATAAATTGATATGTATAGTATAGTATAGAAAATATGTATGTATGTATACATATATGTGATTTTCCCCCATACTCAGAGGGCAAAGTTATCTGAAAATTTCATCATAGGTATTTGTGTATGCTTACACACATATGCATACATATATATATATACATACATATATATATGTGTGTGTGTGCACACATACACAAATACACATATATATGTTTGTTTGTTTTTTAGTGAGGCAATTGGGGTTAAGTGACTTTCCCGGGGTCATACAGCTAGTAAGTGTTAAGTGTCTGAGGCCAGATTTGAATTCAGGTACTCCTGACTACAGGGCCAGTGCTCTATCCACTGTGCCACCTAGCTGCCCTACACATATATATGTATGTATGTGTGTATGCACACTATCTATCTATCTATTTATCATCTATCTATCTATAATCTTTCCAAGGCAAAGGTCTCTGAAAATTACATCATTTGAGAGTTGTTCCTCTGGGATCTTTTCCCTAAAGTCTTCTTTTTAGGTGCACACACTCATGAGAAGAGTAGTCCATTTTGTAGTACATTATATCAAGAACTTATGATACTGTGGAGCTGAGGTGCAGGTGTATCCTGAGGGTATAGGATATAGATGATTTCTCTGTGGCAGGGAATCAGGTGTTTGCAACCTCCTGGTGGGTGCTAAAAGAAATTAGTAAGTAGTCTCAGATCTAACATATGCCAATTCTTAGTTCATGAGGCCAGCTTTGGAGTTGAATATGGTGGCATGGGAGAAGTCAATAATTATAACAAAGTATGTCCTAGGTGTATGTTTTATAGGCCTGAGCTACTATGGTGCATTGTGCGACTGGCCTGAGAGGGGGAATAAGAAAAGTGCCTCTAGGGAAGAAATGCTATTGGCTTAGTCAATTCTCATCCTCATCCCCAATAGTATATACCAGAGCAAAGTCTAATATACTGTATCTGATTGAAAGGCTACAGAGATCTTTCCAATATTTTTGGGAAGAGGAGGAAAAAGGAAGGAAATGCTCTGTGACCCATAGTAGCAAGTCCTCAAGACATATCATGCTAATTAACAGTAAGGCTTGGGGCAGCTAGGTGGCGCAGTAGATAAAGCACTGGCCTTGGATTCAGGAGGACCTGAGTTCAAATCCAGCCTCAGACACTTGACACTTACTAGCTGTGTGACCCTGGGCAAGTCACTTGACCCTCATTGCCCCACAAAAAAACAAAACAAAACAAAACATTAAGGCTCTAGGGCTTAAGCAACTTATCCCACCTGTTTTCTTCACCTCTCACAATCCTTATCTTCCTTCAAGGTAGCTGGAGTACCATGTCCCAATAAAGCCTTCCTTGATTCTCCTAGTTATTTGAGTTCTTTCTTTACTCAAACTGTTGCACATTTATTTATCTGTGTGCATGTGATACAATCTCAATAGAATGTAAGTTTCTTGAGGACAGGGTTGATTTATCTTTGGACTTTTTATCCCTAGAATCTGTCACTGGGCCTTGCAGATAGTAACATAAGCTCCCCTAGGCCAAGCATAATCTCATTTTTGTATTTCTATCTCTTCTATCTCACATGTTGCTCAGCACACAGTTTGCAATACTTGTTATTATTGTGGGTGTTATCCAGAGTTGTCCCTGGAGTCAAGCATAGTGTGTGGGGGGGGAATAGAAAAAATAATAGTATCTAGAGAGAGTCTAGTCATAGCTAGAGGTAACTAAAGACTAGCTTATCCAGGGCCCTCATAAATCCTCTATTCCAAGTACCTCACTTTCTTGATGAAGACTGAGCTTATCATACCATGGGAATGTTAGGCATTTGAAGAGTTGCAATAATGCTTTCAGATCACTAATGTACTATCTGGACATAAAACCTTATCTTCTGTTCAACTACAGGGTGGGCCAAAGTCACAAAGGGTTTAATGAGTAAATAGTGAAAAGTCACTATTTAATAACTCTGGAATTTAAAAATAATTTATAATATTATGGCATCAGATACAATATATGTGTATATGTATATCTATGTATATATACATATATACTATATCTGATGTGTGTATATAAACACTTATTTAAATGTATATTTATGTATATATACACACATATATACATGCATACATATATATATGAAATAAAGAAAAATAATTTTCAAAAAGTTATTAAAACATCATACCCCTTTGTGACTTTTGGCCTACCCTGTAGTATATAGGGAATTTGACTACTAAGAAGTTGATGAGATAAACTGGTGTTTTAAAACTCCAATGAGTCTTTAGTCTCATGAATGTAGATATTCCCTCCAAAGATACAGATCATCTACAGAACTCATTTACACCTACCTGTGCTACTCTTACATTCTCAAAGAAGTTGCTACTTTGTTACTCCCACAGTGTCTAGAACACAAGACCATTAATAAATGCATGTTGAATTGAATCCTATGTGTCAAATGGTCACTTGTTGCTAAATCTAATCCTGGATAAATAAGCACAAAATATCATCAGCTCATTTTTTCTCCAAGGCAAATAACTAATTATTCAATGAATTAGCATGCTTTATTATTGGCTAGCCATAAGAAGACAATAGAAGAGGAATGGTGCAACCTAGGGGTGGGGAGAGGGTGCAAGGTAAAAGAGAAGAACTTTGCAATCTATGAGCAACTGCTAATAAACAAAATATGGTGCAGTGTCTATGAATACATACAAACCAGGTTGAAAAAATGTTGTAGATTTAAATAATCAGCAATTTTAAAGACCAATCAGCTAGCAATCAGATATTATTTGATTATTTTACTAGATTCACCCCCCTTTCCCTCTTCCCCAAGCAAATTTGGGCAACCAAAGCAATAATTAGGAGCTATTTTGCCCAACTCTATGCCAATAAATTTGACAATCTAAATAAAATGGATGAAAACTTACAAAAATATAAATTGCCCTGATTAACAAAAGGGAAAATAAAATACTTAAATGAACCCATTAAAGAAAAAAGAAATTGAACAATCCATCAATGAACTCACTAAGAAAAAATATCCAGGGCCAGATGGATTTACAAGTGGATTCTTCCAAACAATTCTCCCTCCTCATTTCTGCCTCTTAGCTTCTCTGGTTCCCTTCAAATCTTAGCCAAAGTTCCATATTCTGCCAGAAGCTTTTCTCAATCTCCTTTAGTATGAGTGTCTTCTCCCTATTGATTTTTCTCCCATTTATCTTGTATATATTTTGTTTGCATAGTTGATTGCATAGTTGGTTTCTCCTGGATTAGATTGGAAACCCCTGTGAGAGCAGGGAATGTCTTTTGACTTTCTTTATATTCCTAGGACTCAGCATTGTGTCTGACACATAATAGTAGCATTAATAGATGCTTATTGATTGACAAAGTGATAGTGACTATAATGAAATAACAAGAACAGAAGTACAAATATTTCCTCCTAACATTTGGGAACACATTTTCCCCTATACCACCTCATTCCCTGGGGGAAAGGGCTTCATGCTTAACACAGTTTATACATAGCATTCATCCCATTGAATTCACTTCCAAATCTGGCGTGGCCAATGGATAGATGAAGCTACCTCCTCAGGGATTTGCTGCTAAACCCGGTCTTGAAGATTGTTACTCAGGACTTCACTCTTAACTATCTGACTTAGGGTAAATTCACCAAGTGCTCCAGTGTCTTACTCTCCTAACATTTCAAAGCTCACAAAGTCTTGGCCATTTCTAATATTCCTTCATCTAAAAGTAGAAAAAATGGACACAACAGAAACAGAAACAATAGCAGGCCTAAGCACTCTCAGCTTCACGCTTGCTCCAGGTGAGAGAAGTTCTGAGGCCTCTCCCCAACCCGGTAGCCTGTATAGCAGCTTGTCTTTGTTGTTCAAATGCCAGCCAGGCCCTAAACATCCCAACCTATGGAAAAGCTTTGTCTTTTTTGTACCTTTTGAATGTACCTCACTTCTGGCTCCATATCTAATCAAAGAGGCAAAGGCATACATAGTTGATATACTGGAACCAATTACAGAATGTCTAGGCATGCTCCAAATTCCATGTAGGGATTGCATTAGCTAAGCATTCTGCACCTACTCATCAGCTCTCCCCGCCCCCCCCCCCCCAACACACACACGTATCCATTACAGGAACAAAATAGGGCTTTTGCCTAGGGAAGAAATGGACTTCTTCATAAGAAACAAATTCTTATTATTCTGAAATTCAGTAAGAATTTTATTCTTATTGACCATGATGAGATTTAGTAACCAGTGAACATCTAGCACATAGGATTCAGTTCAATTCAAGGAACATTTATTAAGGGTCTTTTTTGGTGGGAAGCATTGTGCTGGACACAGTTGGACTTAGAAAGTTTAAATAGATTACTACCCTAATGGTACTTATAGGCTGTTGGAAGAATATAGTGTATATTAAAAAGAAAGGAAGGAGGAAGGGAGAGAGAGAGAGAGAGAGAGAGAGGGAGAGAGAGAGAGAGAGAGAGAGAGAGAGAGAGAGAGAGAGAGAGAAGAGGAGAGGAGAGGAGAGGAGAGGAGAGGAGAGGAGAGGAGAGGAGAGGAGAGGAGAGGAGAGGAGAGGAGAGGAGAGGAGAGGAGAGGAGAGGAGAGGAGAGGAGAGGAGAGGAGAGGAGAGGAGAGGAGAGGAGAGGAGAGGAGAGGAGAGGAGAGGAGAGGAGAGGAGAGGAGAGGAGAGGAGAGGAGAGGAGAGGAGAGGAGAGAGGAAGGAAGGAAGGAAGGAAGGAAGGAAGGAAGGAAGGAAGGAAGGAAGGAAGGAAGGAAGGAAGGAAAGAAGGAAGGAAAGGAGGGAGGGAAAGAAAGAAAGAAAGAAAGAAAGAAAGAAAGAAAGAAAGAAAGAAAGAAAGAAAGAAAGAAAGAAAGAAAGAAAGAAAGAAAGAAAGAAAGAAAGAAAGATGAAAGGACAAAATTTTGGTTTGGTACTGTGGAGAAGGCCCTGGACTAGGATTCAAAGACCTATGTTCTGGTCTCACCTCTGCCCCTTCCTTGCTGTTTCACCATTAGTTAAATCTCTAAACCTCTCGGGGCTATTGGTCTCCTGAGAGGAACCTGAGGGAGTCAGCTCTGAAGTTTTATAATCATTTAATTATAAAAGATAAATTACATCAACTAACAAGTCTCAAAACAGTTGATATACCTTGAAATAGTGCAAAACAGATAGAATTCTATAAAGGGTTTCTACACATCAGCCATTCTAATAAACACCAATAATAAACAAATGATTAGAGAAATGATGGAGAAAAAGTCATGGATTTTCCTCTCTTATCATACCTGAATTTGAGGTAAACTTATCATAGAACAATAAAACAAGATACATAATTAATATGCTAATATACATTGGTGCATGTGATAACTGATGAGATTGTTCTCCTTCAAAATTATATCTATTTATTCATATCAACAGAACTACTACTCACTAATGGTTGTCCCAATAGTAATTAAGAGCATTTATATCATTTTCCTGTGAGGTTAAACTCCTATTTCATCTATCTATCTATCTATCTATCTATCTATCTATCTATCTATCTATCTATCTATCTATCTATCTAATAGTACCTCATTTTGAGTGTCTTATCTCCATGTTCTCACATTAATATAATTAGCATATTTACATATGTGTCTCCCATAGTTTTCTTGTAGGAATTCTCAATTTTTATAAGTAGAAGGTAGTTCCAACAATGAAAAAAGCAACTGATTGATTCCTCTAGTCTATTCCCAAACTTCTGAGCAGGTGGGGGAATTTAAACCGGGTTAGAAAGAAGTTTCTTCCCAAATCCCTCAATCACATGATCCATTGTTCCTCTAATTGTGTGCTTTAAAAGGACATCAACCCTCAAACGACAAAGGCTTTCTTTTTTTTTCCAGGAAAAAGGCCTTTTCTACTTAATTGAGGCAAGGAATTTGGTTTGGGGAAGCAGTAATCTCAAAGAAGAAGCTGTATCTAAGAAAAGTTTGGGGATGTTTGGGGTTTGGATTTTGGGTTTAAAACAAACTCCCATAAGTAACAAATGCTTTGACAGTCTCTTTTTTTGTTTAAACCCCAGCTGTATTAAGATATTTAGGGTTTTTCCCCAGGGGTTGGGGCAGGGGAGTGGAGGCATTGGGGGGAGGGGAGGAAGCTTCACCTAAACTCTGTTCCCAGGCACAGTTAAAGCTGTCTCTATTTGCCGTAATAGAGACCTGGCCTGAAAGAAGGCTGCTGATCCAAGGGTCCAAGGACTTGCTCACATGGGCAGGGAAAAAAAGATTTCAGGCCTGAGTGGGAAGAAAATCGACTAAAGAAAATTCCAATTAAGCATAATGACAAGTACACAATCCCTTTAGAATAAACAGATTCTGTTTACACGTGTACAAACAGGGTGCTACTTTTATTTTTTTTAACCCAGTGCAATAGGGGCAGCTAGGTAGCACAGTGCCCTGGATTCAGGACGACCCGAGTTCAAAGCCGGCCTCAGACACTTAACACTTACTATCTGTGTGACCCTGGGCAAGTCACTTAACCCCCACTGCCTCTCAAAAAAATAAAAAAATAAATTTAAACCCAGTGCAATGCAAAGAAGTGATTACTTGAAAATTCGCTGATCCTCCAGGAAATAAGTAATGTCCAATAATTCCTTATGAAATGTTCTGTACTTGTTTTCAGGTATCTTGAATGGAAGTATGGTTACCATCTTGGTGTGTGAGTGGATTTAACAGGTTGTTTTCAGCTCTCCAATTCTATTGTGCCCTTTACAGCAGTTTGAATGGGCAGACCAAGTCACATTCCTTAATGCTGGAAACAGTGGGCCCATTCCTTTCTACCTTCACTGGAATTTATAATTGTTTTATTAATGGCATTAGTTATTTTAGAAGATTGAATCTAATCAAGTAAAGAAAAGGGTTGGGGTGGGGGAAGGAATAGAAACTGCAAGCTTTGGAATTCACAGTCCCTTTCCCTCTGTGCCTTTGATGTGTAAGAACAAAACATTTTAAAACCCTCTTTAAGAGTCAAATAGAAGTCCATCCCTTTCTTCTTTTTATGTGTTTGGTGCTAAAGGAGAAGGAAAGGGGTTCCTTTTTTTTTTTTCACCAAGCTATTCTTTCCCTTTCCTGCCCGCTCTTTTCCCCTCCAATTTGATTCTTAGACCTCTCCAAACCAAGCAAAAGAGGGGCTGCCTCGCACAAATGCCAGTACCCCAAAAGAACATCTAGTCTCCCTGATTGCCCTGCAAACACTTTGCAGTATCCAGTGCTCTTTGGACATAGTCTATGAAACATTGAGGCACCCTAGTCCCACCTAGGATGTAACTAAGTCTATGTAATAAGACTGGGCTACAATAGCATTATGATATTACTCTGCAACTATTTTAGAAAGATTTCCCTTAAGTCATTTATGCAGCCAAAATCATTCTCATATGGCTATGGAGAGAAATGAAATCTCTAAAAATTTTGAAGTCATAGGGGAAAACCACACACCTTTTAAAAATATTTATTTTTCTCATGAGAAAAAAAGATAACATTTAGGAAAAAATAAATATGAACAATACTTATTTTCGTACTCTTAAAATCTAAAACAACTTAGTTTAGAAAAAATTAATTTGAATGCAAAATGTAGTTACATTAAATTTAAAAGTATTGATATAAATAATTATAAATTTATATATTTACTTTTAAACTTTTAAAATATTGTTTTACCAATTTGTGAGAAGGAAGAAAAACTAAAGAAAAGAAGCAATCATCAGCATCACAACAAAGGGCAGAAAATGTTTCCTGGAATTGGTCTTCACTAAAGTGTTAAGCAAATGCAAAAGTTGGGAGCTGGGGAGGAGAGATATGAGGGAAAATGTCATTGAATGTGACTTTTGCTACATGGAACTGTTGATTCACCCACCAGTCTTGTTTCTGTTATTAGTATCAACTGTTTTATCTTATGCTTCATGTTTATCATCTTCAGAAACTTTTGAAAAATAAAATTTTGTTCAGACTGAAATGTTTCATTCTTTTCGTTTTTGTTTTGCAACTTAATGCATTTCTTGAAAAAGTGTGTGTGGGGCAGCTAGGTGGCGCGGTGGGTAGAGCACCGGCCCTGGAGTCAGGAGTACTTGAGTTCAAATATGGCCTCAGACACTTAACACTTACTAGCTGTGTGACCCTGGGCAAGTCACTTAACCCCAATTGCCTCACTAAAAAAGAAAAAAAAGAAAAAAAAAGTGTGTGGTTCATGGGGCAGCTAGGTGGCACAGTAGATAAAGCACTGGCCCTGGATTCAGGAGGACCCGAGTTCAAATCTGACCTCAGACACTTGACACTTACTAGCTGTGTGACCTTGGGCAAGTCACTTAACCCTCACTGCCCTGCCAAAAAAAAAAAAAGTGTGTGGTTCTCCATATATAAATGGACAATTTTAAGGCCATGCTTCAGACTATGTATGGAAGCAAGTGAGAAACAAGAGGAATTAGAAGTACATTCCTCTATCAGATGACTAAATGAGTTCTCAATTATGGGATATGTAAAAATATCCTTTCAATATGAAGTATTCTCAAGGGTAAAGAAGTCAGGCTATCTATAGTCAAATAAAAAAATGTTCCAAATCACTATTAATTAGAGAAGTACAAATTCAAGTAATACTGATATTCTACTTCACACCCATCAGAATGGCAGATGACAAAAAAGGAAAATTACAAATATTGGCATATAGTAGGTGCTTAATAAATGTTTATTGAATTATTGGCGGGGCTGTAGGAAAAAAAGGCACATCAATGAATTATAAGTGGATTTGTGAATTGGTGCAATCATTCTAGGTTATAATTTGGAATTATATACTAAAGGTTACTAAACAGCACATAACCTAGCTATACCAAGAAGAAATCAAAGAAAGAGGGAAATGTCCTATATGTTAAAAATATTTATAGCAGCTCTTTTTTGTAGTGGCAAAAAACCTGGAAACTAAAGGGAGGTCCATCCATTGAAGAATGGCTGAATAAAGTGATGGTATATGAATGTGGAGAAGTTAGGTGGCTCTGTGGATAGAGTATTGGGGTTGAAGTCAGGAAGATTCATCTTCTTGAGTTTAAATCCTGTATTAGACACTTGCTGGCTGGGTGATCCTGGGCAAGTCTCTTAACCTTGATTGCCTTAGTTTCCTCATCTGTAAAATGAGCCAGAGAAGAGAAATGACAAACCATTCCAGTATCTTTGCCAAGAAAAATTCAAATGGGGCCATGAAAAGTCAGACACAATTGAAAATAATTCAACAACAACAAAAAAATATGAATGTAATGGTGTATTGTTGTGCTATAAAAAATGAGGAAAGAGATTATATCAAAGACATATGGAAAAACTTTAATGAACAGATGCAGAGTGAAGTGAACAGAATCAGAAGAACAACTTATGCTATAACAAACACATCAATATTACAAAAGTGAACAATTTGGGCAACATGTATAAACTGATGAAGGATGAAATGAAAAGAAGCTGGAAAACAATTTATATGATATCAATACTATAAAGATAAACAATTTTGAAAGCTGAAAGAATTATGATTAATACAGTGATCACTCGTGATTTCAGAGTTCCAGTGATAAAATGGGCAATCAATGACAGAGAAAAAAAGATGGATTTAGGTACAGGAGAGACATATACATATATTACAAGTGTATGCATATGTATATGCATGTATATTATATATGTGTGGGTGTATATGTGTACATCTACAGGTGCATATACACACATGCATATGTGTATATATGTACTTATTTTATATACATATACATATATATACATTATACATACACACATATGAGCTTTTCCAGAATATTTGTATTTGGTAGGCATTGCCTGATAAGTAAGTGCTGTCTGATGTCACCATAGTAATTGCAAAAGAAATTGTGTTTAGAATGTCCCAGGAGTTTACCATTGAATCCAGAAAACCTCCCAATCAAATGCTGTGCTCTTTACACTTCTGGGAACCTTAAGATCCTAAACAATTGTTTTTATTTTTTTTTCTTGAGGAACTTCTTTGTTTTCACCCAACTCTGAAAGGACACTCTCCTTCCAGTCCATCAAGTTTTACTGGAGGGTTTCGCTGTCACTATGTGATTCGTTGCTTCCTTTTCTTCTTGCTTCTTCAAGACAGTGTCAGTGATGGGGCAGCTTTTAAACATTTGAGGACTTCTTTTGTTCCTCTAGAACATGGATTTCTAACCTTCAGGCTGTGGACCCCTGGGGGACCAGGAAGTTATTGCAAGGAGTCCTTGACTCCATTGTCAGTTTTACTTGTATATTTACCAGTCCCAACATCTTCAATTAAGATATATCCACATAGATATGCAGTATGACTTAGATAATACCTCTAGCAGACTGAATGTATTACTATTTTTCAGATATGGGAATAGATGTAGTTGTGCTAAAAATAAAATATACAAATTCACCTAAAAGCATTAATAAATTATAGCTGTCTTTTTTGGTTTTGTTTTTGGTTTTTGTCAACCAAAAGATATCTCTACTTCAAATACTATCATGAAGGGGTATAGGATGTTTTTTTTTGCAGGGCAATGAGAGTTAAGTGACTTGCCCAAGGTCACACAGCTAGTAAGTGTAAAGTGTCTAAAGTCAGATTTGAACCCAGGTCCTCCTGAATTCAGGGCTGGTGCTTCATCCACTGCACCACCTAGCTTCCCAGGAAAAATATATTTTAATCTTATAAAAGGTCTTGTTGTTCAGTCATTTGTGTAATGTACAACTCTTTGTGGTTTTGTGTCCAACCTCGTTTGAGGATTTTTTAGCAAAGATGCTGGAGTGATTTTCTATTTCTTTCTCCAGCTCATTTTACATATGAGGAAACTGAAGTAAACAGGGTTAAGTGACTTGTTCAAGGTCACATAGCTAGTAAACATCTGAGGCAAGATTTGAACTCAGGAAGATGAGGCTTCTTGACTCCAAGCCCAGCACTCTATCCACTGTATCAGGGCATCCAGATGACTTGTAAAAGGGCTACTCATGCTCAAAAAAGGCGGGAGACAAGAGTTCTAGAGAATTTTTGTAGAGTGTCCAACTCCATATCATTCTTAAGGAAAAAATGCTAGACCTGTGTCCTGTTGTTAATTTGGGAGTTCCAACCCTCATCCCCATCTCATCATCACCATTCTGAACCAGTGCTGTCTTTATATGACTCTCACTATTGTCCAACAAAGCACATATATTATCTGTAGGTCTTAGAAACTTCTACATCTCTTCAGGGTCTGTTATCTCCTGTTTTTCTTTTGCTATATGTAAAAAAAGCTGAAGTGTTTGCATCACAAAGTGAATGCTTCCTTCTCCTTGAACACCTTTTTCCTCCATCTGTGTGTGTTGCCAAGACACAATGCTTCACTGTGTCATATATTCTATCGCCTATTTGTATCCTCAATGTAACAGAGACTCACTCAAAGAGTAGCTATGTAACAAATGGAAAGATGGTCTTAGCAAACAGGCAACTAATATTTTTTCTTTTTTTTTAAATAAAAGTATTTTATTTTTTTCCAGTTACATGTAGAGATAGTTTTCAACATTTGTTGTTTGTTTTGGGGTTTTTTTGGTGAGGCAATTGGGGTTAAGTCACTTGCCCAGGATCACACAGCTAGTAAGTGTTGTGTCTGAGGCCGGACTTGAACTCAGGTCCTCCTGACTCCAGGGCCGGTGCTCTATCCACTGTGCCACCTAGCTTCCCCATCAACATTTGTTTATATAAGATTTCCAATTTCAAAATTTTCTCCCTTCCTTCCCTTCCTCCCCCCCTCCCCTAGACAGCAGGTAATTTGATATAGATTATATACATATATATATATATATATATATATATATATATATATATAAAAACATTAAATGTATTTCTGCATTAGTCATGTTGTAAGAGAAGAATCAGAGCAATAAGCAAAAACCTCAAAAAAGAAAAACAACAGCACCAAAACCAAAAGAAATAGTATGGTTCAATCAGCATCTATATTCCACAGTTCTTTTTTTTTTTTCTTTCTGGATTTGGAGATCCTTTTCCATCATGAGTCCTTTGGAACTTTCTTGTACCATTGTATTAGTGAGAAGAATCTAGTCTATCACAGTTGATCAACACATAATGTTGATGATACTGTGTATAATGTTCTTCTGATTCTGCTCATCTCATTCATCATCAGTTCATGGAAGTCCTTCTGGCAACTAATATTTTTAAAGCACTTACTATGGGTTAGACACTGTGCTAAGTGGCTGGAGATACAAATACAAATTAAAAGGAAAGATAGTTTCTGCAATTAAGAAGCTCACATTCTAATAGAAGAAGACAACACATAAAAGGAAAATGAAAAGGTGGAGAGGGACATAGTTGTACACAGGAGGAGTGAGGTGTGGTGGTGATTAGAATGTTGGAAGCACAGATGGAAGGGAAATAAAGCATGGCCAGTCCAGGCCTGTCTCCAAAATAGAGACCTTTAGAAGGAACTCACCAATGGGAGAAGGGGACTAAGTGAGAGAGCATGAAAGCAACATGGTAAAAAAAAAATGTCCAAAGAATCAAAAGCACAGTTCCAAGAGGTCATTTTTTTTTTTGGCGAAGCAGTTGGGGTTAAGTGACTTGCCTAGGGTCACATAGCTTGTAAGTGTCAAGTGTCTGAGACCGGATTTGAACTCAGGTACTCCTGAATCCAAGACCAGTGCTTTATCCACTGTGCCACCTAGCTGCCCCCAAAGAGGTCATTTTAAAACTTCCTTCCTGTATGCCCTTTCATATGTCCATTGTAGTTAATTTGTATATTTATAATAGTCAAAATTGTTTATTTGCTCAAAGTCATTATTAAAACAATATTGTTGCTACTGTACGCAGTATTCTCTTGGTTCTGCTCATTTTGCTCTTCATTATTTCATGCAAGTCTTTCCATGTTTTTCTAGGATCATTGAGCTCATATTTTTTTATAGCACAGTAGTATTCTATCACAATATAGACTATATTATTCTTGAACAAGCAAAGTCAACTTTTCTTGTTATTTAGGAATCAACTTTTTTTTCCAAATGCAGACTCGTATGTAGATATAGATAGATGTGTTTCCATACATGTATGTATATATAATTACATGTGATATTTAATTATTAATTGCAATTTTGTTATAACCTTGAGATTTACAAAGTTTTTTCAAACTTTCACTCATTTAGTTCTCACAAGATCCCTGCCTGGTAGACACTTCATTTCCATTTTATATAAGAGGACAACTGAGACTCAGAGAAGTCGCATGATTCACCCATGATTCTCACAACTATTTTAAGAGTCAGAGTCAACATTCAAACTTGGAAATGCCCTTTCCTTATGCCTATCTGAAAATAAAACATGTCCATCCCTAATCCAAGTGCTAACAAAACTATGTCAACATAATAACCTTTTGATGTTGTAGGAGGAGGGCTTTGGGATAGAAAAAGCTGAGAAGTTATATGCCTATTCTTCAGCATAGTCTTCATTTTAGTCCTCCTCATTTGTACCCACAAAGGATTTCTTAATTATCTCCAGGACACTTCCTACATTCAAGGATGAGTTGAGCCATCCTAAAAGCCTTCAAAAATGCATAGCTAATTTGACAGTATTTACTCCCCCAGACTACAGAGTTCTATCCTGTTCATTCATCACTGACTTTCTTCCATGCCATCAGAATGTTTGATGCTCACTCCTTCTGTGTTTCTCCTTTGTATTGCTGCTTCTGATAACAACCCTTATTACTGACACCCCTCCACATTTAGATCACTCTCTCCCCTTTTTTTCTTGGTAGTTTTCTTCTTTCTTGTCTCTCCTAGCTCCTATAATTTCTCACACTTAGGTTTCCCGCAAAAATAACTAGCCTTTAATAGGTAGTTCTAGCCAATCAGTGCTCTTTTCCTTCCCTGTGTGAACCTGTCAATTATGGCACAACATGTGTAACCTGTGGGAAGACTGATCCCCTCAGTTGTGTTTATTGCTGACTATTCAGGGGCTACTCCTTTGTTAAGAAACATAGATGAGCTGCCAGACAGGTAGGTGATAGATAGAGAGTTAGATAGATATGTACTATGAATACATATATGTATCTATACAGGCACACAGAGATATATAGATATACAACAGTTCCAAAAAGCCAGATCCTCAATGAACCATTTTGATGTACATACTTTACTCACTTCACCACTGAGGTTGGGAAGGATTTTTTGCCCCCAAATATTGGACTCATAGAAATTTAGCTATAATTATTATAGATTAAGAAAATATGATATATTGCAGTAGATAAAAAGCTGGTCTTGGAGTCAGTTCGATACCGCTTGTGATATATACTGGCTACTGACTGGGTCACCCTCAACAAGTCCCTCAGCTGCCCTGTGCCCTTAGCAACTCTCTGATGGTATAAATCACAGGGTGTATGTGGTGTTCAGGAAGGACTTACACCTCAGGTGTGAGGGCTTGGGGAGCCCTTTTCAGGGCTGCTCATACACTTTTGGTATATACCTGCCACTCAATTCTCACCTATGGTTCCAAGAAGCTGCAGCATGTGCAGCAGCTACACCCTGGTAAAACAGTCTTGGCAGATGCACCAAAGCAGGTTGAGGGTAACAGATGGACCTCATACTCATTGGTGAAAAGGATGGTGTATACCCCCAAGCATGTGAAGATTTCTCCCAGCAGAATGGGTGGAGGAAAATAATTTGTTCCAAAGGCCATGAAGACAGTTGAAGCAGGCTCGGTGGAGCTCTTAGAACATGGTCTGGCATCAAAGGTGCCAAGGTCATCCACTGCATTCTGGGTCATCACCAATCGTCTTGACTTCTGTCTTGCCACTAGACTTCAATGACTCTGGGAGAAAGTGTGAGGCTGATGACTTTGTACAACTCTGCCTTACTTATATCCAATTCACACACATGTCAAGATATCAGCCCATGATGATATTGGTCCTCTTTGAAAATGAAGGACAAACAACAATGTTATAAATTGTAGAATAGTTGCCAGTGTAAGTTTACACATTTATATTTGAGAAATGGTAACGAAAATTTCCTCACTGGGGTTTTAGTACCCCAATGAAGTCATTGGTCCAGATATACACATACACACACATGTACATAGATATACATTCACATGGATGGCTGTATATATAGGTACATGTATAAGTGTATAAATTCATACATATATGCTAAAACAATTTGCATATATTTTAATATTTGGAATTTGGAAAAATATACATTGTTACTTTTAAATGATGTCATATTTAATCAGTATTAATATTTCTCAACTTTAATAATTACCTTAATAAATAAATTCCTTAAAATAAATGCTTTATTTCATGTCCTTCATGAATCTCAATATGACATGAATAAGATATGGAATATTACAACTTCCTTCCAATTTCCAAACCTTATTTGCTAATGCTTATCTTTGTTCTGAAACTCCTGAACAAGGAGGGAAACAATCTGTTTATTTCATGTCTTTGTAAAAAAAAATGATGTTCCACCCAATGAAACCTAGCCAACCAGCCACCAATCTCCAGATCAAAAGTCAATAAGCAAGGGGGCAGCTAGGTGGCGCAGTGGATAGAGCACCGGCCCTGGAGTCAGGAATACCTGAGTTCAAATCCGGCCTCAGACACTTAACAATTACTAGCTGTGTGACCCTGGGCAAGTCACTTAACCCCAATTGCCTCACTAAAAAAAAATTTTAAAAAAAAGTCAATAAGCAAAAGATCACAAAAAGACACTGAATCCTTTTTTGCATTCAAAATGGCAATGACCACCAGAGGCCAAAACCACCATGCATGTATTTAACACTTATAAGACACTGCAGTAGTTATCTAGGAAATATAATGACCTAATGTTGTAGAGAATTTCATGCAAAAAAACCCTTCCTACTTTATAATTCTTAGAAATTTATGTGAACAAAACTGGGGGATTTACTAATTTTTCCCAGTAAAAGGGAAGAAAGAAAATGGTAGAAATTTTCCTGTTTTGTCCTTTTTCTAACCCTTCATGTGTTGAAACTTCAATATTTCAAGGATTTATCATTTTCATCAAGGTGCATCACTCAACACGAGAAGAAGCTTAAAGGTATAGGACCTGTAGCAGCAAAAAAGAGAGGCAGCTATGGGCTCCAGAGAGGGCTAACACTGGCAATCCTCACCTGTGGAGAAAAGCAGGCCTTGAGAAGCCCAGAACATTGATTTCACTAATGGAGAGCGTTATGAGGATGTCACGAGGAAAGAAAGGACATCGGGGCCTTATAAAACTGGAGTTGTGAGCTGCTTTGGCCACGTATTCCCATGTTTATGTTTCGCTATCATTATATTCTGTTTGTACCCACTATTCTCATGGACTCTTTGGGAATCTGTAGGAGAATACATAGGAATTGAAACAGGGAGAAATGTAGATAAATCAATCAAGCATTCAAGTGCTTACTATATACTAGGCACTGTGCGAAGTAAAGATTGGGAATACAAAGAAAGGAGTTTACATTCTGATGGGGGGAGGGGAGAGAAAGATTTATATAGACAGGATGCATATAGAATAAATGGAAGTTAATCTTGGCTGGTGGGGGAAAGACAGAGATTCTAAATGTTTTTAAGAGTTTCAGGTTGCCCTGATTTTCCAAAAAGGGCAGAGACCATATTCTAAAAACTATAGGCCAATAAAATTGATTTTTAGTTTTGGGGAAATTTTAGAACAGATCATTAAAGAACTATTTGGTGAATATCTAGAAAGGGTAGCAATAATCATCAAGAGTGAATTCAGCAGTGGATAAAGTATTGGCTCTGGATTCAGGAGAACCTGAGTTCAAATCTGGCCTCAAGACACTTGACACTTACTAGCTGTATGACCCTGGGCAAGTCACTTAACCCTCATTACCTTGCCAAAAAAAAAGAAAAAGAGTGAATTCAGACTTTGTTGGATTGTTGTTCAGTTGTTTTTTAGTCGTGTCCAATTTTTTGTGATCCCATTTGGGGTTTTCTTGGCAAAGATACTGAAATAGTTTTTCATTTCCTTCTTCATTTTGTTTTACAGATGAGGAACTGAGGCAAACAGGGTTAAGTCACAGAACTAGTAAATGTCTGAGTCTGGATTTGAACTTAGGAAGATGGGTCTTTCTGATTCCCAGCCCACTGTGCCCCCTAGATAGAGAGACATGGATTAGATGATAATGCAATCAGATGAATTCATAATTGCTTAGATGCCTGCCCTCAAAGAGTAGTTGCTGGATGGTGCAGCCAATAAAGCACTGGCCCTGAAGTCAGGAAGAACTGAGTTCAAATTTGGCCTCAGACACTTACTAGCTGTGTGACCCTGGGAAAGTCACTTAGCCCTAATTTGCCAGAGAGAGAGAGAGAGAGAGAGAGAGAGAGAGAGAGAGAGAGAGAGAAGAAAGGAAAGGGATAAAGGAAGGAAGGGAGGGAGGAAGAAATAAGGAAGGAAGGAAGGAAGGAAGGAAGGAAAGAAAGAAAGAAAGAAAGAAAGAAAGAAAGAAAGAAAGAAAGAAAGAAAAAGAAAGGAAGGAAGGAAGGAAGGAAGGAAGGAAGGAAGGAAGGAAGGAAGGAAGGAAGGAAGGAAGGAAGGAAGGAAGGAAGGAAGGAAGGAAGGAAGAAAATAAGAAATCCCTAAAAATAACATAACCATGCATTCACAGAGACCATGGGACTTGATCCCAAAGAATTAGGGGGCTCAGTGTACACTATGTCATCTACGAGGCTCAGAAAATGACATGGAACTACTTATGACTCTTCTTTCTTCCCATTAGCCATGGTAAATGGCACCTACCAAACCTTTCAGCCTGTCCAGTTCTGTCGCAGTTCTGCTAAATGCAATGGTTTCTCAGCACATCAAGCTTTTCTTTGTAATGAGAGACAAAGCCCACTTGTCTGTGTCTTCACACTAATGACTTAAGAGCTCTAACAAGAGCCCTACAAAACTATCTGTCTTACTGAGGAGACTGTTTGGTGTTTTCGAGGGGAAAAAAACTACCAGTATTTTTTTTTTTTACACTATGGACTAAAGAAAGATTAGCAAACTTGAAAGATTGAGGCAGAACCAGAAATACACTTAGAATGCAGTGACTCAGTAGAGGCCAGTCAAACCAATTAAAAGTAGAAATATACTTACTGGTACTGTAAACCTTAAGACTTACTACTAAGCTTTCTGATGTGAAATGTATATGAATAGTTCACTAAAAGTATTGGAACTAATAAGGCGTGATGAATTCATAAAGATAAAATAGTCAAAATTTATATAGCACTTTATAAATGTTCATTCATTTTATCCTCACAGCAACCCTGAGAAGTAGGGAATATGATTAACCCCATTTTACAGATGAGGAAACTGAGGCATATAGCACTTAAGTGACTTACCTAAGATCACACAGGTAAATAAATGAGGCTGGATTTGAACTGAGGTTTGAGTCAAGGAAGAATGCTGTATCCCTTGTACCATCCAGCTGCCTAGAAAATGTAATAATAACAATAATAATACAATAATAATTGTATTTGAAAGTCAAATTTTCTATTCAGTTCTGGTCTTTTCATAACAAATATCTGAATGTCCTCTTTTTCATTGAAGCCCTATTTTTCCCTCTGAAAGATTATACATAGTTTTGCTGGGTAGATTTACATAGTACTTACTATACTATGTGCCAGGCACTGTGCTAAGCACTTTGCAATTATGTAATTTGATCCTCACAACAATCCCAGGAGGTGGGTGCTATTATTATCCCCATTTTATAGATGAGGAAACAGAAACAAACAGAAGCTGTGGCTTGTCCAGGGTCATACAACTAGTAAGTGTCTAAGCCCAGATTTGAACTCAAGTCTTCCTGTTTCCAGGCCTGGTGTTTTAACCAACTGTGCCACATAGTGGCCTGTAAAATTTAGGCTCCAGAAATGATTTTGTGTTTTGTCTAGACAAGTCTTTTTTTTATCATATTTTTTATATGGAAGATGATGCTCAAGAACTTATGTATTTTGTTTTTGGTTTCTTTTGGTTTGTTTGGTTTTGGTTTTGGTTTTGGTTTTTTTGCAGGGCAATGAGGGTTAAGTGACTTGCCCAAGGTCACACAGATAGTGTCAAGTGTCTGAGTCTGGATTTGAACTCAGGCCCTCCTGAATCCAGGACTAGTGCTTTATCCACTGTGTCACCTAGCTGCCCCGAACTTATGTATTTTGAATTATGACAGAGAATGCAGAGCTTACAGCCAACTTGTTTCTTCTGCAGAATAGTACATTTTTTTCTCCCATTAAGTTTTATTTTCCCAAATTACATGTAAATTTTGACATCAAATTTTTTTTTTTTTTTAGATATTGAACCCGAGTTGGAGGCGGCGAATACGGTCTCAAAATGGAGGTAAAGAGCCGCCCGGCCGCCCCCAGCCCGACTCTGGCTGCCGTCGCGGCCATGGGGAGGAGGGTCATGATCCGAAGGAACCAAAGTAGTTGAGAAAACTGTTTATTGGTGGCTTGAGCTTTGAAACTACGGATGATAGTGTAAGAGAGCACTTTGAAAAATGGGGCACTCTCACAGATTGTGTGGTAATGAGAGATCCCCAAACAAAACGTTCCAGAGGCTTTGGCTTTGTGGCTTATTCTTATGTAGAAGAGGTAGATACAGTAATGTGTGCTTGGCCACATAAGGTTGATGGGCGTGTAGTGGAACCAAAGAGAGTTGTTTCTAGAGAGGATTCTGTAAAACCTGGTGCACATCTAACTGTGAAGAAAATTTTTGTTGGTGGTATTAAAGAAGATACAGAAGAATATAATTTAAGAGACTACTTTGAAAAGTATGGCAAGATCGAAACTATAGAAGTTATGGAAGATTGACAGAGTGGAAAGAAGAGAGGATTTGCTTTTGTAACTTTTGATGATCATGATACATTTGACAAAATTGTTGTTCAGAAATATCATACTATCAATGGGCATAACTGTGAAGTGAAAAAGGCCCTTTCAAAGCAAGAGATGCAGTCTGCTGGCTCACAAAGAGGTCGTGGAGGTGGATCTGGCAATTTTATGGGTCGAGGAGGAAACTTTGGAGGTGGTGGAGGTAACTTTGGCCGTGGAAGAGGTGGTTATGGTGGTAGTGGCGGTGGCAGCAGAGGCAGTTATGGAGGTGGAGATGGTGGATATAATGGATTTGGTGGAGATGGTGGCAACTATGGAGGTGGTCCTGGCTACAGTAGTAGAGGGGGTTATGGTGGTGGTGGAGGACCTGAATATGGAAACCAAGGTGGTGGAGGAGGAGGATATGATGGTTACAATGAAGGAGGAAATTTTGGTGGTGGTAACTATAGTGGCAGTGGGAACTATAATGATTTTGGAAATTATAGTGGGCAGCAGCAATCAAATTATGGACCCATGAAAGGAGGCAGTTTTGGTGGAAGGAGCTCAGGCAGTCCTTATGGTGGTGGTTATGGATCTGGTGGTGGAAGTGGTGGGTATGGTAGCAGAAGGTTCTAAAAACTCCACAGAAGAGGGCTAAAGTTCTTAGCAGGAGAGAGAGCGAGGAGTTGTCAGGAAAGCTGCAGGTTACTTTGAGACAGTTGTCCCAAATGCATTAGAGGAACTGTAAAAATCTGCCACAGAAGGAACGATGATCCATAGTCAGAAAAGTTACTGCAGCTTAAACAGGAAACCCTTCTTGTTCAGGACTGTCATAGCCACAGTTTGCAAAAAGTGCAGCTATTGATTAATGCAATGTAGTGTCAATTAGATGTACATTCCTGAGGTCTTTTATCTGTTGTAGCTTTGTCTTTTCTTTTTCTTTGCATTACATCAGGTATATTGCCCTGTAAATTGTGGTAGTGGTACCAGGAATAAAAAATTAAGGAATTTTTAACTTTTTAATATTTGTGTAGTTCAGTTTTTCTACATTTTAGTACAGAAACTTTAATGAAATGCAGTTTTGAAGGTGTTTCCTTGTTAGTTAACAAGTAGAGAAGATCATTGCTAATTACTATTTTGTATGAATTTTGCTAAAGTTAACTAAAGAAACACCTGCTGACTTGCAGTCAAGGGGAATCTATTCTCCCCAAACCAAACCATAATACCCATTGATATGAATGGGAGTTGACAAGTGGAGAGAATAGATATTTGTATGTTTGCAATGTGTGTTTTAGATAACTAGGATTGGGTATTTAAATTAGTATATTTGTGAATTAATAGCATTAAGCTTTACCTTTCAAATGAAAATTTCAAATTACCTTTTGGGTTGTGCATATATTTTTTTTTCATTGTAATTCTCTATGATTTAGTGTGTTAGCTCTGCCAAGTCCTAGTTGTGTTTATTAAAAAGGTTTAAAAACATCCATTCTAGAGTTACCTTGGCCACATTTGAAACTGTTGCCACAACATGCTGGTTGTAGGAGATATTTGTAATCTCCTCATTAAGTTCTGGATAATGGAGGGGTGGGAGTTGGCAGTAGATATTTTTTTCCTTTCCTTCCTTTTTGAAAAATTTTTCTTAACAAATTTATAGAAATAGCCAACCACTAAGTCTGCTGTATCCAAGCAAACTGGATACTTGGGGTTTTTTTGTTTGGTTTTTATTTTGTGTTAATTGGTTTAGGGGGGTGAAATGCCCAAAGACCTTCAAATATGTAACTTGGTTTAATGTCTTTTTAATTTATACAAGCTGTCAGAGCAAGAGAATAAAAAGCACACATTGTGAAACAAAACAAAAACAAAAACAAAAAAATTTTTTTTTTAAAACTTAGTGTTCCAAATTCTCTTCCTGCCTCCCCGCCAAGAGCTCAAACAATTCAGTATAAGCTATACATGAGCAGTCATGCAAAACATTTCCACATTAGCCAGGTTGTGAAAGAAATCAGACAAAAACAAAATTTGAGATAAAGGAACTAAAAAACAAAACAAAAAATGCTTCAATCTGTATTCAGACACCATCAATTCTGTCTCTGCAGATAGACTGCACTTTTCATAGGACTTTCAGAGTTGTCTTGTATCATTTCATTGCTGAAAACAAGCAAGTCATTCACAGCAGATTATCTTACAGTATTGCTGTTATTTTCTATACAGTACATTTCTCATTGCATCACCTCATGTACATCTTTCTGGGGTTTTTGATAGCATTCTGCTCATCATTTTTAATAGTAAGCTACATTTATATAGTACTTTAAAGAGAAATTTCCTTACAATAAACCCATGAGGTTGATTCTTGCAACAACAGTAATAGATAATATGTATATAGTACCTTATACCTGAAAAAGAATTTTCTTCACAATAGCCCAGCAAAGTAAATACCATACATTTTATTACCATCAATCAATTTTCATCTTCGTCAATCCATCCTCATTGTCATCAATCAATCCCCATCTTCATCCAATCATCATCAATCATCATCATCTTATATCACTCTTGCCTCTACTTCAAATTTTTTTCATAGTTACTATTGTTAACTGTTTCCCTCCATCCTATTCCCTTTCCCATGATATTTACTCTATCTTTTATCTTCTTTCACCCTATCCTTCCTCAAAAGTAATTTGTTTCTGACTGCCCCCTCCCCCAGTCTGGCCTTGCTTCTTTCATCTCTTGATCCCCTTCCTTTCCTACCTTACTGCAGGGTTAGATAGATTACTCCACCCAACTGAGTGTGTATGTTATTCCCTCCTTGAGCCAACTCTGATGAGATTAAGGTCCTTGAGCCAATTCTGATGAGTGTAAGGCACATTTCCCCCATCTCTCCCCCCACTCCTTAAGCCCTTTCCTATTTCTTTCATGTGGGATTTTACCCCATTCTACCTCTACCCTTTCCCCTCCCCCAGTGCATTCCTCTAACCCCTCAATTTTACCCTAAAGATGTAATCATGGGGCAGCTAGGTGACACAGTGGACAAAGCACCCACCCTGGACCTAGGAGGACTTGAACCCAAATCCAGCCTCAGACAAAAGAAACTCACCCACTGTGCAAACCCAGGCATGTCACCCAACTCCAACCACCCCCCCAAAAAAGATAAACAGAAAATAAATGCTGTATAGATATCATCCCTTCATAATCAATTCCCACCTGTGCCCTCTGTTTAAATGTATTTCTATTATCTGCCCTAATACCGAGAAAGTTAGACATATCATCTTCCCATGTAGGAATGTAAACAGTTGAAACTTTTAACATTCCTCATGATTCCTTTCTCCTGTTTACCTTTATATGCTTCCCTAGGGTCTTATATTTGAAAGTCAAAATTTCTATTTAGTTCAGGTCTTTTCATCACAAATATCTGAAAGTCTTCTTTTTCATTGAAGTTCTATTCCCCTCTGAAAGATTATACTCAGTTTTGTTGAAAAGATGATTCTTGGTTGTAATCCCAATTCCTTTGCCCTCTGGAATATCATATTCCATGCCCTCTGATCCTTTAATGTAGAAGCTGCCAGATCTTGTGCTATCCTGACTGTGGTTCCACAGTACTTGAATTGTTTCTTTCTGGCTGCTTGCAATATTTTCTCCTTGACCTGGGAGCTCTGGAATTTGGCTATAACATTCCTTGGAGTTTTCCTTTTGGGATCTCTTTCACAAGGCGATGGGTGGATTCTTTCAATTTCTATTTTACCTTCTGCTTCTAGAATATCAGGGCAATTTTCTCTGACAATTTCCTGGAAGATGATGTCCAAACTCTTTCCTTGATCATGGTTTTCAGGCAGTCCAATAATTTTCGAATTATCTCTCCAGGATCTATTTTCCAGGTCAGCTGGGTTTTTTTGTTTTTTGGGGTTTTTTTTAGTGAGTCAATTGGGGTTAAGTGACTTGCCCACAGTCACACAGCTAGTAAGTGTTAAGTGTCTGAGGCCAGATTTTAACTCAGGTACTCCTGACTCCAGGGCCAGTGCTCTATCCACTGCACCATCTAGCTGCCCCTCAGCTGTCTTTTCCAAAGAGATGTTTCACATTGTCCTCTGTTTTTAATTCATTTGTATTTGCTTTATTGTGTCTTGATTTCTCATAAATTCATTAGCTTCTAATTGCTCAATCCTAATTTTTAAGCAATGATTTTCTTCAGAGAGTTTTTGTACCTCCTTTTTCATTTGGCCAATTTGGCTTTTCAAGCTATTGACTTTTTTTCATGACTCTCTTGCATCACTCTCATTTCTCTTTCCATTTTTCCTCTACCTCTCACTTTATCTTCAAAGTCCTTTTTGAGCACCTCTGTGGCCTGAGACCAATTCATATTTTTCTTGGAAGCTTTGGATGTAGGAGCCCTGACATTGCTATCCTCTTCTGAGGGTGCACCTCGATCTTCCTTGTCACTAAAGAAACTTTCTATGGTCCACATCTTTTTCTTTCTGCTCATCTTGCTTGTCTTTTACTTGACTTTTAACTCCTTCTTAAAGTGAGACACTACTTCCAGGATGTACTGTCCCAAGCTTTAGGGCATCTAAGGTGGTATGATTTAAGGAGGAGCAGGTTCTTCATTTGCCTGGCCTGTTCTCTGGTCCATCAATAACCCCAAGCCCACTTGCTAATTAACCAGGCAGCAAAACTTTGTGTACTGTGGTTGTTAGCTCCAATGAGCCTGTGTCCCTCCCCCACCTGGCTCCCAGCAGGGGTGAAACACCCAAGTTCTGTAATCTCCCCCCGGACAACCACTCAGCCCTCTCACCAGACTATGAGCTTAGTTCCAGAAAATGCTGACACTGCAGCTGATTCAGAGGCTCTAGGGGTCTCTTTCTTTGGTGAGGCCTGCCTGGGACTGGATCTGTATCAGCACGACCTTGGGGCTGGGTTCCACTTCTGCCCCGGCAGAGCAGCAGTGGCCCCCTCCTGCCAACCTTCTAAGCCATCTTTGGCTAGCAAATGATCTCACTCTGACCTTTTGTAGGTTCTCCTGCTCCAGGAATTGTCCTATGGCATTATTTGGAGGTTTTTTTGGAGCAATTGTGTTGTGAGTTCTGAGAACTTACTGCCTTTCCTCTGCCATCTTGGCTCTGCCTCGGAAACCCCCATGACAAGTCTTAAAATACTTTTTTGAAGCACCAATAGTCTTTTTCTGTGATTGTATTTGTGAGTACAATGATAAATCTCTTCCTCCTTTCTTCTCATTTCTCATAGAGTTGAGGAAGTGAAAATTTTCTGAACAAATTTAAAAGGAAATAGAAATTTGGGGGAATGGCAGAATTAAAACACTCAACCAAACAGTCAATGACAATAAATCCATCATTCCTGAAAATGACTTTACATATGGGTAACTGGACTGTTGTTCCTGACACAAGGTAGAAATTCAGCTCAATAATCCTTTCTAAAGGTATAGCTTTACTGCTTTGTACTTAAAGCTTAACTTGTTAGTGTGCGAACTTTTCATTTTTCTTGCATTTGATTTCAGTTAAAAGGTGCTATCAGAAGAAATGATACCTTAGTTTGAAATTTCACAAAATCCAAACAAGAATATAATACATTTCATCCTAGAAATTGGAGAAAATTGTGAAAATACCACTTCCCTCTTTGACTCAAGATACAAGATTCTTAAGATACTCAGCTTCTTGAGAGGTCCATAAAGTAGTATAAAGGAATTTATTGTAAATATGGAGCCATAACACCTAGATTTGAATCCAGATCTGCTACTGCTTATTTCAGTAACCTTAGATAAATTACTTAACCTCTCTGAAACTCATCTGTAAAGTAAGGGGATTCAATCAGATCAAAACCTCTTAAACTGTGGGTAGCAACCCCACATGGGATCACATAACTGAATGTGGGAGTCATGAAAAATTTGGCAGTAAATGTTTGATTTGTGATATGGGTCTGGGTAACTCTCCTTGAGAAGCTAAGCTAAAGGATGTCCATACCTAAGAAGTAAGGGAGCTAAGCCTATTAGGTATGGCTGCTGCCTGAGTAGTGCCAGGGCACAGAGATAACTCTAGAAGTCATGACCACCATCCCTCCATTGTCAGGTGGTCAGTCACCCAATCTACCCTCTATAAAAGCTTTGGTATCCCCTCCATTGAGGGGGAGAAAAAAAGATGTCTATCTCTACACCATCTTCTCCCCATGAGGGGAGTCTTCACTCTTGGCCACCTTCTCTAGTGCTCAAATAAAAGACCATTTTATTCTAATTGGATTGTGTGTAAGAGTCATAATTCTTTAAAGAGGAATACCTAAGGACCCCCACCACCTATTTCCCCCATGACAATTTGCATACCTGGTTTATAGAGCTGTATACCTGGGGTTGCATAAAAATTTTGGGGGTGAAAAGGAGTCACTAGTAGAAAAAGTTTAAGAAACCCTGAATTAGATTACTTCTATGTTCCCTTCCAGCTCTAAATTTATGATTCTCACATCCTACTGTTGTGCCTGAGAGCATTCTTTAACACAAAGGTTAGATGCCTCAGAGAAAGGCTACCCTAAGTTCAAGGTATTTGTGAGTCCTCATCCACTAAAGCCAAAGCTCATGAGCCCCCACCAGTGTGTTCACAAAACTAGGACAAATCAAAGATATTAAGTAAAATGGCATAAATAAGAAAATATACACCATACACACACATACAAAATAAAACCCCTGGTGATGCCATAGCACTATTCTACTGGATATATGGATACACACACACACACACACACACACACACACACACATATATATATATACTGCTAGGTTTGATGATAGATGACCAACTATATTCATAGCCTCTGTCAGATGAAGTTCCACTGAACAATGTTGTGCTGGTATAATTCTGCTAAATCCTTTTCATGTAGTCTTTGCCAGACAAACCCCAAAAGAAATGTGATTGTGAAGCTTATCTGTTTCTCAATCAACTGAAATCCTTGGCTGCCTCTTTGTGTGTGTGTGTGTGTGTGTGTGTGTGTGTGTGTGTGTGTGTGTGTGTATGTGTGTGTGTGTGTGTGTGTGTGTGTGTGTGTGTGTGTGTGTGAATTGGGGTTAAGTGACTTGCCCAGGGGCACACAGTTAGTAAGTGTAAAGTGTCTGAGGCTGGACTTGAACTCAGGTCCTCCTGAATCCAGGGCCAGTGCTCTATCTACTGTACCACCTAGCTGTCCCTGGCTGCCTCTTTATGAGAAGAGCAACTCTGTCCCATTCTTTCAGTTAATTCTATTTCTTATAGTTCTTTTTAAAATCAGATACTCCTGCTTTGGAAAACCAAAAAGCCTCTCCATGAGGGGAAAAAGAAATTCATATCTGCTTTTTTGGTTTTCTCTCATGGAGTGAGCAATCTTACTCTTTTCTTGAGTTCTGGGAGACCTTTCAAATTTCTTTAAAGGACCCTTAGCCTGAAGTGTTAAATTCTTTGAAATAGCAAACTAATTTAGAATCTACTTTCAGGATTGTCATATTTTTTTGGACTATCTCTAGCTCCAAGGACTTGGGTCTTTTTTGTCAAAAAACCCAACCTAACAGCATTCCCTATACCTTCTAACTTTAATCTCTGAAGACTAATCTATGAGCCATGAAGACCTATTTACCCAGTGCCTATCAAGCAATTCTGGGGCTCAAGATTCCTCAGGTTTCAAATTCAAAATCTTTTCCATTTTCTCACTTACAGAAATAGAGGGAGAGAATGGGGAAAGAATAGACACAATCTAAATCCATGGAAGAAAGTCATTGTTTCCTCAACCTTACCAGCCACATTCTTGTCCTTTCATATGTAGTAATGACCAACCAAAACCTAAAGGGAATTTAGGCTTACCCTCATACTAGAAACTAAAAGTATAACCAAGTTAACCATTTAGGGGATCTTAATTTTGTACTCTAAATGGTTTTTGACACTATTTGTAGCTTGTCTTAGGGATTGATGTCAGTCCTTTTCTTTTTTTCTTTTCTTTTCTTTTTTTTGGTGAGGCAATTGGGGTTAAGTGACTTAACTCAGGGTCACACAGCTAGTAAGTGTTAAATGTCTGAGGCTGTATCTGAACTCAGGTCTTCCTGACTCCAGGGCCAGTGCTCTATCCACCCCGCTGGAACTCGAAATAAAAGAAATACTTGCTATTATTATTTCTGTGAGTGGTAAAGCCAGCTACAATGAATAAATTCATTGAAAAGGACTGCCATTTGTTGTAGCTGGTTTTACCACTCACAGCAATAATAATAGCAAGTATTTCCTTTATTTAGAGTTCCAAATTCTCTCCCTTTCTCCAGCCCATCATCCACCCAGTGAAAAGGTAAAAAATATGATACCCATTATATATTAACTCATGCAAAACATATTTCCACATTGGTCATGTTGCAAAAAAAAGCAATAAAAATAAAGTAAAAGAAACTACACTTCAATCAGCACTCAAGATTTCATCAATTCTCTCTATGGAGGTGGATAGCATTTTTCATCATTAGCCTTTGGAATTATCTTGTATCATTTAATTGATCAGAGTGGCTAAGTCTTTCACAGTTGAACATCCTTAAAATATTGCTGCTACTATATACAATATTCTCCTAGTTCAGCCCATTTCACTGTGGATCAGTTCATATGAGGTTCCCCTGGTTTTTCTAAAACTATTCCTTTCATCATTTCTTACAGTACAATAGTATCTCCTCACAATCATATAGCACAACTTGCTCAGACATTCCCCAATTGATGGGCATTCCCTTAGATTCCAATTCTTTGCCACCACACACACACACACACACACACACACACACACACACACACACACACACACAGACATCGATGAACAAGCATTTATACATCACATTGAGGTTTTCAAAGTGCTTTACAAAAATAATGTCATTTTATCCTCATAAGAACCATAGGAAACAGATGTAATTATTATCCTCATTTTAACAATGAGGAACAAAGGCAACCAGAAGTTGAGACATGCCCAGAATTAACATAGATAGTAAATGTCTGAGAGCAGATTTGAATTCTGGTCTTTCTGATTACAGGTCCAATACTCTATCCACAGTACCACCTCATTGCTATTTTATCAATTGGTCATGTCTGACTCTTCCTGACCCCATTTTGGGGTTTTCTTGGCGAAGATACTGGAGTGACTTGCCATTTACATCTCCACCTCATTTTATAGATGAAGAAACTGAGGCAAAAAGGGTGAAGTGACTTGCCCAGGGTCACACAACCAGTAAGTGTATGAGGTCAAATTTGAACTCAGGTCCTCCTGACTCTAGGGTTAGCATTCTATCCACTGCACCACCTAGGTGCTCCTTGTACCATTTCACTACTTCACAAAATGAGACCAAACCCCTAAAATCATAAAAGTAATGGGCTCATGATCCCTGCAATTGCTCCTGGGTGGCTGGCAGTGGCTGCTAATTTGTCCCCTCCCAGTCTAGTTTCTACTGCTTTCTTGAGATTTCTTTGAGAAATAAAGCCGCACAACTTATTACAAGACCTGGCCTTAGTGGGGGGGGGGGGCATGGAGGAGGAGGGAAGTGGAAATAGTGAGGATAGTATATGAGGGAAAGACTAGTAGAAAAAGATTCAAGTATTTTCCATCCACTGAAGGAAACTCATTAAGAAGTGTTGATGGAACTGGTGGAGGGGAGCTGAGACCTAGGAAGGCAAGAGTTGAATAGAATTTAATTTCTCTAAAAATAAGTGCTGGGACTTGTGAGTAAAGAGACCTGTAAATTAACCTAAGGGGACTTTTGAAGGCTGGAAAGAGCTATAGACCTGACTAGTTAAAGAGCTGCCACATATGGTTGTTGTGAGGCTCAAATGAGCCAATACACATAAAACATTCTGTAACCTTAAAGAATTATGCAGATATTAGCAATTATGATGTTGTTGAGTAATAATAGAACAAGATAGTGTAGCACAGTAGATAGGAAACCTTAGAGTCAGCAAAACCTGAATTCAAACCCTGTCTCTGCTGAATACTAAGGGATGTTATATGGGCCAGCTCTCAGTGTCCCTCCCCTGACAACTCTCTAAGGCAATATGCCATCTTGCAGCATCACAGACCTCTTAACCTAACCCAGCACTCTACACACAGTGTTGTCTTGCACATCCACATTCTGGTCTCCCAGAATCCAGGCCCCAGTCCCTGGGGAAATAAATTCATTCACATTTAAAGCTTTCATCCTAGGGTCGCAAACATTTTATTAGTGACTGAGTGTGTACAAACTAGTTCACCATATCGACTACTGGACCTAGACAATAAATTACATAGAGCTGTCGATTCAGGTCATCTCACTATCTGTCTGCCATCTGTGATCCCAACTGGCCCAGGGCCTCAACCTCCCCAAAATAACACTTCCTTTTCTGGTCACCATTCCCCTAATAATATATTCTATCTATTTATCTACACACACATACACACACACACACACACATATATATACATATACATGTATACGTAACTATGTCTGTGTGTTTTAAGCCTAGCAAGACACTATTTTATGTGAAAAGTCCATTGCTTTTGTTGTTTTAAACATATTGTAAGCTGAACCAGACGACTTAGGGCCACTATGGGCCTGAACTGGATTTGAGCCAAGGTCCAGGAAGAGGTACGTTTTTAAAGCTTAAGCTATTAAATGTGTATATGTCTATATGTATGTATGTAAAGACATATATGTATACATACACACACTTAGATATAGATTAATAGATCTATCATTCTATCATCTATCTATCTATCTTTCTATCTGTCTGTCTATTCCCAACATTTCTCACAGTTCTTGGCATATAGTAAGCACATAGAAAATGCCCTTTAGGGGCAGCTAGGTGGCATAATGTTTAAAGCACCAGCCCTGGATTCAGGAGAACATGAGTTCAAATCCAGCCTCAGACACTTGACACTTACTAGCTGTGTGACCCTGGGCAAGTCACTTAACCCTCATTGCCAAAGGAAGAAAGAAAGAAAGAAAGAAAGAAAGAAAGAAAGAAAGAAAGAAAGAAAGAAAGAAAGAAAGAAAGAAGGAAGGAAGGAAGGAAGGAAGGAAGGAAGGAAGGAAGGAAGGAAGGAAGGAAGGAAGGAAGGAAGGAAGGAAGAAAGAAAGAAAGAAAGAAAGAAAGAAAGAAAGAAAGAAAGAAAGAAAGAAAGAAAGAAAGAAAGAAAGAAAGAAAGAAAGAAAGAAAAAGAAAGAAAGAAAGAAAGAAAATGCCCTTTAATTCACTCATTCATTCATATATTTCTCAGACAAGGTACTGATCTGCATTGTTAAAAGAAATTTCCACACCAAGATTTCCTACCCTGAAAAAGTCACAAGTCTGGACTATAACAACACAACAATGATAACATTCGATGGACTTCTTAATGATGCTACTACAGTCTTATAACCTCCTAATGAAAAGTGTTCTTATAAATGGTACTCTTGTTTTTCAGAATTACTATTGAAACTATTCTATTGAGCTACTGTTGTACTACAGGGCAAATAATGTATTAGCCACAACAAAATACTTTTTGACATTTACTGCTTCTGTTTTTGCTAAGACACACAATAATGTTCTGAACTAAGAGTTATGTAATAGGAAAGAACTTGAATTTTTAAGGGAGGGAGGGGGAGATTGGGAAGAGCCAGTGCAGAGTGGTTTCCCATCATTTCTGGTCACTGCCATAAAAGCACATACTCCATCAAATGTGGCCATCTATCTTTAAGGTCTATCATTTCCAATCTTCTGAAACAACTTTTTAACCTTTATTTTCAGTTCAAGAGCTTTGAAGTAGCTCAAACTATAAATCCAGCCAAGCCCATTGTTCCTACGGAACAGGGTTGTTGTTGTTGGGGTTTTTGTTTTTTTCTCCCATCCCATCTGGGTCGATCAGGTTTTCATTATCAAGATAAAGAGAAGACATTTTAGTTAAAGGAGAAGTTAAGCTATAGGATGCATTGGTTCTTCAAACATAAACAACAGGATAACTTGTTCTGAACTCCCAGGCCTGCTCAAATCCAGGTGTCAGGTAGATTGATCATCACTTTTTGAATAAACCAAACATGCAAAGTGAATAACAGCTAAAAAAGTATCCAATTTTATGATGTATGTTGGTTATTTATCGCATTGTGACCCCGAATACCAAGAAGCCAAAAGACTCTGTAGTTTCTTTTTGTCCAGCTTTCGGAGGGGGGTGCAGAGGAGAGAGCCATATAATGGGATCTATTCTCTTCTCATAAATCCCCACCCATCCAGGCGAGAACAGACCCCTAATGTTTGCATTCTTCTAAGCCAGCCCTTGCCTAAAGTTCACCCCTTCCTGAAATCCTGCTCGACTGTTCAGCACATGTCTCCCCTGAAGTAATGAATTGGCACAAGCCTAATTCTTATGATGATTAATGGTGCTTTTCAGATGCAGCCCATTATTTGATCCAAAGTTAAAACAGTGATTCATCATTAATCACTATAAGAAATGGGCTCACTGATTCATAATTCTCGGCCAGCCCATTTCCTTAAGGGTCCCAGTTTTTCTTTTGTTATTCCAGAAGCTTCACACAGTTCACAGCCCTCTGCTGATTGCCTTCCTCACATACAGGTTTCCAGATTCGTTTTCTTTTAAGAGCCACATGCCCCAGGGATATTTATTTGTGCCACTAAAGGGCTCAATGACTTCTTTGGGAGAGAATCATTTCCTGCAGTCTTAATAGGAAGCCTCAGTTTATCAAATCTGAACCAACATTGGCACCCAGTGGCTGAATAGATTAATCACAGATCAATGATCCCAATAACTACCTTGGCTACTCTGCAAAGACTAGTTTTTATGGGAGAAAACTTGAGATAAATTTACCCCATTTCATCTATTTTCCATGCTATTTACTTAGTCGATAGATATTCAGATTGGTGGTCATGGAAAGGTAGGAAGATAATTCAACAAGCATTTATGAAGCACCTACTTTGTGCAAGGTACTATGTCAGTTTCTGGACCTTAAATAATGTGCCTCTTCCTGAACCATGGCTCCAGTCCAGTTCCAGTCCATAGTGGCACTAAGTCATCTGAGTTATTCAGCTTATATTATGTTTAAAAAGAAAGAAACCTATTTTTTCACATGGCATACTGTCTTACCAGGCTTACAAAATCTAATGGTCTTCTACTCTTGGCTCTCCTTTACTCGTCCATATCTAATCAGTTAGCAAGTCTTATCAATTCTACCTCCCAAATATATTTCCCATCCACTTCCTTTTCTGAATTCATATAATCACCACCACAGTTCAGACTTTCATTTTCTTTTACCTAGACTATTGTAAAGCCTCCCATTCAACATGCATGTATTAAGCAAAAGGCCCTAAACCTGTTCATGAGTTAGGGGGGTAGCTATCCCAGGCACATAAAGACTTCCCCCAGTAGAATGGGTAGATGAGAACAGTTTGTTCCAATGGCCCTGAAGGCAGGAAATGCTTTGAGCTTGGTCAGACAGCAAAGATGCCAAGGTCATCCACAGCATCCTGAAGCATCATCAGTTATCCTGACTTTTGTCCTGCCACTGGCCTGTGATGACTGGGAGAGAGAGTGAGGCCGACAACATTATACAACTCTGCCTCACTTAAATCCAATTCCCTCTGGAGTCAAGACATCATCCATCATGATGTCATTGGTCTTCTTCGAAAATGACAGACCCCAAACCATAAGGACCTACCATGTACCAGGCATTGTACTAAGCACTGGGGTTACAGTGACAAAAATACAACAGTCCCTTCACTCAGGATCTTACATCCTTTTAAGGGGGTGGAGGTGGTAGAATAATGTGTACCTAGAAAGCTAAATACAAAGCAAATTTGGGTTGCAAGAGAGGGCACTGGCAAGTGGGGATATCAGAATGAGCTTCCTGTAGGAAGTGATAATTAAGATGAGCTTTGAAGGAAGCTGGGAATTCTATGAAATAGAAAAGAAAAGGATCTCCAGGCATAGGGAACAAATTATACAAAACCATAGGGTTGGGAGATAGATGGAAGGTTGGTTATGGGCAAGAATGAGTCCGCCAGTCTCTCCCCTCTCCCATCTACCCTTTGCAAAACTACCAACAATTCCTCAATCACAGACCTTCATCATCCTCATCCTCATCCCCAGGCACAGGTCCAGGTCACTTCCCTGCTCAAACAACTCCATTGGCTCCCTTATTGCCTCTGGGATAAAATACAAATTCTTCTATTTGACTTTGGAAGCCTTCCACTGTCTGCTTTCAGTCTTTCTAGGCATGCTCTCTTTGAAACTCTGGGCTCCATTCAAAGCCACCTACTTATTGCTTTCCTACCTTTCCATTCCATCTTCCACCTCCAAGGGTTTGAACTAGTTGGCCCTCATGTCTGAAACGCATCATTCTTTCTGCCTACCTTTCAGAATCCCTGACTTCCTTCAGGACTTAGCTTTTGTAGCACATTCTATGGGAAACTTTCCTGCGTCTCCTCAGTAGTTATATGCTCTCTCTCTCTCTCTCTCTCTCTCTCTCTCTCTCTCTCTCTCTCTCTCTCTCTCTCTCTCTCTCTGTCTCTGTCTTTGTCTCTCTCTGTCTCTCTCTCTCTCTTTCTCTCTCTCCTCAAATTAATGTCTCTAAACTTTTCTAATTACAAGCTATAGCCTCCCAGTGTAATATAAACTCTTTGAAGACAGGGAGTTTTTGTTTGTTTTTACATTTTGTCATCACCTAGCACCTAGAACCATCAACACCTCTGGACACCATTAGAAAGAGAGAGATTTTTTCTATATCTTTTATGAGCAACTAGGTGGCACAGTATAGAGCACCTGGCTTGGAGTTAGGAAGACCTGAATTCAAATCCAGCCTCAAGTACTAGCTGTGTGATACTGGACAAGTTGCTTAACTCTGATTGCCTCGATCTCATCGTCCATAAAATAAGCTAGAGAAGAAAATGGCAAATCATTACATACTCATGTGTGTGTGTGTGTGTGTGTGTGTGTGTGTGTACTGTGCTATGTGGGTGGGTGGGGAGATACAAAGATAACAAACAAAACAATCCTTGCCTTCAAGGAATTTACATTCTGCTGGAGAGATACTGAAAGTATACAAGTATACTTGAATAAAGTACAAAGAGTGGAAAGAATCCTAATAATTGGGGGATCAGGAAAGGCTTTATGTTAAAAATGGTACCTGAATTTTGCCTTTAAGGAAATTTCCTTTTTTTTCTTTTAGAATTGTTTATTTATTGGAATATTGATATTATCATATAAATTGTTCCCCTAGTTCTTCTCTTCATTCTGCATCAGGCCGTACAAGTCTTCCCATGTTTCTCTGAAACTATCTCTTTCTTTTCTTTTTTATTTATTTTGTTCTAAACTTGAGAAATAAAACAAGCATTTCCATAACTTAGTAGAATTGAAGGGGAAAAAAGATGATTGCACATGAAACTACAAATCCATTATATATAACTTGTTATTCCTTTTAAATGTATAATAAAGTGTTATTATGTAACTTTCTTTCCCCTCCCCTTTTTTCTTTCTTCTCCCTTGCCCCATCCACCCTAGAAATGGCTACCATTAGACACAAAGAAACTTCAAAGAGGCCAAAGTAAGGAGGGAGTACATTTCAAATAATGGGGAACACTTACATGAAGGTACTGAGACTGGAGTTGGAATGTATGTAGGCAACCAGCTAACTAGAAGGCCATTTTGACTTAAAGGAAGGAAAGTTAAATGAAATAAGACTAGAAAGGTAAGGAGGAGCCAGATTTTGGAGGGATTTAAATGCCAGGCTGAGAAGTTTGTATTTTATCCTAGAGACAACTGGGAGCCATCAAAGATTTTTGAGTGAGGGCAGAAGTGGAAAGAAAGAAATATCATGCATTTTCTTGCCTCAGCACATTTGCTCAGATCATTTCTCCTAACTGAAAATGTTTATCCTTTCCTCTCTACTTATGCAAGTGCTACCAATCTTTTAAAGCCTGGCTCATTTCCCAACTTCTCTATTAAGATTTCCCTGGTTGTACAAGCCAATAATCACTCTCACAAGATCATGGGAATCAAAGCTAGGGGAAAAAACCTTCATCTAATTCAGCCTTTTGATTTTTATAGATGAGGAAATTGAGGCTGAGAGATATGATGTGGCTTGGCCTAGATCACACAGGTAGTGAGGAGCAGAACTGGAATTCAAACAGATTTCCCAACTCCAAGTCCAATTCTTTCCCCCCTCTGGCCATCTATAGCACTTGTCATTTAGCACTAATTATGTGCTGCTCTGTTATTATTTATCTTTTTATATCCATATCCTGTCTCCCCAACTACTTTATAAGTTCATTGCAAAGGACAGGTCTTACTTCTTTTTATCTCTGGTGCCCAGCATAGAAGAAGGAGGAAGAAGAACAAGAACAAGAAGAAGAACAAGATCAAGAACAGGAAGAACAAGAACAAGAATGAGAAGGAGGAGGAGGAGGAGGAGAAGAAGAAGAAGAAGAAGAAGAAGAAGAAGAAGAAGAAGAAGAAGAAGAAGAAGAAGAAGGAGAGGAAGAAGAAGAAGAGGAAGAAGAAGAAGAGGAGGAGGAGGAGGAAAGGACAAAAAGGAGGGTGGAGGGGAAGCATAGAGAAAGAAGAAAAATATGTAATGATGAAGATAATGAACAGGGTGATGGTGATCATCATCATCTTAAGTAACTGATATTCAACAAAACAGTAATCACTATAAGGAACTGAAGTTAGGCCATGTATGAAATTTACTTTTTGCATAATTGTTGAGCATCAATGGTGAGGACTGGCTCAGTCCCTTCCTGCAAATATGCTATGTTAGACACTGAAAGGCATCAAAACTCAGATAAAATTCAAGATTAGTGCTGATATTTTACCATCAAAGTTAAAAGATGCATCCTTCCTTTCTGTTAGAAATCAATTAATTACAGAAGTATAACATAGCAATCATAATATGTCATTAGGCAGTTTTCACCAAAGGTACTTCATAGAGGGGATTTGTCTGGGTGCTTAATAAAATGCAGCAATCAAATTTTATATATTATATATAATATATTGTATATGTTCAGTAAGCTTATTTGGATAGGTATACACACATATGTATCAATCTAACAGAATGTGGCAATAAAACTTCCATATGTAGCAATCAAGTTTTTGTATGCACAATAAATATACATACATTGTGTAAAATTTTATAGACACTTGTGTATATGTGTGTGCACACATGTGTATTGTACAGATATACAACTTTCTTTCTATATTATATAAACATGTCCTGTGTATACATATCTAAAACTTGATTGCTACAATGGTATGTAAAATTTGGCTGTGGCTGCTGCCTTCTGTTAGATTGGTGCATATGTATATATGCACATGTATATCTGTCTTGTACATACACATATATACATGCAGATACATGTGTGTGTGTTTTTCTTGTTGAATCAGCAGAAGCCTTTGCTAATGGGACTCCCTAGCCAGTCTCTTAGGAACTCTTCCACTTCTGAGTGCTGGCATTGGAGTCAGTCTTGGGCCTAAGTTACAGCTCTGCTCCTTATTAGCCAATGATTTGGGGCAAGTCATTTATAGTTTCTGAAATTCTATTTCCTCATCTATGAAATGAGGGCTTTGAATTAGATGGTTTTTCAAATCTCTTTCCACTTTCAATCTTTTGACCCTTGCATGGTGGTAGCTACATCCTCTGATGATCACTTACTCTGAGGTATTCCCTGCTCTAGCAAAATCCAACTGCAATGAGATCAATGGAAACCCAACCAATTCAAGTGAGACTGGGGAAAAGGTTGTATGTCAAGTTTAAAGTAAAATGTTAGGATTGCTAACTTTCAGACTTGTGATACTTAACACAGATTTCTTCTCGGCTAAAATTTAAATTCCAAGGGGGAAAAAAATCTAATGAGTTTATAAGAATACGACTTCTGAGGATTTTTTAAAAGAGTAGGGAAAAAAGTATGACTAATGTTTGGATTCAATTTCTTTTAAAATACATGTAGAGAAGGGGACCTGAGAGAGGATAAATGGAAGCTACTAGATATAGTTGGCCTGGAAAAGAGAAGACTTGAGGGACATGATAACTACTTTCAAATATTTGAAGGATTGTCATGTGGAGAAGAGATTAGACTTGACCCTAAGGGGAGAACTATAAGCAATAGTTAGAAGTTACAAAGAAACAAATTTAAGCTAGACATAAGTGGGAAAAGAATTCCTTCCAATTTGAAGTATGTGGGGCAGCTAAATGGCACAGTGGATAAAGCACTGGCCCTGGATTCAGGAGGACCTGAGTTCAAATCTGGCCTCAGACACTTGACACTTACTAGCTGTGTGACCCTAGGCAAGTCACTTAACCCTCATTGCCCTGGGGGAAAAAAAAACAACAACGACAACAAAACCAAGTATCAAAATAAACTGAATTTAGAAGTAGATCTTTGAATTGCTGTATCATCATGTACTCAATTAGAACTATCCAATAGTGGATGGTCCCTGTCTCAGGAGGCACTGGATTCTCCCTCACTACAGGTTTTCAGGTCTGGGCTGGATGACCAATTGTTGGAGATGTTGGAAAAGAAACTCTTATTCAAATATGGGTCAGGCTAGGAAATAACAAGTGTGGCTATAATTCATTTTTACGTAGTGCTTTGAAGTTAAATTCTAGTGCCTTCCCTCTGTTGCTCATCTCTAGTTTATCCTGTAAGCATCTTGTTTGTTCATAGTTGTTTGCATGTTGTCTCTCCCATTGAATGGTGGGCTGAGAAAGGGACAGTCTTTTGCCTTTCTTTGTATACCCAGCACTTAGCTGTGCACATAGTAGGCACTTAATGAAGATTTATTAACTGATTGACTAAAGTTTGTCAATCACTTTCTATACATGATCTCCTGTGAGCTTAAAATGACCCTGGGAGGTACATGCTATTATCAGATGGCCACTGAAGTCCCTTCCACCTCTGAGATTCCAGTGAAAACTTTAGGCAAATGTTTTTGGCAGGATCCAATGAGCATGCTACTCCATCTCTGGTCATTTTGGCATTTCCCAAACCCCAAACACCACAAGGCTCCATACACAAGGAAGACATACTATTTATTGTCTAAAGTTGAAGAATAGCTATGTGTGTCAGGGGTGGAGAGAGGGTGGGGAAGTTCTTTCTTCCACTCAGACTCTGACTCATACCACCTTGGACAGGATGGCTGAAATCCCTTGTCCTCTATTTCCCTGTCTGGAAAATAGGGATAATAATATGTGCCTCCTCTTTACCTCACAGGAGTGTTGCAAGGATTAATGAGTTAATAATGCTTGAAAAGCACTTTGAGCTTTTGGATGAAAGTGTTTTATAAATTTAAAGCTATTATGCCTAATTAAAATCTCTGTGTGAGAAGAGAGATGGTCAGAGTTGACCCCTGTCCCTACAGCTAAAACTAAAATAGGTATGGAAACAATGATAGAATATCTTTCCTTTTACTCCAAAGTATAACCTAATGCTCCACCACACTTTACTAGTTAGCTTCATAGACAAAAATATTCAACACTAAGGGGATATTTTTAAAAATCGATTTAAGAGAACGGGACCTAATAACAATCAGGAAAATTGAAATCTGCGGTAATGATTGCTGATGTTTTATATGGTACTTTGAGGTTTGTAAAATGTTTTACAAATATCATTTCATTTGATCACTGTAACAACCCTGGAGGTGGGTGCTATCATTACCTCATTTCCCGTTGAGGAAAAAAGAGGTAGATAGAGGTTAAATGAGTTACTCAGGGTCACACAGCTAGTGTCTAAGGCTGGATTTGAACTCGGGTCCTGTTGACTCCAGGTCCTGAACTTTATACACCATAACATCTTGTTTCCTAATCTAAATATGGCCTGTCTAATATATCTCTTTTTCCTGTTCTAGGATATCTAAAAGTCCTTTAACAAGGACAAAGCTTTTCATAATTATAAGAAGGTCTTAAAATGCAAATACTCTCTAGAAGGGGTAGGACACCCATGAATTTAAATTCATACTAATGTGTAAATGACTAATCCTGGAAACTTTCCTGAGACTTGGTTTAATTGGGGGAGGGGAGAGAACAGAACACTCAAGGTGGAAGGGTGATGAGAAGAGGTGGGGAAGAAAGAAAAGGGATCCCAAGGTGAAAATTATTGTCTTGCCACTTAGTACTTTCAGGACTTTGGACAAGTCATTTACCTTCTCTGGGCCTCACTCTCCTCAACTGTAAAATGGGGGTGGGGCCAGTAATTTGGACTGAATAACCTCTATAGTCTTTTCCAGCTCAAAATCTATAATTCTATGGTCCTGCCACTTCATGGTTTTGCCTAGGGCTTTTACCTTTAAACTGAGAACACTTTTCTCCCATAATATGACCTGATTAGCCTTAGAGAAATGCACATTAAGCATTTCAGCAAAGCCTCTGGAGTGGGGATCCAACAGCTTCTTTTTCTGTCTTTTTCTGACACCATCCTGAACAAGAAATGTAGACTGTGAAAGCTCATTGTGACTATGTAATCAGAGTTTATTCCAAATAGCCTGTAATTAGGAGCAACCACTCTTTTCCCACTTGACTAGATATCCCACTGTTATTTCATTGAAAAAAATATCAATTTCAGCCTAATTTAAAATATTTTCATTTCTTTAGGTCAAATAAATATATGAATCACAGAACCTTAAAGTTGAGAGAGATCTGAGAGGTGGCCCTTACCCAAAGCATTACTGTGATCAACTCTATCCTTGACAGGTCATCCTCCATCTTCTGCTTAAATACTCACAATGACAGAGAGCTCACCAGCTTCCAAGGCAGCCCACTCTATTATTGGACAGGTTTAATTTTTAGAAAGGTGTTCCTTATTTTGAGCTGAAATTGGCTTCATTATCCCTTGGAAGCCATTGGTCCAAATTCTGCCCTCTGGGCTATGTAGAATTCAATTCAACAAAAATGTTTTAAGTATCTACTATATGCAAAATACTGTGCTAGGCACTGGAAAAAATGTAGTTTATATAAAATATCATCCTGTCTTCAAAGAGCTCCGTTTATTTAGAGGCTAAGACACAAACATATCACATATATAATATATTATATATAATATTATATGACAGATGCTCTAGAAAGATTTTTTTAATGCTATATGCAATCCAAGGGGGGAGGTTGCTACTGAACAGAGAATCCTGGAAGACTTCCTGAAGGAGGGAGAGATGAGTCTGATGGATAGGAATACAACAGGCAAAAATTGTGAGAAAAGGCATTACATATATAGGTATAATAATAGATCCCTTCAGTATCTCTCTTCTGACAGACATATTGGGTTCAGTCTTGGAGTCTTCTCAACCCTTACATCTCATTGGCCTCACTCAGGATTCTTCATTGGAAACAACCAAGTCAAAAGTCAACAGGCATTTATTAAGTGTTTGCTATAAACTGGGCACTGTGCTAAGTACTGAGGATACAAATAGGGCCAGAAAGACAGTCCTTGACCTCAAGGACCTTACATCTTGTTAAGGGAAGACAAAGTACAAGAGGGAGCTGACAGGGAGGGAAGGTGTAGAGAAAGACTAAGAGTCAGGAATGCAGCCTGGAGAGGAATGAAGACATGGCTGGGCCTGGGCCTTCTCCTTAAAATGGAGAAACTAGCCAATCAGGGAAGAGGCCAGAGGGGTAGAAGGTACTTCCTGTGTGAGAAATTCCAGGGTGCAGTGAACTTTCAGAGGGAAGAGGCTTTTGTGGCATGGTAGAGAAAGTCCAGGAGAGTCATGAGTCCATCCCAGGGAGGAATCAATAACTGTCTTCTGTTCTCTTGGCCCACCACACTTAGGCCTTCAAGCATCAGGCTTCTAAAGCATTAACATAGAACAGCTTTATTAAAAGCATGTGAGAACAAGACATAGGGCTCACATCCAACTCCTTTTAGCAAAGTAATAGTTATAGCGGCCCATCCAATAAGCTTAGTTCCCCTCTTCCCCAGAGGCTCAGTTCATGGTCCTTGCAAACTCACTGTGCCATATTTTGAATGGTCCCAGCAATGTGAGTGAAATCCCAGTTCTCAGTGCAAGTCCGGAGTCTCTGCCTTCCCTTGGTCTCTTTTTCTTAGCTTCTTGTGAGTCTGTTTCCACAATTCCCTTGCTCTTCTAGTGTCTTCTTCTCTCAGTATAGCCCAGGCAGTCTGGTTGGCCCCACTCCAGTTTATACCCAGCTTCCCCTTTTGACTTGGATCTGGATCTGTCCACTGCTGGTTCCAGGTTCTTCTCTCTCAGCTATGTGGTCTTCCTACTTAGAAGCCCCTTATCTTCCTCATGACTGCTCTTCCCTTAGCAACCAGTGCCTGAGCATTCACTGGGTTCTTGTGCCCTCTTCCAACCAGCCCTCTAGGGAGGGGGAGGGGGGGGGAGAAGTGACATGGTAGAGCTTGATTCCCCTTGGCCCAGTTCCTTTTCATCTGAATCTTCTTGAGCATGCCTAATACATAAAGTATAACATAAACAAAGACTCAGAGACAATAGGTATCATTTGGGAGGCAAATAATCTCTAAATTTCTTGGAACTGGAAAGTCATGTAAAAAATAATACAAGAAGGGGGTGGCCAGGTGGCACAGTGGATAAAGCACCGGCCCTGGATTCAGGAGTACCTGAGTTCAAATCTGGCCTCAGACACTTGACACTTACTAGTTGTGTGACCCTGGGCAAGTCACTTAACCCCCATTGCCCTGCAAAAAAAAAAAAAGAAAAAGAAAGAAAAAGAAAAAATAATAGAAGGTAAGTCTAGAAAGACTTCTCTATACCACAACCAGAGTGGTACCAGGCCTTGACTGTAAAGTAAAAAGGCCTTGACTGTCAAGCAAAGAAGTCTGAATTTTATTCTGTGGGCAGAAATAAAAATCAATGACATGCTTTAAGGCTTACAAACATCATATTATCTCACTTGATGCTTACAGGAATCCTGTGAAGTAGGTACTACAGGAATTTGGCACAGGTATTTTTAATTCTCATTTTCCAGATATGGAAATTGAGGCTAAGAGAAGAAGCTAAAGGATTTGCCCATAGTCACACAATTAGTAACCTCAGAGGTGTGATTAGGGACTCAGATCTCTCATGGTTCAAAGTCTAGTCCTTTTTCCACTATGTCATGATTTAAGGAATGATCAGATAATTTGGAAATAATATGAAGGCTATATTAGAGAGGAGGAGAAAGTCAAAATAGAGAAACCTCTTCTAGGTAACAACCCCTCAAATATTTGAAGACAATTAACATCCTTTGCTTTACCACCCCTCTCCAGCTGAAATCTTTTCTTCTCTAGGTGATGGGGAGCATGATATAGGGAAGAGAATGCCAGATTTGGAGTCAAAATGACATCAGGTTGAATCCCACATCAGAAGATGTGTCTCACCCAGGTCAATTCTCTTAACCTATTTGTGTCTCGGTTTCTTCAAACAAAAAATAGCAATGATAATTGGACTTAAGTCAAAGAGCAGTTGTGAAAATCAAATAAGATAATATACATGTATATTCATATAGTCAGGAAGAGAGAGAGGGAGGGAAGGAGAGAGAGAGAGAGAGAGAGAGAGAGAGAGAGAGAGAGAGAGAGAGAGAGAGAGAGAGATCACTTTGAAGAAAAGGAAATGGTGTTTTATATTATTCCAAGAACAAAGACTGTGGCTTTCACAAGTTCTATGTAGCATATACATAGCATATTACAGAAACTTGAGGACACATTACTAGCAGCAAACTGAGTTCCTTGACTTAAAATGATAGGACCCATAATAAATCCTTATTTCTATGGTTAAGCAGCCAAAAACCCACAACAAATCATTATGTCACTAAAGTATCTCTAAAATGGATGCTGAATCTTTTTTGTGTCATGAACACTTGGCTATCTAGTAAAACCTAGGGTCCCTTATGCAGAATAATGTTTTTAAATGCATAAGATACATAGGATTACAAAGGAAACCAATTATATCAAAATAGTTATTAAAATATTGCATACATACATACACACACACACACACACACAAGTGAATGAACTACTGGTTAAGAATCCTTGCCAAAAGATTCCATTTAAATATTTCCTTCCCAAGCCACCTGATTTAATGTATAGGATTCATGATTATTATAAATAACTCTAAGGATAGTAGGGTCTCAGTATATGCTACATAGAAATGTTTTCTCACAGATTTCGTAGTATTTCTGATAACAGTCTTCTAGTTCTGTTTGGACAAAGAAAAGCAAAACATTCTGAATCTCCTTTTTTCTATTATGAAAAGGAAAAGAACCAAATGAATACAGATCACACTTAGATCTTCTGGGACTATTTATCCTGTGAAGAGTGAGGAACAGATGTAGACAGAAAGCAATAGGGTAGAGAGAAGAGAGGGGGCTGATCCCTGAACCAAAGAGCAGGAAGTTGAGTCACAAGAGGGGTCAAGAGCCCCTCTGGGTGGCTCTGCTGTGACAATTCCCTTTGACCCCTGTAGGTGGCAGCATGCGTTTATCACTGCAGCAACCCCCCAATTTAAAGGCTTCAGAACTGCCAGGCTGAGCACATTCAAGTTGGGCCGTTTTAATTTTCAGGACAATCCAGCATAATCAATTAAAATTTTAATATTGTTAGGTAAATGCCTTTGCTGGAATGAACTCATTTGAAAGTCAGCTCTGCCTGATGAAAGGGGAAGCGGTTTATTGATTATGAACAAGGTCATATCTCATCAGACTTGCCGCCAGGATTACGTTTGTTTACCTTGATCTGAAATTGAGCCCTTTATTTCCCGAGCAGTCCAGATCCCTCAGAGTGGAGCAGGCTGTGCTTCTCCAGCCAGCCTTATTTCATTTCAGACTAGTTTCTCTTCCCCCTTGATTTGAAGGCAACCTAGGGAAGTGGTCACCAAGATGGGTCCCCTTGAGAGGGGCAAGGGAGGAAAATTCCCCAGAGCTCTCTGAAACCTGCTGAAGGGCTAAAAAATCTCCTTTTCTGAAAGGAGAAAGCTCACTAAGTAATGAAATGGATTTTTCAATTTGTTAAAAATGAAGAAATTCAATGAAATCATGAAATTCCAAATATCTAGTTACCTATTCACTTGCTATGTGTAGATTGTCTTTGTATCCCTAGGGGCTCAGAACACAGTTGTTGTTTTAGTTATTTTCAGTCATGTCCAACTATTCATATTTGATGTTTTTCTTGGCAAAGATACTGGAGTGGTTTGCCATTTCTTTTTTCCAACTCATTGTACAGATGAGGAAACTGAGGTAGGTAGGGTTAAGTGACTTGCCCAGGGTCACATAGTTAAAAAGTGTCTATGGCCAGATTTGAACTTGGGTCTTCCTGACACAGGTCCCAGAACTCTCTCTATCCACTGGGCCACCAGCTTCCTATAATGGCCAGATAAATGAATCAATGAATCAAACAGTGCAGGGGGTTCAGAACTCTTTTTGCATGTTATGGACCCCTTTAGCAGTCTGGTAAAACCTATAGGTGACTTCTAAGAATGTTTTTAAATAAATAAGATAAAATATATAGATTACAAAGCAAATCAAATATATTGAAATAGTTATCAAAATGTTGAAGACAAAAAAAAAACACCCTAGTTCCCAGTTCCCAGGTTGATTATTACTCACTTAGTATATCTTTTAGAGAATAGAGAAAGATATTTGACTTTCTAATTGCTATAATGATCCTCCTTTTGGAAAGTTCTAAGTAGAAAACTGCGTGAGAACTTTTCTTAGTCTGTGAATGGGATTTGTAAAGTAGATCTTGAAGACTGATTCCCCAGCTGGGCTGCTACTACACATCCCAAATACTGTATCTCCCTTGCCCCACTCCACGTTATGCCAGGATTGCCAGCAGGGAAGGGAGTGAAGTGAGGTCTGCTTTCCCTTGATGCTCTAGGGCTTCCTTGTCAGCATTTCTTCCTAGTAACCTCAAGTAAAGTTACAACAATTATTTTTAATTAAAAATTATAAATTAATTTAATTTAATTTAATTTTAAAAATCAATTTTTTAAAAAAGAATTTAAAACAAGATTGGAAACACCTGGCCAAGGATCAGAAAGAAGTACCCAATCTTTTGGGAATTTTCTAACCTTGGTTTTTCTTTAACTGTGTGACACTTATCTTCCAATAATATCAAACCAAAATACATTATGTGCAATGTGAGATAATTTTGTTTTGAGAATTTCACGAGTCCTTGAGGAAAAAGCACTGGATTTGGAGACAGAGCACATGGACTCCAATAATAGCTCTGCTCACCACCTGTATTAACTTGGGCAAATCACTTGACCCATCCGAGTCTCAGTCTTCATTTCTGTAAAAGGAGGAAGAGAGTTCAAACAGATGATCTCCAAGGTATGGAGCTGCTCCACTGCTCTAAATTCTATGATCCTATTGTCTGATAGCTCAAAGCCTGGGAGGTTTGTTGCCAACCACACTTACAAGTAAAAAGCAGGAATGTAGAACAAAGGAATTGAGGTGCTGGGAGATAGCCTCCTCCAGGCCCAGCCCGGCCCATTGTTCTTGTCTTCCCCTCCCACTGATTTGCTTGGCAAGACTCAAAAGGATTTTGGAGGCTGAGTGAAGCTGCAGTTCTTCAGAACCACATTTTGTTGAAAGGAAGCCACCAAAGTTGTTTGGGGATGTTGCAAGTTGTCAATCAGGAAGTATCAGAAAGAGGACTTTCTAATCCTAAATCAAATAGAGGCTCAGGACAAGGATCTAAATGCTACTAATAGGAAGAAGGAGGTTTAAAAAGATACTAAATGCCTACATGGGGGGCACCTAGGTGGCACAGTGGATAGAATGTTGGGCCTGGAATCGGGAAGGCCTGAGTTCAAATACAGCCTCAGATACTTACTTGCTGTGTGACTGGGAAAAGTCACTTTGTCCTGTTTACCTTAGTTTCCTCATCTGTAAAACGAGCAGAAGAAAGAAATGGCAAACCTCTCCAGTGTCTTTGCCAAGAAAACCCCAAATGGAGTCAGACACGACTGAAAAATGACTGAATAACAAAACTATAAACTGCTATCAGGAAGAAGTAGGTTTAAAAAGATACTAAATTCCTGCAGGATTTAATTACTTGAAGGGCTCTTCTGTGACCATAAGAGGCTGGTCCCAGGAACCGACAGACCTCCCAGCTTTTGTGAAAAGCAAGCCACTTTTCCTAATCCAATGACAGTATGTGAGGGCCCTGACTTTCTAAAAGAGGTGAAGCTTTGCTTCTAATATATAAGCCAGAAGAGAACTGCCAGACCCAGTGGGGAATAACAATGATACAGTGTCCAACAGGGAGCAGGCCCAAAAAGGACCCCAGTATCAAAAATTTAGAACTGGAAGGTTCTTGGAGACCATACAGACCAACCTCATTTCATATATGAGGAAATGAGGAAACCGAGGCCCCAGGAATATTAGGTTGCCCAAAGTCACAATGCTCGAAAGTAGCAGAACTCCTATTTGAACCCAGGTCCTTTTACTCAAAATCCAGCATTCCTTCTATTGCATCATGATTCCCAGCAGAATACAATGGCCCGTGGGGCGCAGGACTGGCAGAGCAATGTCACTACATCATTAGAATATGTCTGCTGTCCTACAACATCAGAGATATGAGTTGCTGCTCTAATGTGATACCTAGGTATATTCATTCTTCCTACTGAGGGTACATAAGGTTGTGGAAAAGTGTGCCCCAAGTTTACAGGGAAAAGATTTATTGTTACTTTTCTTTATATGCTATTGTATTAAACACCTTTGCTTTGAACTATCTCATCTGGTTGATTACTAAAAGTAGTTTTTTACTAAAAGTAAAACATCAATGGGGACTCGAGCGATGGTTTTGAGTGGATGCTGAGCCATAGAATACCTCAAACCTAGGGTAGATTTTTCTGTGGGACTCATGTATGTGTGTTTATGAGTGGGGTTGGGGGAGAAGAGGGCAATGCTACTCTCTGAATTGAAAATATTTCACTGAAGACACAAAACTAGGGTTAGTAACCATTGGTCTAGTTTAGGTGGTTTGTAGGAGAAGCCCCATTATATGTATGTACCTGTAGGCCTATTGAAAAGCACAATGGAAAGAGTGCTAGATTTGGATCAGACAACCTAGATGCAAATCTCATCTCTGCTTCTTATAATTTGTAGCACCTTATATGAATTATTCAGACTTTGGGGCCTTCATTTCTTTATTTATATAATGAAAGGGTTTAGACTAACTAGATGCTCTCTGGTGCCTTCTAACATTAAATCTATGATGGTCTCCCATCAAAAAGCATTGTGATGTGCCTGGGTAGGAAAGAAGTTAGTATTTAAAAGAATATTTATTTAATATTAATGGAACTTACTCAATAATTTTACCATGAAGAAAAATTGGTAGGAAATAAGGAAAGTCCTTTGCTGCCTATTATCTGGGTAACCTACATGGATTAGGATTAGCAACTGGATTGCATTCAGGAGGACATACATTCAGTACATGTGCACAACAAAGCCATCAAGATCCCATGCTTCACTGCATTGTAAATAGCAAGAGCATGAGAGATAGATGGGAGACTGAACAGAGAAGCAGTCTCCATCCCAAAGGAAGAGCTTTCCTCAAGGCCTTCTTGACTCCTGAATTCTCTCCTTCCTATTTCCCTCTCTTCTTCTCACACTCAACAAATAGGTATCTAAAAAGCAGAAAAAGGACTAGCCGTGGAGCCAAGATCTGGGTTCTAGTCTTTGCTCCAATATTGATTTCTGTCTTGTGATTTCAGACAATTTAGGTCACTCTCTTGGTTAATTTCCTCATCTATAAAATGAATGGACTGAACAAAATGGTTTTTAAGGTGCCTCCTAGTTCTAAACACTCCATGATCTTTGGATTTGAAAAATCAGCTTGCTGTTCTCAAGTTGCATCTGATCAAGATTCAGGAACGACAAAGGAAACATCTTCACCATAGTCCTTTGTTGGATTTAGTCTAAAGACATACTCAAGAATGGAGGGAGATAAAGGAAAATTAGATTCCCTCCCCCATACCTCTTGGATTTGAAGCCTAGATAATTTACTCCTTGTTAACTGTGGTACCTCAGTTTCCTTACATGTAAAATAGGAATTATATTTGTCTACCTGGTTGTGTATCTCAAATGAGATAAAGCAGGTAAGGCACTTTGTTAGCTATAAGGTTCTATGTAAATACTAGCTATTCCATTGTACTAGACCAAAAGGTACCTTTCTGTTCTAAAGTATCCATCTGTTTATGTACACACACTCACACATACATATAAGACTATAACTTTAGAGCTGGTTCAGAGACCATCTAGTTCAACTCCCTTATTTGTTGTTTTTGTTCAGTCATATCTAACTCTTCCTAACCCCATTCGGGGTTTTCTTGGCAGAGAGACTGGAGTGGTTTGCCATTTCCTTCTCCAGGTCATTTTACAGATGAGGAAACTGAGGCAAACAGGGTTAAGAGACTTGACCAGGGTCACACAGCTAGTAAGTGTCTAAGGTCAAATTTGAACTCAGGTCTTCCTGACTCCAGGTCCAGTGCTTTATTTACTATGCCACCCTGATATCTTCCCTTACTTTTTTTTTTGTGGGGCAATGAGGGTTAAGTGACTTATCCAGGGTCACACAGCTAGTAAGTGTAAAGTGTTTGAGGCTGGATTTGAACTCAGGTCCTCCTGAATCCAGGGCTGGTACTCTATCCACTATGCCACCTAGCTGCCCCACTCTTCCCTTACTGACCCAAGGATGTTATGTGATCGACCCAAGGTTATACAGATAATAATAGTCAAAAATGAAATTTGAGTCTTGGTTCTCTGAATCCAAAGTAAGTATCATATTGGCTCTGAATATATCTATTTAATACACATGTAAGCATATTATATATAATAGTAGAGATGTAAAGCCATGTATACATAAATGATATGTAGTAGGTACTTAATAAATGCTTGTTCCCTCTTCCCCATATAATATATGTATTATATATATGTGTGTGTGTGTTGTGTATTATGCACATGCACACATATTTACACATGTGTGTTACATGCATACACATGTATATTCACATGCAGATACATATACATACATAATACACACATTTTTAAAAATCAAGGATCTCTGGGGTCAGGTTCTGCCTTTGTCATGTACTAACTAGCTCTGTGACCTTGGGCAAGTCACAGTCTCTTGGTGCCCTCAGGCAGTTCTCTAAGGTTACAGATGAGTTGCCAGTCTGGATGAGTGGAGGGAGTTTCCCCACTGGGGAGTTCTCCTACACTGATCAGTTCTCTTTTCCTTAGGAATGTACAAATACAGAGCCTGAGCTTCATCTTTCCCTGGGCATGGCTGGATTTAAAATGGAGGCTGAAACACATGTATCCTACTTCTCATTTGTTCATTTCACAATGTGTGCATGTGCCTCTGTGAGCACAGACAGGGCTATATATCAACAGATGAGGCAAATGCTACAACTTCCTAGGCCAAATGTTTCAGCTTCAGTTTTAAATTCAGACGTGTCCTAGTAAGGACAAAGCATAGACTGTCTCTTACTTTTCCTCCAGGGAAAGCGCAGCTGCCATTAGCTTGGTGGGCTGGGCTGCTGTGACACCTGATGCTAGCTCACTCCCAAGGCTGCTGAAACAGCCGTGCCGTGGCAGCATCAGGAGGCACAACCTTCATCAACAAATAGAAGGATTTCTCTTGGCTACTCCAAAAAGATGGCAGGGAGGAGATTCAGCAGGACATGAGGAAGCAGCCAAAAGAACCAATAAAAAACAAAACCCCAAAGCAAAACCCTGGAAAAGGAAAGTAAACTGAAGATTGCCTTTTGTCTTCATTATTTTCTCTTTCACCAAGGCTCCTAACTCTCTATTGCTTTTAATTTACGATGGGCAATAGTAAAGGGATGGCCTATGGATTTAACACGGGCATTTTCCTCACACATTAATCCTGTGAATCTCATTTGCTGTACATTTCTACTGAATGACAGAAAAATGATGATTTTTTTATTAGTGATCAGATTATAATGAACTACCTTTTTTTCTTCTATTTGTCATGACGGAGCCAAATTCCTTGCATTGAAACTCTAAGGCTTTTGCCTTTCTATCCCCAGGACTTAGCACAGTGCCCTTTGCATCTTAAATTGAGTAATCTATTCTTTTTGACTGACTGGCAAGGTGTTTAACCTATAGTTATCCCTTCCATATTGTAAGGATTAGGGGCATGGTGTCCCTGAGATCTGAAAAATCCAAGTAAAATATTTTGGCCCTCCCCTGCTACCAGAGGAATATTCTGGCTTCTCAGATTTCCTTCTCTTTTTTCTTGATATCATACAATACAATACATATATTTTATGCCTTTCTAACTTTCTAAACTTTTTCTGCATCATCTGAAGGCCTTCACATATTGTCTGCAGCTTCCACAAAATTTACAAAAAATTCCCATTTAATTTCTTAACTCAGCTCCTGATATATCGAAGCTTCAGTGGGGGGAGACAACTGTATCATCTCTTTCAGTCCTCTTATCAGCCCTGCAAGATAAGTAATCCTATAATCCCTGTTTGACAGATGAATAAACTTGGGCTCAGAGAGGAAGTGACTTGCCCACAGTCACAGCACAGCAATAGTAAATTTGTGTTTGGTTAGATTTTCGGATTTTTTGATAATAAGTTTTTAAGGCAGGATGATATCCGGGTCTTCTGGACTGAGTCCAGCACTCTCTCTACTACAGAGTTTTAGGGTTTCGTGAGCACCAAAATGAATTTCAGTTATGTCCATGCCAGGTAATGAAAGCTAGTTTCAGACTCTTACAATTACAAGTTTTCCCTTATTAGTCAAAAGTATTTCAGGCCAAGAGGGCGGGTAATAGATGGTGATCAGGAATTCTAATCGCTCTATTTAATCATCCAGGTAAATGATGGGAGTGCCATATCCCATACCCCACTGAAACCCCATCATGTTGTCTCATCTTGAACTGGAGGTGACTCTGGTTTATGAATTTAGAGATGAAGGAGATCTTAGAGCCATTTACTTCAATTCCTTTATTTTACAGATGAAGAAACAGAACCAGAGAATTACTTGTCCAAGGCCACATAGGCCAAAAGCATCAGAGTCAGGATTCAAACCTTGATCCCTTGTCCTGACTCCAAATTCAGTTTTCTTTCTTCTAGTCTATGCTGCAGGAAATGTCTTAGTCCACTTTTAAGAATATGAGTATTTTTGCTTCCTTGGAGGACCTCCTGGTTATGGCCAGCCCTGTGTATAAATTTAAGTCAACTACTTAAAGGTCTACTGTGTATAAGGACCTATGTTAGACACTTCAAGTCCAACAGAAACCTTGCTCTCGACAAGCCTACAATTATTTACACATAACTATGATTCAAGAGGAGACATTCTGGTGGCACAGTAGATAGAGCACTGACTGGAGTCAGGAAGACCTGAGTTCAAACCCAGCTTTGGACAATTACCAGCTGTGTGACCCTGGGCAAGTCACTTCACTGTGTTTGTCTCAGTTTCCCCATCTGTAAAATGAGCTGGAGAAGGAAATGGCAAACCCTTCCAGTATCTTTCATAAGAAAACCCTGAATGGGATCAGGAAGAGCCAGACACAACTGAACAACAGTGATTCAAGAGAGATTAAGAGTGTGAAGGCAGCAACTGGTTCAAGTACATGAGAAATTTGAGAAGGGAAGCTCTCTTGGAGGAGGTGACATGAGAACTCGACCTAAAAGGAAGTCAGAGTTGTAGGGAGTGGTTGAGATCCATCACAGCCATAAAGACAGCTATTGAAATATTTTAAAATGAGTGTACAAGTTGGGCTTTAGATATACTGAAATTGAGATGACCATTCTTTAGCATTCAGGTAAGATGGCAGTTACCCAAGAGACCCTTGGAAGGTTAGAATGATGTCCTTCAGGTATTGACATCACCAATGGGGAAAAGAGGGATGAGGGATGACGAGCACTGAAAAATTCTTAGAACTAGAGGGAACTTCTGAAGTCATATATTCTAACCCCCTTCATTTCACAGATAAGGAAACCAAGGTCTGAAGTGGTGCTGTGATTTGCCCACAGTTGGTCAGGCAGGTGAGAGTGGTAGAACTCTACCTAGAGGTCAGCTTTCTGAACTCTCAGAAAAAGAGTAGCATAGTAATACCAAAGAAAGACAATATATAGTGGGCAGGAATGGAAGCCTACATAATGTGCATCATAGGAAGCACATACCCATTGCAGGAATGGGTCGTCATTTTCCCCTTCCTTGCCTTTATTTCCTATCTATAAAATAAGAATAATTATAGGCAGCCACCTTGATTCTCAAGAAGCAATTTTTACATTTAGAAATACTCAGTATACTCGATGCTTAATAAATATTCAACAAGAATGACTTTTTGGTTGTGGTAATGTTGTCTAAAGAAGGCAGGCTAGTGTTTAATTGAGAAGCCTTTGTCCTTATGGAAACAGTTTCAGCATCACTTCCCATTTCAACTGAGTTAGCGGCATCCAGCAGTCAATGGTGTCTGAGTTCAATTCCGCACGCCAGGGGCTTCTTCTGATCAATCAGAGCTGGGAATTAATCCCTAGAATAGGGACACAGTCTAAAGAATCTCTGGACTCCCCCCCAAATCTATAGGTCATCTGTTCTATTTCAATGACATGCCAGGTCTTTCCAAATGCTTCATTAATAACCAGGGGACCACAACAACAAACCTCTCATTCTCTGATGATGGCACTTCCCCTCCCAACCCCCCTGCCAGGGTTTGACATGAATGTTAATTAATTAATCTTCCTGCCATTTTGGTGAAGGTGGTATCATGCATCCGTCATTAGCTCCTCTCTTCAAGGAGGTCTCAAATTAAGAAAGAGAATTTTCCTGTTTTGAATTTAACTCCCCTCCCCCCATATGATAGGGTCCTTTTAGGATTCTCTCTGGCCATGAGTGGCATGACTCAGGTGGAATCTATTAAATTATGAAACATCATTTTGGAAAGGGTAGCTGAATAAACTAATCTATTCTTTAGAGTTTCATTTGGAATCCATGTTGTTGTTTTTCTTCCTTACAAAAAATAAATTTAAAATCTACCAAGTATAATGAAGTGCTCTACCTGGAGAAACATCTTTCCGCCATTTATGTTCATGTAATGGTTCTATGGTATGCTTTTGAAAACACACATGTATTTGTTTCTCCTTCTATGGGTAGTATAGACAGGATAATTAATAAGGGAAAGTAAATGTTACTTCTGGGGAATGGACTAGCTATCCACATTATGAAGTATTGTATACACAGAATGCAATCTTTCAAAGCTCTTAAATATATGTTTAAAGCCATTCATTTCTCCAAACCTCAAGTAATACACTAAAGCTTGACATTATCTGAAAGGCTTTTCAACAGTAATATGTCCTCTTGAAGAGTCTGAATGAGAATAAAAAAAGGAGAGAACACTGACACAGAAGATGTCTATCACCACTGAGACAACTGGTTAAAAAAAAAAAAAGCTTAAGGGGCAGCTAGGTGGCGCAGTGGATTCAGGAGGACCTGAGTTCAAATCCAACTTCAGACACTTGACACTAGCTGGGTGACCCTGGACAAGTCACTTAACCCTCATTGCCCTTAAAAAAAAAAAAGCTTAAGTTGCAACAGAAGAGATGCTTGTTGGATATGAGTAAGAACTTCCAAATAGTGGGTTTAATTGGTATGAGGATGGCAAAGAAAACTATGAATCTTCTTCTCTAGTGATATTTAAACCAAGAATAAGTGTATTTCTAGGCAAACTGACTCAGATGGAGAATTGTATCATGTTGTTACAGAACTTGATGTTGTTGTTATTGTTGGGGCAGCTAGGTGACACAGTGAATAGTGTCAGATCTGGAGTCAGAAAGACTGATCTTCCTGAGTTCAAATCTGGCCTCAGACACTTACTAGCTGTGTGAACCTGGGCAAATCACTTCACCCTGTTTGTCTCAGTTCCTAATCTATAAAATGAGCTGGAGAAGGCAATGGCAAACCACTCTAGTATCTTTGCCAAGGAAACCCCAAATGAGATCACAAAACTTTGGAAGTGATTAAAATGACTCAATAACCACAAGAAGAAGATGGATAACTTTTTAAAGGAATGTCAGCTCTGTAACAACATGATCCAACTCTCCATCTAAGTTGGTTCATCTGGAAATATGAGGGAGGGGCACTACGACCTTATGTTGGGACACATTAAAAAAGAGTAACGATGTCCAGAAATTCTTTGACCCTAGAAATCATGTTTGGATTCTTTCCCTGATGCAGGGGAGAAGTGATTTTTTTTAAAAAAGAGTAGTATAGTGGAAGGAACACTGGATTTGTAGTAAGAAAACCTCAATTCAAACCCAAGCAATAGGTTATCTATGTAATCTTGGGCAAGTCATTTCATTTTTATGGCCCTTACCTTCCTCTTCTGTAAAATGAGGATGTAATAGGACCAGGGTGTCTCCATTCCCCAACAACAGGGATTAGTTTTCCCCAAAAAGTAACAGTGCTGTCCCTGAGACCTGATTGGCCCTTGTTTCCCTTGACACAGCTTCCTGTTCACCTATGGACATAAAACGTTTCTCTGAATAGGGTCTGGACTAGTCCAAATTGGAGAAAGTCTATTGTGAAAATTAGAGCACTACCAACATGCTGAGAAAGATATTGCAGGGAAGCTCCAGCGTGAGGAGAAAGCATGTGACTTGGCAGCCACGTGTGATTTAGCATCTGGAAGTTACTGCCTGTTAGTTATGTCAATCAAAGTTAACAGCCAATTAGCTTGGAGCTGTGTGCAAGGACAGCCCAGCTTCCTGTTTAACAGGGGGCTTCTGGGAGAAGGAGGAGGATCTCTGTCATTTTGGTTCCTGACTTGGGCTTGGAGGGAGGACAGATGCTGGGCTCTCTTAGAGATAGTTAGATGAAGTTTGCTTTTGACTTCTCTCTCTATTCACTAACTTCTAATACACTTTAATAAATACTTAAAAGTCTAAACTCTTGCTAAAGCTTCTATTTTAAGGTGACCACTCATTAGATTTTAGACATCATAGCTAGAATTTTAGGCCCTTACACTATAGACTACATTAGTCACCTTGCCTTGCCAACCCGACTGGCCCTAAGAATAGGGGTAGGAATAAATGACCTTTCAAGTCCCTTCCAGTGATAAATCTATGAGCCCTATAACCTGAATTCAAATCCCAGATCTGTTAATTACCATCTGCTTAATTTAGTTAAGCCTTTTAATGTCTCTGGGCTTCAGTTTCCTGAGATGTAAAATGAGCAATTTAGAATAGATTATCTCCAAGGTCTTTTCCAGTTCTAAGTCCCATGATTCTCCAATAAACCCAAATTGAAACCAAAACTTAAGCTTCAATTTGGCTGCCTCTATTGCTGAACCTCAGGTTATCTCTCACTAAAGGGTATGGCTAGGATTTTTGGATGGAGATTAGTAGTTATACCAGCCTTGCCCACTCTTTCAAGTGAGCCAAGATCTGGTTCTCAGGAGTTTAAATGAGACAGCAGCATAGGCACTGCCTGTACCTACAATACATCATCCTGCCAACCCAAGAGATACATTTGGTCAATACAGCTCCACAACATGAAACTTTTAGGTGCCATCTTCCCTGAAGGCTGGGGAATACTCACCTAACAGAGTACAGGATTATGAGCAAGATGATATAGGTTCCAAAGACATACAAAAAGAGGGGAAAGGACATATTTGTACAAAAATATTTATAGCAGCTCTTTGTGGTGGCTAAGAATTGGAAATCAAAGGGATATCCATCAGTTGGGGAATGACTAAACAAGCTGTGGTGTGATTGTAATAGAATATCATTCTGCTATAAGAAATGACAAGCGGGATGATTTCAGAAAAACCTAGAGAGACTTATATGAACTGATGCAAAGTGAAGTGAACAGAATCAGGAGAATGTTGTATATAATAACAACAATATTGTTCAATGAAGGACTGTGAATGACATCTTTTCTCAGCAATACAATGATCTAAGATAATCTCAAAGGACTAATGAAGAAGCATACCATCTGCCTCCACAAAAAGAACTGATATTGATTGAATATATACTAAAGAATGCTATTATTCACTTTTTCTCTTTCATTTTTTCCTTCTACCTGAGGCTTCTGATATAAAATGACTATTATGGAAATGTTTTACATAATTGCACATGTATAACCTATATCACATTACTTATTTTCTCAGGGAGGGGGCTGAAGAGAGAGGGAGGAAGGGACAGCATTTAGAACTCAAAACGTTAAATAAAAATGTTTTTGTTTTTTTGTGGGGCAATGGGGGTTAAGTGACTTGCCCAGGGTCACACAGCTAGTAAGTGTCAAGTGTCTGAGGCCAGATTTGAACTCAAGTCCTCCTAAATGCAGGGCTGGTGCTTTATCCACTTTGCCACCTAGCTACCCCAATAAAAATGTTTTTTTAAAAAAAGATGATATGAGGGGGCAGCTAGGTGGTGCAGTGGATAAAGCACCGGCCCTGGATTCAGGAGTACCTGAGTTCAAATCCGGCCTCGGACACTTGACACTTACTAGCTGTGTGACCCTGGGCAAGTCACTTAACCCCCATTGCCCTGCCAAAAAAAAATGATATGGATTCAAATCCTACCTTTGTCAATTATAACCTTTATGACCCTGAGTGAGTCATTTATCATCTCTGAGACTGTTCCTCACCCGTAAAATTAGTATATTCGCCTAGATGGCCTCTAAGGTCCTTCCCTGCTCTAAACTTATATCTCATGAACCATTATTTCTAAAACAGAGCCAATGAGCTGTTTCTGCCAACCAAACCAACTCTTCCAAACACATCCCCTTTTCTGTCATCAGACCCATCATTCTCCCTATCACCCAGTCATAGAGACAGGCAAGGATGGTTTTGTTTGTTTGTTTGTTTGTCTGGGGTTTTTTTGGGGGGGGGTTGGTGAGGCAATTGGGGTTAAGTGACTTGCCCAGGGTCACACAGCTAGTAAGTATTAAATGTTTGAGGCCGGATTTGAACTCAGGCCCTCCTGACTCCAGGGCTGGTGCTCTATCCACTACACTACCTACCTGCCCCGGCAAGGATGTTTTTATAAATGATTGTATGAATAAATCTTCATGTCTCTGCATCCATCTCTCTCTCTCTCTATCTATCTATCTATCTATCTATCTATCTATCTATCTCAAATTTTAATACTAGAAATTGAAAATGATCAGTACTCATATGTCCTGCGTATAAGTTTGGTGTAAGAGAAATGCTTATACAAACCTTAAAATGCTGCCTTATATAAAGGCAAAAAATCATAATGTGGAAGAGTAATGAACCCACAGTCAGAAAGATGATCTCTGATGCTTACCAATTATATGACTTCCAATAAGTAAATCAATTAACCCCTCTGAGCCTCAATTTCCTGCTCTTCATTTTCCATCAGCTGTTTCAATTCCCCTCCTTTTCAGCTGAAAATCTGCTCATTTTACATATAAGGAAACTGAGGCCCAGAGACATTAAGTGACTTGACTAAGTTAAGTAGATAGTAATTAGCAGAGCTGGGATTTGAACTCAGGTTATAGGGATCACAGATTTAGCACTGGAAGGGAATTCAAAGGTCATTTACTCCTACCCTGGCTGGCATAACACCAGTACCTAGTTTTGATGAAATGAGTAAGCCATTGCTTGTATACACAATAAACCTTTTGTGTATTGTGTTACCCTCACTAGATTGTAAGCTCTTTGAGGACAGGGACTGTCTTTATTTTTTTCTTATTAGTATCCCAGCACCTAGTACCGTGCCTGGCACAGAGTAGGCACTTAATATATCTTTATTGACTACTGACCATTGACTCCTTCATAAAATGTAGATACTGATTTGTTCATCTAATGCAGTAGCTTTCTCTTTCAGATTTGCATCAACCGAATATCTGATGAGCATGTTATCTATATGTTTAACCAAATCAAAATGATGAACAGGACATATTCATGCCTTGTGGCACTCCACTAGAGACCTCCTTGAAAATTGCCATTGATCCGTCTGTTTAATAATCATTGGGTTTAGTTCCAACAGCTTTGAATCCTTTTAACTGAACTCTCATGGATCCCACATTTTCCCACATTATCCACCAAAAAAATCATGAGGGACTTCTATGTCTCTAACAGTAGACTTGGTCTCTAAGCCTAGCAATCCATCACAAAATGAATCCTACCTCAACTGCTTGCTTGTTTTGAGTGCCCACACCCAATCTGCTTAGTAATCCATTTTAGAATTTTGCCAGTGATAGAGGTCAAGCTCATTACCTATCATAAGCAGACTCTAAGTTCTTCCCTTCTGAAATATCAGGATATTTGCCCATCAAAAGTCTCAGGACACCTTTTCCACTTTCTATGACATCTCAAAAGTCAGCAAAAGCAATTTACCAATTTTATTGACAAGTTCTCACAGTAATCCATGATCCAAATAATATCATTTGAATTTTTTTTAAAGCAGCATAGTTTTCCTTTACTCTCTCCTCAATTATGCAGGTCTTTAAGGCCATTCACCATTTATATTTTACCCTTTTAGGTCCCCAAACTGTTCTCGTTGACAGAAAAAATAAAGGCAAAACAAATGTTTAAAATAATTCTTTTTCTCTGTCATCAGTCAGCATACTCCATTCATGTGCTTGACCTAAGAGTAATTGCTTAGTAAATGCTTGTTGATTGATTAATTAATCCATCCCAAATAGCAAATCTAGCCCTACTTGCCCAGACCATAGCTTTATAAAAGTCCTTTTTGTTGCCTTTGGCATTTTTATAAAGTTTCAGTTCCTTTAGAATTTAGGCTCCTAGGTATGGGTGGTTGTCCCTCTTTTGTATTTATCTTTGTTTAAATTCCCCTTCTTTCATCTTTTGTACAGGATTTCTTTGGAAAGATCCTTGTTTAGTCATGTCAGTATCTTGAGATGTCTCCCTCTTTATCTTCCTCATAAGGATCATTCATGATTATAGTGTCAGATTTCCTTTCTTGAGTTTCTCATACCTTTTGATATACCTGCCTTATTAAAGTCTTGGGTCACATAATTAGGCCTATCTTTTCTTTGAATTTTCTAAATCTTTTTTTAAGGTCTCAAGGGTATGTTCAATGATGTCCAACATGTTCCTTCTTTGCTATCAAAATGTGAAGATGATGTGGTCACCTTCTCCCAAGGTTCCCATCATTTCCACTTCACCAACCAGCACCACCTTTTTTAACCAGAATTTGGTCAGAATTTTCTTCACTGATTGCTTCCTCTACTTTCTAAAAATGGGAATTATCAGAGTAATCCATCATAGGCCTTATCACATCTACATATGGCCACCTGTGTATGCCCTCATAAATTTCCACAATATGTCTCTCCTCCTGATACCATTGACAAGATATAATGCATTTGCTTATGTCATTGACTCCCCCTTATCATTTTGTGGAACGAGGAATGTTACTTTTCCCTCAGAAGGACTCTATGGGGGGAAAAACATTCACACTTCATACCCATTACACAGTTCTAACAGTTCAATTAGTCAATCAGTCAACAAACATTTATTAAGTGTTTACTGTGTGACAGGCACTATGCTAAGCACTGGAACTAATAATAAAAAAAGGCAAAAACATGATCCCTGACTCCAAAGAGCTCATATTTTAATAGGGAGAAGAAAAAAAACCTATACATTCAAGATATATATAGCATAAATAAAAGGTCATTTCATGGGGAAGTCACTGGAGGAAGGAAGGGAGGAAAGTGGAGAAGCAGAGAAATCCAGGAAAGGCCTCCAGCAGAAGGTAGGATTTGAGCTGAATCATGAAGGAAAAGGGAATCAGGGCAGGGAACAAACCCTTATTAAGTGCCTACTATGTGCCAAGCACAGTTGTTGTTAGTCCTTCTTTCTCAAAGAGGATCATGACATCGAGGTCATGTCATGACTCTCACTGAATTGGATTTAAGTGAGGGAGGGCTGTGCAAGGTCACAAACCTCACTTTCTTCTCAAGAACCATCTGGGTCCAGTGGCAAGATATAGATCAGGACAACTAGAGATGGCCCCAGACATTTAAGGCAATTAGAGCTAAGTTACTTGTCCAGGGTCACACAGCTAGTAAGTCTGAGGTGAGATTTGAACTCAGGTCCTCCCAATTTCAAGGCCAACACTCTATCCACTGTTCCACCTAGCTACCTCAAGCACAGTACTAAGTGCTTTACAAATATTATCTCATTTGATCCTCACAACAGCCCTATAAGGACGGTGCTTTTGTGGTCCTCATTTTACAGTTGAGGAAACAGGAGCATAAAGAGGTTACTTACTTTGGGTATTACTATTATAGGTCCTATTAATCTCATCCTCCCCCCCTAATAATATTAATAATGACAATAATTTGAACTCTATGATAAAATGTAAACATGGTACAAACAGAGACATGGTCAAGGAAAAGTGAAGCAAGGGCAATGAGGTGATGTCTCAAAGACTTATTTCCATGCTTACATCTTCATAACCTAAGCCAGATGTTGTGAGTATTTTTAAAAGGAAAAAAAATATTTACTTCAAGTCCTATCTCTGGTCTTTCAAAAGTCCTAATACATGGTAAGTTGTTCCTAGATAGTGTCCAAAATATCACAGATGTGATTTTCATCCAAATCTCTTTGAAATTAAATCTGCCACTAAACTGTACTAATTTGGATTTCAGCTATAAACTTTAAACCAAATCTCAAACTTGATGTCTTGAGACTTCTCAAGACTAAAAAAAGGGGAATATCATTTTTTAAAATGTGTTTCTGTGATATCTTTAATCCAAGATTTTCTAGACTCTTTAAAAATATTATTTAAAGGACAATCATTATTACAATAATTTTGAAAAATAAAGTGAATTGCAAAAGAAGTTATAGATTTCCCCCAGTATCCATGAAACAGTCATAGGTCTCATTTATGCTTTCAGCTCTAACCAGAAGGAAAGGAAGGAAGAGAGGAAGGAAGGAAGGAAGAGAGGAAGGAAGGAAGGATGGAAGGAAGGAAGGAAGGAAGGAAGGAAGGAAGGAAGGAAGGAAGGAAGGAAGAAAGAAAGAAAGAAAGAAAGAAAGAAAGAAAGAAAGAAAGAAAGAAAGAAAGAAAGAAAGAAAGAAAGAAAGAAAGAAAGAAAGAAAGAAAGAAAGTAAGGAAGGAAGGAAGGAAGGAAGGAAGGAAGGAAGGAAGGAAGAAGAAAGAAAGAAAGAAAGAAAGAAAGAAAGAAAGAAAGAAAGAAAGAAAGAAAGAAAGAAAGAAAGAAAGAAAGAAAGAAGGAAGGAAGGAAAGAAAGAAAGAAGGAAAGAAAGAAAGAAAGGAAGGAAGGAAGAAAGAAAGGAAGGAAGGAAGGAAGGAAGGAAGAAAGAAAGAAAGAAAGAAAGAAAGAAAGAAAGAAAGAAAGAAAGAAAGAAAGAAAGAAAGAAAGAAAGAAAGAAAGAAAGAAAGAAAGAAAGAAAGAAAGAAAGGAAGAAAGAAAGGAAGAAAGAAATGAAAAAAGTTCAGTGAAAGTGTCACCCAAACTGTCAAGATTGATGGCTAGAGTTTAAAACTCAGTTTCAGAATGAATTGGAATAAACCTAGTCAAGTTTCACTTTGAGTGTTTGGGTGTACCCCAATCTCAGACTCAAAGCAAAACCCATCGATCATGCAAATGAATATGGTCAAACAGTTTCATGATAATCCATGTGAACTGAAACTAGCAGATTTCACATTACCCTTGACCAGAGCTCTTAGCTCTTCCTCCTGGATTTGCAATTATCTCTGGCCAGTGGCTGAAATCTGCAGTTGAAAGATGCCTAAGGACCAGGTGGCCCATATAAACTAGGCCCTATATACTGCAACTTTACTAGCTTTAAGGAGGGCCTATTTAAAGTGAATTGTTCTGTCCTCCCCAAATCTGCAAAAATGGTCAAAGTATTGTGCATCTTGTGCACATCCATGTTTATGTGCACCTCACTGTTTGCTGAGTGTAAATTAAATAAATTCTCTTCCTTCCCACAGCCGTGTGCTTTGTTATGCCTATACCCGTCTCCCTATACTTTAAGGAAAATTGAATTTGGGGTCCAGCCTGAAACAGCATCACTAAGATAGTCCCTTCACTGTTCTTGCCTCTAGTTCTAGGAAACAGCTAGTTAGCACTTAGTTCTCTTGCTTCTCCCTGCTTCCTCCTACCCACAGTACCATAGGCTAAGACAATAGGCCAGCAGGGGAGGTCTGCTCCCAAGTCCTGCAAGCACAGTCTATTTAAGGAACACAAAAGTTACCCAAGGAGATCTCTCCTCACTCAGGCTGCACTGCGTAGCAACACACCAGCTCACACACAATGAGGGCCTCACAGGCTTAAAGCCCCTGGTGAAAATCTTGTCATATGGCACCCGCATCTTCTCAGCCCACGCACTCCAGCCCTCTTCTTTAGCTGAGGAAGCACAGCTGCCAACTTGAGAGATGGAGAGGAGGAGAAGCATTAGCTAATAAAAGCAGAAGGATCCTGGTCTCATTCATGTCCTGTTCTCCCTTAGTCCACTCCCCTGATCTTGTGGCAGAGCCATTCCATGTCAGACTATTCTGTGATTTTTTTTAACCCAGAGATAGGTGCATGACATCAATTTCATAAATAGGGATTATGTCATTTTTAGAATGTACCAAGAACACCCCCTTCCAACTAAGCCCCAACAAAAACTCATTGTTTCAACATCAAGTTTCAAAGGCAAACTCTAAACTAAGGGGTCACCAACCTGGGAACGTCTGTCCCCATGACAGCAAGCTGTTGGGTAATTCAATTCGGCCCAGTCACATAACAGCCTTACCCAGGAGGCTTCCAGAGGCAAAGGAGTGTAATTCAGGAAATAGATTATTGCCAAAAGATGAAAAATGGGCCAAAATCCCTGTGCAGGGTCTCTGGCCTTTTTCCAGTGAAAAATATTAGAAACCAGTATCAGGGATGGAGCAGCCGTAGCTGCTTCAGTGTGACTCATTCCCCGAAAAAGTAGCCACCCAAACCGTTGGCACAGTGCCCTGCTCCACACCATCTCAGTGATCTCACCACAACATGTCAGCAGCTGGCACATTTATCATCTTCTCTGGGGCATGAGTGAGTACTTAGGATGTAGATAATTTAACATGAATATATATGTGCATTATCATGTAGATAAGACAATTATTTCATAATAGAAATGGAGCCTAAATCATCCCCACCTGACTTTTGATCCTGCCAGCTCTGCAGAGGAACACTAGCTGATATGTTAGATAGCCAGGAAATGGAAGCCCAGAAGGAGGGAGAGATTACAGGCTGCTCTTACATTTGCTAAAGCGTATTGTGATCTTAGCCCTTTCTTGTGGCTATCTGATTTCCCAGGGAAAAAAATGGAGAGCAAGAGACAAAGAAGGATCCCCACCCAGCATGCATGCAATTTTTTTTTTCCACACAAGCATGTAACCAAAGACTATGGAATGATCATATAAACAAAAGTTGACTTAACTGACCTGGAACTAGGAAATGGTAAAGGGGGGGGGGGAAGATAACAAAAAAGGAAAAGGAAAACAATAGCAAAAAGAAAAAGTGTGAAGAGTTTTTCTATTTATATTTTAAATAAGCATGTGTTTTCTGAGTTTGCCTCCCCATCCCCCCCCCCAAAAAAAACCACTTGTTTTATGTTTAGTCTAGGTTTATGTTTAAGATTGTAGGATTCATGAAGGCAGGAGTCAAGCCCCTGTTTAGTTGGCAAGATAACCTCATTTTATGAACACTGTTGGTCTGGTTTAGTTGGTCAAGGAAAACAGGAACAGGGACCATATCTTTTTCCTTACTTGATCCTCATAGCATCTGAAAGATGGTAAGAAACCGGGAATCATTTTACTTAAGAGCAGGAGATGGAAGAGGGAGAGAAAGGTAGAAGGTGGTTAAAGAGGATTTGTATGTCTGTGTGTGTGTGAGAAAGAACTTGCCCTAGACAGAATTAACTGAAATGTGAACAACAGCAGGAAATGGGATGTGGGTGAACTACATGGATCCCACCCCCCACCCTCCAAAAAAAAAAATCCCACATGTTCACAGAGCTCCCTGGACTAGATATCAGTGTTGGCCCAAGACAATGGTGATAAATTTGGGAGAGAGATTAAAAAACATCTCCATGTACCTATCATCAACTATCTATCTATCTATCTATCTATCTATCTATCTATCTATCTATCTATCTATCTATCTATCTATCTACATACATACATACATACCTACCTACCTACTTATCTATCTCCTCTTTTACCCTCATAAAAAAACTTAATTCCTCTTCATTTTCTGCCATAGGAGTGGCATCATCTGTATATCAGAGATTGTTGATATTTCTCCTGGCAACATTAATTCTAGGGGCAGCTAGGTGGTGCAGTGGATAAAGCACCAGCCCTGTATTCAGGAGGAACTGAGTTCAAATCTGGCCTCAGACACTTGACACTAGCTGTGTGACCCTGGGCACATCACTTAATCCTCATTGTCCTCCAAAAAACCCAAAAACAACACATGAATTCTAGCTTTTGATTCATCCAGCCTGGCATTTCACATGGTGTACTCTGCATATAAGTTAAATAAATAAGGTGGCAATGTACAACCTTCTTGGACTCCTTTTCCAGTCTTAAACCTATCAGAACATTATTACTTTGGTTATCAAACTTGCCTCTTTCTCTGCCTCCAACCATTCCCATCTCTAATCCATCCTTCACACATTATCAAAATGATCTCCCTAAATTACATTACGTTCTTGCTCAAAAACTTTAATTGTTCATTGCCTACTAACATTCAAGGCCTTCTACTATGTGCTTCCAACCTATCTTCACAGTCTTATTTCACAATACTCCTCTTTACACTCTCCACACTTGGGCCAATTCCAAACTACTCACTATTCATTCCCTAATCTTATCTTGCCATTCTCACTTCTGTGGCTTGAGCTAGTCCTTTGCCCCTACTCACCCAACCCCCCTTACCTATCTCTACCTCCTGAGATATTTTCCCTTCTATAATTCTCACATCAAGAGTCATCTCATCCATTTTCTGCGATTAGAAATGAAGCTTCCATTCTTGAATCTTATAGGACATTCTACTTGACTTCTACTAGGCATTTAAACATTTTCTAACTTTTATTATGGTAACTTGTATACATATATGTTATTTTCCTTGGAGAGATAAAGAGATATTCTTGAAGCCAAGAAGACCTAGGTTTAAGGCCCTCCTCTGACACTGTTTGTGTCATTCTGTGCAAGTAATTTTTATTTCTCAGGGCTATAGGCAAGAGAAGAAGGTGCTGACCATACATTGGTAAAGGAAATTCCTTCACCCAGTAGTTCCCAATGTCGATGATATCACAAGCCCAGTCCTTATCTCCTCTTCCCCTTCTTGTGTTTTTTTTTATTTTGGTGAGGCAATTGGGGTTAAGTGACTTGCCCAGGGTCACACAGCTAGTAAGTGTGTTAAATGTCTGAGGCTGGATTTGGACTCAGGTCTTCCTGAATCCAGGGCTGGTGCTCTATCCACTGTGCCACCTAACTGCCCTTCCTCTTCCCCTTTACACAGACACACACAGACACACAAAGACTCACACACTGATGAGTACAATGGCTAGGTCATTATTTATCCTTGTACTCCTAGTATCTGACCTAGCATCTTACACATAGTACATATATGTGTGTGTATAAATGTATGTGTATATATGTATACATACATTTATACATAAATGGGATATATGTGAATATATACAACATGTGTATCCACTAGTTTCTTGAATTGACTAAGTTCTATATAGACAAAAATGAGTCATTTTAGTCTAAAATTGGTTTGAAACCCTTTGGGGTTGGTATCTGTATGATTGTGACCATATTAAAATTTTCACTCAAACCTCATCAGCTTCGAAGTCTGTTAAAACAAGGAATCTTTTCAAAGATAATTTTACCATATTGGCACCAATGCAGAAATTTAAGAAATCCAAAATTACTATAAGCTCACTTCTGCCTGGTCTCTGTCCTTTGTCTCATGACCAAATCAGGAGCCTGCTTTAAAGTTTGTCTCCAGCTACCTTTCCATCTATTTAACTGATCTTTTCCCATCCTTGTAGTACTTCTGGTGTTATGCCAGTTCAGCCTATGGAAATTATTTCTTGAAAGTTCTTCCCTCCTCACAACACTTTCATTTACAGTTGACTGCTAAGTGACAATAGGCCCCTGTCACTACATGGCATTAATCCATACTGGTCCTCTGGAGTAGATAATTGCATTCCCTGCCCCTCCATCCCATTTATGGGATTACTACCTAAATGCTTCCCTATAGTTTGAACTATTCATTATTGGCCACATTCTAAAAAGAACCTGTTTTATATGTTTGTTATTTCCTTCAGTAAGTCATCTATTTATACTGACCAAGTTTGGTTCTAAAAGAGAGATGAGGAAATGCACCTCTCCCCATCCAATCATGAGGTGAGAGTCTATGAATGTGAAATATATGTTGTCACTTAGTTGATATATTGATTAGTTTTGTGGAACTGGTTTTTCCCCTCTGTCTATTTCTTTTTTATTCTTTGTTATAAAGGATGGATCTTCGTGTAAGAGAGTGATAATATATTTAGAAATGAAACAAAAGCATTTCTTTAAAAAAAAAAAGAGAAGCTCTCTTTGTGACCCATGAATTAGAATTGTGCTCTTTATATAAGCTGATGATTCAGTTCAGCAATTCTTCTATAACTTAGAGAAATTCTTGAAATCAAGAGAGATTAAATGATGGGTCCATGATCACACAACTAAGATTCAAACTTGGGTTTGGATCCAATTCGGAGACTCTAATATCACAGAAAAAGAAAATGGCAAATATTGAAGGGGATGTGGGAAAATGAAAACACTAATGCACTGTTGGTGAAGTTGTATACTGATTCAACCATTCTGAAGAACAATTTTGAACTATGCCCAAAGGGCTCCAGGTCTGTATCCAAAAGAGATAAAAAAGAAAAAAGAAAAGGACCTATATGTACAAAAATACTTATAGCAGCTCTCTTAGTTGTGGCAAAGAATTGGAATTTATGGGGATTTCCATCACTTGGGTAATAGCTGAACAAGTATGTGATTGTGTTGAAATGCTATTGTGCTATAAGAAGTGACTTGCAGGATACTCTCAGAAAAACCTGGACTTACATGAACTAATGCAAAGTGAAATTAGCAGAACCAGGAGAACATTGTACAAGTAATGGCAACATTGTATGATGATGTAGCGTGAATAACTTAGCTATTCTCAGCAATACAGTAATCCAAGACAACTCTGAAGAACCTATGCTGAAAGGTGCTGTCTACCTCCAGAGAAAAAACTGGTGGAGCCTGAATGCAAATCAAAGATACTTTTTCTTTATTTTTCTTGGAGGTTTTTTATCTGTGTTTTCTTTCACAGCATAACTTACACGGAAATTGGTTTTGTATGACTCCACATGTACAACCCAGGTCAAATTGCTTGCCTTCTCAATGAAGGGAGAGGGAAGGCAGGGAGAGAATTTGGAAATTGAAAATTTGAAAAAAGAATGTTAAAATTTTTTTACATGTAATTAGGGAAAAATAAAATATTAATTTTTTTAAATAGCCATCATTTGTATATAGCCTTTAAGGTTTTCCTTATAGCACTTTACAAATAATATCTCATTTTATCATCACAGTAATCCTGGGAGATAGATACCATTATTATCCCCATTTTATAAATGAGGAAAATGAAGCAAAGGTTAAGTGACTTGCCCAGGATCATACCCTTAGAAAAAGTCTAAAGCTGGATTTGAACTCAGGTCTATCCTAACTCCAAGTCTACTACTCTATCTCCTGAGCCAAGTAGCTACCCCTAACTCTAGCTCTTATGTGGTGCTATCTCTACAACAGGTGAGAGAGTTTCCTTACACCAAATGAATTTCTAATCCTAGAATCTCACCATCCCTTCCCCTTCAAAAAACAAAACAAAACAAAAAGCCACTACATCAGGCAAATTAATGACAGAAGAAGAAAAATATTAATTTATGGTTTAGGTAAACCAGAAAAATTGACTACTAACAATCTAGAAGAGGGTATACACCACAAACAGAATTAGAAAGCAAGGAGACTAGAATCTTTTCCTCTATGTATATTTAGACAGATATGTGCATTTCATATGCTTTATGTTCAATCCTAATTGAAGGCAGAGGACAAAAAGAGACAGCCTGGTGTAGTGGAAAGAATACTTACTGCCTTTGGATGATCTCTTAAAGGACCTGTGTTCAAATCCTTACTCTGCCAATTATTACTTGTGTGACTTCTCCACGTCATTTCCCTTCTCTGGGTCCCATCTTTGTGGAATTTCCATGGCTGGAGATTTTTAAAGAATAAAGTCTGTCTTGAAGAAAGGAAAGGAAAAAAAGGAAAAGGGAAAAGGAAAGGAAAGGAAAAGAAGAGAAGGGAAGAGAAAAGAAAAGAAAATTCAGCATGTATGTCTACATACTCAATGTGTACCAGAGGATCTTGGCCTGTTTGTACAGTACTTAATTCTGGGATAGGTTCTATAGTTCTAATTTTGATGCTTATTAGTTAGGGGAAAACTTTATATTTTAATACCCTTAGGGACATGTGTAGTGGGGGTGGGGTATGTTGGGGAGGAACAAAGAAGGAATTACCCAGGCAAGAGAGAAAAAGAAATGAGAAGTGAAAGTCAATGCTGAGGTTCTGTCAATCACTTCAGAGGAACTTTTGCCTTCTAGAGAGATTAGGAGTTTTTTCTATGGGTACATATATATCCTTTTTTGTAAATGAACTGTTTCATATTCTTTCCACTCTGGGCATCCATTTCATGACACATGCCCAAATATCAGGTCCTCTAGAAAGTGTATGAATTCTTTGACAGACATTATGTTTATTGGAAACACAAAAGCTGACTACGTTGAGAACTTGTTCAAATGACTGAAAAATTTCCAAACCTAGTATACCCAAGAATTGTACTTTTCCCTGATATTTAAAAATTCATGAAAATAGTCTGTATAAAGAGAAATAGAAGATAGTCTAAAAAAACAACCATAAACATGAATCATCATTGTGAAATTTACATGCATCTCCAACATTTATTCATAGGACTGAGGGATGTACAGGAGTCATTCCTTCCTAAATTGTGAAGTAACCAGTAATAACACATTCACTTCAATCCCATCAAAATGTATTCTTAGGAAAGGTCCTCAAATCAGACATTTCTATTTTAGTGTGACTATAAGTGGAGGTCTTACCCCTCCCAGGGGCATTTGTGTTTTAAGCCTTCTCTCTAATTGTTCATTCATTCATTTATTCACTTAACCAATGAATGGGCCTATTAGATCCAGCTAAGATCAAGACACTGTAATAGATCCTTTGGACAGTAAAAAAGATGAACGCCATAGTTTCTGCCAACAAGAATCTTCAAATATAAGGCATGGGCACAAATAACAACAATACAAGGAAATCTATACCTTAAGAGAACTGCAGAAAAATTGCTGTTGGAATCCCAAGAGGGGACATGTCATTGTTTGTGAAATGATCAGGGAAGCCTTCCTGGAAGAGGTTACATTTGAATTTGGTATTCAAGCCGTCCCATGATCCAGCCTTATTTCCCACTACTAACCTTTTATTCATTCTATACTTCAGTCAAACCAGCCTGAACATGCTGTGTTTTTCATGTCTCTACCTCTGTCCCTGCTGTCTTCAGTGCCCAGAATTCTCTCTTATGTGCCTAGGGATAGTATACAGGAAACAGATGTCAGAGACATGATACAGGAACCATCTAGAAGATTTGAGGATTTCTTTGATGTCAGAGAAAAGGAGGACACTAGGAAACCCAGCTAAGCATGACCACATAGCTGAGACACACCCTGGTACATTTTTCATAAATGTACATTGCTACTTTCCCCCATGTACCCCCCTCCCCAGCCTGATAGAGGAAATAATCTTGGCCTGATGCTTTCCTCTGAAGTTAAACTAATCCACTGCCTTACCTCCTTTACCATCCCAGAGTCTCTTTCCTGTATGTGTATGTGTTAATGCCGACATGGCAGAAAATCCACCCCTCTAAACTGATTTTCTGTCATAAATAATATAGTCCGGGGGCAGCTGGGTGACGCAGTGGTTAAAGCACTGGACTTAGATTCAGGAGGTCCTGAGTTCAAATCCGACGTCAAACACTTGACACTTACTAGCTGTGTGACCCTGGGCAAGTCACTTAACCCCCATTGCCCTGCAATAAATAAATAAATAAATGGATGAATGAATAAATGAATGAATGAATAAATAAATAATATAGTCCTGGGGGCAGCTAGGTGGCACAGTGGATAAAGCACTGGCCCTGGATTCAGGAGTACCTGAATTCAAATACAGCCTCCTATATTTGACACTTACTATCTGTGTGACACTGGGCAAGTCACTTAACCCTCATTGCCCCGCCCCCCCAAAAAAGACAAAAATAAATCAATAATATAGTATTACTTTGGTCTGTACACCTGGAGAGTTCATTTTAAGGAACACAGCTTAGACACTTACTAGATGTGGGACCCTGGGCCAATGGCAACTCATCTTGGTCTCAGTTTCCTCATCTATAAAATGGGATAATAAAACTACCTACATTACAAAGTTGTAAGTATAAATTGAAATAATATCTGTAAAGAACTTTGCAAAATCTAAAGTGTTATATAAATGCTTTGTTGTTAAGCCAGTTCCAACTCTTCGTTACCCTTTTTGGGGTTTTCTTCACAGAGATACTGGAGGGGTTTGCTATTTCCTTTTCTAGATGAGGAAACTGAGGCAAAGAGGGTTAAGTGACTTGCCTAGGCTCACACAGTTAGTAATTGTCAGAGGCAGAATTTGAACTCAGGTCATCCTGATTCCAGAGCTGCCATTCTATCCACTGTACCACCTAGCTGCCCATATATATGCTAGCAATTACTTAGTATTAGTATTATTAGTATCCATCCCCAAGTTCTTTTATGTGTGTATTGATATTTTTTTAAACAATCTAGGAATAGGCAGAAAAATGGCAAGTGAAGTTTAGTGTGAGGAAGTATAAGGTGATCATTCATGTAGGGGGAAATTACCCAGTCTCTTCTCCACTACAGTCCTTCTCTGATGTCTCATTGTGGCATAGCGAAGTTCCCCAGGGTTCATGAAGGATTCTTCAGAATTATCTCCACAAAAGTACAGCATTCCTACAAAAAGGATGCAGTGAAATCATGAACACCCCAAGCCCAGCCAGGCTTGCTATGCAACTGAGGAGAGAGAAAACAGAAATGTTATCTCTAACTCTAGCCTATAGGAATACAGCCAGAAGTGAGTGAAAGGAGTCATTTCCTGATGCTGGGCTCACCAGGAAGGAAGTTAAGATAGAGAACACAGAAGATTGAACACTCTGGCATACTACTCGCAGTCCAGCTGGGACATATATTATTGTCTCCCTTCTTGCTAGAACATAATCTGCTCTTCAGCCCCTCAGAGGAATCAGTCCCTGAGTTTGAAGCAACATCCTATCTTATACACTCCAAGTTTTAAAATAAATCCAAAAGCCACGGTAGGTTCCCCACCCCATTGCCCCATTGAGTCAATTTTGAATCAGAAAAGGCCAACCCTCTTGAGAACTGAAAGCATCCTCCCAATCCTGTCCCAAACCTTATAACATGCCACTGTCCAGACATTCACTGTTATGGATGGACCTAGAGCAAGGGTTCATAAACTGGGGTCTACATATCCTCAAGGGGGTCTGTGGATAAACTTCAGTCTATGGATTTAGAATGGGGAAAATTACATTGCCATTTTCAATAATCTCTAACTGATAGTTAGATTTCCTTCCACTATGGATGTAGGCCACAAGCATTGGTCTGAGAAGGGGGTCACGATCTTCATCAGACTGCCAAAGGGGTCCATGGCACAAAAATGGTGAAGAGCCCTTGACCTGGGTGAAGGATTGAATTATGTAATGATTGGAATGATGCCACCTGCTGGAGAGCTACTGTAGGAAAGCTCCACCATGAGGAGAAGGCCCCTGAGGGCAAGCCATGTGGCTTTTCTTTGGCATCAGGAAGTGACGTTTGCTTGCGGGAGGAAGAAGGGGCAAGGCTGGCTCTCTCGCTCTCTTTCGTCAGGACTCTGGTGAAGAGTGGAGCTAGAACTACAGCAGCTCTCTAGCAAGTGGCATCATTCCAATCATTACAATTATTATTTACCAGCACCCATATTCCAAGTAGCTGGAAGGTAATTATGTTTTAGTTCCTAATCATATTTCCAAGGATAGCTAAGCAGGCAGGCTTTAAATTCTATTGGTACATCTATTCAAACAGATATAGCAGATGGACAATAAACTGTAACGAAAGTTGATTAGGAGGCGAATGGACTAGATCACATTTGGAAAACTGCGTACAGCTTTCAGTAATCCTAAACTGCCCTGTTGCAAATGTCTATCTTTCTAACAAACACTGGTGTTATCTTGGCTACAAGTTATGGTAGCAAATCTTGGAAAAAAGAAAGAAAGGGGGGCAGCTAGGTGGCACAGTGGATAAAGCACTGGCTCTGGATTCAGGAGGACCTGAGTTCAAATCCTGCCTCAGACACTTGACACTAGCTTTGTGACCCCAGGAAAGTCACTTAACCCTCACTGCCCTGAAAAAAAAAGTAATAAGAAAGAAAGAAAATGCAGGTAAACCAAAAGTCCAAAAAAAAAAAATAAAATTGAATGATGTGTAAAAGCTGCAGCAGCAAAATGTTAGCAGTGGTTTGTATATGATAAGACATTATCAAGAAGAAGTTTAACTGAAAATGGAGTTGGATCCAAGCATAACATGAGGCCAGAGAGATGGATGGCCTAATTGTTACATGGGGCACATGTTGTGGTAAAATTTTTAGAATTTGGCTGACCCATTTGGGAGGGGCCACACCTGGCCCACCCTGAAGTTATGTATGCTACTAAGGTAAGGCAACCACATATTTAGATTTTAAACATCACATGTTAAACTAAAAGAAAACTTCTAACACATTGGGTCCTCTGGAAGATCTATAGAAAGATATGACTCATATAGGATAGGAAGGTATGAAGCTCTGGTGCTCCAGAACCACACTACTTTGTTGAAAGACAACTCCCCCTATTGTTTGGGATGATAAAGGTAGACATTCATAATATAACAGAAATTAAAGGAAACTTTCTAAACCTAAATCATATAGGGGCTTCAAAAAGTATATGGGGGGCAGCCAGGTGGCACAGTGGATAAAGCACTGGCCCTGGATTCAGGAGGACCTGAATTCAAATTTTACCTCAGACACTTGGCACTTACTAGCTGTGTGACCTTGGGTAAGTCACTTAACCCTCAATGCCCCCCCCAAAAAAGTATATGAATCCTGCTAGCAGGAAGACATATAATCAAAAGATAGACTAAATTTCCACATCCTAATTATCAAAATAGCTATAATAACAGCAGTAGCAGTTACAGTACTATTAGTCATTGTAGTGGTACTATTTACATTTTCTATTTGTTTCTAGTTGTATCATGGGTTAAATATGGGTTAAATTATTCCCCACATAATAGATTACAAGATACCACAAAAATAAAGGAAGAGGAAAAAGAGAGGAGGAAAAGGAAAATGAGGAGAAGGAAAAGGAGGAACATGAAGAGGAGGAGGAGGAGAAGAAAAAGGAGGAAGAAGAAGCAGCAGCAGCTAAATATTGGATTTTAATCAGAAAGAATATGCCTTTAAATCCATGGTTTCATAAGCCTGTCTACTTATTCCCACCAACGCACACTTTAACCCCTCTTTGCCCTCCTAGCCTGTGGCATTTTTATCTGTCTTTACACAGTTCACAGAAGCAGCTAGGTGACACAATGAATAGAGTTCTGGGCTTGGAGTCAGGAAGACTAGTTCAAATCTGGCCTCAGATTTCCTCGTTGTGTGACCCTGGGCAAGTTGCTTAACCCCCAACTCAGTCTTCTCAACTGTAAATTGGGGGTAATAATAGCATCTACCTCCCATAATTATTGTGAGGATCAAATGAGATATTTTTAAATGCTTACTCAGTATGGTGCCTGATACATAGTAGATACTTAATAAATATTTCTTTCATTCCATAGGATCAAATATCTAGAGCTTTACAGGATTTCAGAAACTACTAGTCCAGACTCTTCATTTAATAAATGAAGGAACCAAGTCTCAGAGAGTTGAAGTGATTTGCCAAAAGTCACACAAGTTGTTCCAGAGAGGGGATTTGAACCAAAATGTTCTAATTCCTGTGCCACCCAAAGACTTTCTTTTAGTTATTTTAATATATGAGTTAATATATAACTCATACTGTCTGTAAGTTGTCTGTCAGTCTTACCACATGACCCACTCACCTGATTCCAGTACAGATGTCTTTCATAATGTCTCTTATTCTATATCTCATATGCATATTATCATTAGTGACATTGCATTATAGCTTTCCACTGACTTTGGGTCACCTGTATTTCAATTCATCCAAGACTGTGTCATTCCATGAATCATAGCCAAATCCTATCAACAAGAAAGAGGCAGCCATTTGTGGCAGCAATATACTCTCATACCACCAATTATCACCACCAAGCACCCAATCTGTACCTCATCTCAATCTCTTCCCCAAGTTTTAGTCTTTTATTTTTCATGTTCCAACTATATGCTGCTCCCTGGAAGGTCCACCAACACTTCAAACTCAACATATACTAAATTGGATTTAGTATCTTTTCCTTGAATCCTTTCCTCACAATTTCCATATTCAGTTTATGACACCATCATCTTTCAAGTCACTCACCCTGGCTTCAAACCTTAAACATAACTTTGAAACCTCCCCTCTCTCTCATTCTCTATATCCAATCAGTTGCCAAATTCTGATAATTCCTCCCTGATAAAAATCTCTCCCATCCTCCTCCTCCTCTTTGCTCATAATGTCAGCACCCTATTTTTGGTCCTCATTACCTCAAATCCAGACAAATATACAGGTCTCTCCCCATAATTTTTCTTTCACTCCATCTTTCACAAGCTGCCCAAATAATATTCTTAATGAAAAAGTCTGGCCAAATCAAAAATCTTCCATGGCTCCCTATTGTCCATAGGAAAAAGTCAAAGTGACAAGGAAAAAATACCAACTTCTAAACCTGGCTTTTAAGATGCATAATATAATTCCAACCTACCCTTTCATCTTTCATTTCTCTACTTTCCATCCCACATGCTACCATTGTAGCCAAACTGGATTACTCAAGGCTCCTTAATTCTATCCTGTCCTCTCGTGCCTTCATGCAGGACAAGCCTTCACTCATGCCTAGAATGGATTAGCCTTACCTAAAAAATTTCTCTTCCTTAAAGACTTAACTGTTGCTACCTCTTCTAGGAAGTTTTCTTGAGCCTTTCCACCAGTATTTACTAGTTAAAACTTATTTTCCCTTTCTAAAATTTCTTATAGCTATTTCTCTCAAAATCTCCTTTGTCCTCATTACATTTTCCCTGTATAACAGTGATTTGTGTGCATGGTTTATCCAATATTACAGTTTCATTGAGGACAAAGCATCATCCAACCCAATGCATTGCACATAGTAGGTGCTTAATAAATGCTTGTTGAAATAGACCTTAAAATTTGCCCACACCTATTATATATATATATAATGAGGCAATTGGGGTTAAGTGACTTGCCCAGGGTCACACAGCTAGTAAGTGTCAAGTGTCTAAGGTTGGATTTGAACTCAGGTCCTCCTGAATCCAGAGCTGGTGCTCTATCCACTGTGCTGCCCCTCACCTATTATATTTTAAGTGTAGATCTAATGACCAAGCCTTAAGAATGAAGTAGCTGAAAAGGGTTTAGAGAAGGGTAACTAAAATGACCAAAAGAATGGAATGACTTTGTTTATGTCATGTTCCATGCTTGAAATGCCCTCTACTCTCCTCTTCTCTCCACATATCCAAATCATACCTATTTTTCAAAGACCTCCCATCAATTTCCATCAGATCTATTTATTTTAACACATACTGTTCTCTCTGCCTTTCTGAACTTCTATAGTACTGAAGTCTGTACTCTATAATTTAATTCTTAATTATATAATACTGTTTTATAGGATCTTATTTACCCAAAGCTGAAAAAAAGCCTAGAATCAACTAGCCCAATCCTTTCATTTTACATATGTAGAAACTTAGGCCTATAGAAGTAAACCAACTTACCCAAAGTCACATAGTTAATAGATGGCAGAGGTAGGATTTTAACACATACCTTCTGGCTCTGACTCTACTATTCTTTACCCTATACCACAGAGTTTTCTGATTGCTTCAACAAATCAAGTCAACAGGCATTTATTAAATTCTTATAATGTGCCAGAACTTTACTGAGTGCTTGAGATACAAATATAAGCAAAAAGAAAGACAATCCCTGCCTTCAAGAGCTTACATTTCAGCATAAAAGGGAGCTGAAAAAGAGGAGGAAGAAAGATTCCCACACTGGGACCAAATGATAAAGTCTGGAGAGTCAGAAGCTTCAAACATGTAATTCTTGATTATAAATTCTTTGAGGGGAAGAATCATGATTAATACTTCCTTTATTATTCTAACAGTTCATAGCCCTATTTTAATTAAAGAGCAGGTACTCAACATTCCAGTCCATAGCCAGACATCTTGACTTTTGTCTTGCCGCTGGATTTTGATGACTTTGAAGGAGAGGGAAGCTGACAACTTTGTGCAGTTCTGCCTCACTTAAATACAATTCATGTGCAAGTCAAGACATCACCTCATGATGTCATTAGTCCTCTTCAAAAACAAAGAATGAATAACAACAACTCAATAAATACTGCTCATCTGTGTAGTTAGTTGGTTGATTGATTGAAAATAGTAGGACTGAGTAGTCTGAAAAAAATAAAAGTTCACTCTGATAGTCTATCCAAGGCACTACTATCCTTCTAGTCACTCAAGTTCACAACCTCACTATTACCTTCAACTCTCCACTCTCACCCCATATATCCAGCCAATGGCTAAATCTTGACATTTCTGTCTAGTTGCAGCTCTTCCATCTGTCCATTTCTCTCTACTAATATAACCATCACCCTAATTCAGGCACTCTTCCTGAGACTATTACATTATCCTTCTAATAAGTCTGCCCTAAGTCTCTCCCCATTTTAATCCATCCCCCACATCCATCTCCTATAGCTGCTAAAGTGATTTTCCTTAAGCACAAGCCTTACCATGTGAATCCCCTAATCAATAAAACTCCAATGATTCTTCATTTCCTAAAGGATCAAATATAAATTCCTCTGTTTGAAATTTAAAGTTCTTTAAAATTGACCTCCAACCTATATTTCAAGCCTTATTACATGTTACTCCTCTCTCGTCCATTCAAACTGTCAATTTTACTGTTCCTCATACACAGCATTCCATTTCCCATCTCTATGTTGGCACTGGGTTATCTCCCATGCCCCACTCCCTTCTTACCTCACTGAATCTCTAGTGTCCTTCAAGACTAGTTGAAGCTTTGCCTTTCAAATGAAGTTTTTTGGGATCCTTACAGCTGTTGTTCTTGCCAAAATCACCTTGAATCTATCTTATATATACCAACATATGTGCATGCTTCCAATAATAGAATGGAAGCTCCTTGAGGACAGGAACTGATTCATTTTTGTTTTTATATTCTCACTACCTAGCACAATACTTGGCACATAGAAGGTTAGTAATACATGTTTGGTGACTCATACTTTAAAATCCATAAAATTATGAAAGGTTTGGAGAGAACACACAAATGTATATTTGTCAAATATCAGAACTAAGAAGACTATCTTGCAGCGTAGAAGAGATGGACTTAGAAAAATATAAGAAAATGCTTGAAATGGTAGAAATAAACTTGTCCTAAAAGATTAGTGTATAAAAACCTGTCATTATAAAATAATTACGTAGAACTTGGGACGTCTCACTTACACAGAGGATCAATCTCCAAAAAACTAACCTAAGATTGTGGTACTTTGTGAGTCAACATTGACTCAAAAGCAAGCTCAAATGTCCCCAACCAATTTGGGGTATGTGTGTGTGTGTCTGTGTGTGTGTGTGTGTGTGTGTGTGTGCATGTATTACTATTACAAAAGCCACAACCAATGTTTTCCACTATATAAAACAAAAGACATTGATTCCAATAACATGTCAAATAAAGTGATGATTTTTTTTGCAGGGCAATGAGGGTTAAGTGACTTGCCCAGGGACACATAGCCAGTAAGTATCAAGTGTCTGATGCTGGATTTGAACTCGGGTCCTTCTGAGTCCAGGGCTGGTGCTTTATCCACTTCACTACCTAGCTTCCCCCTAAAGTGACAATTTTTAAATCCTATTCAGGCATACATGGGGTGCACTATTCTATAGGTTTGCATACCACCCATATGATGTCATATATTGATAAAATATAAATGATGAAAAAATGTGCATGGAGAGGACACATGAAGGGAAAATATGTGTCATGGGAACATGCATGAAGAAACACATACGAGCAACCTGAGTGGACAAGGCATCAAACACCCAATGCTTCAGGGTTGCCAGTGCTTTATAGTGATATCATCATGTTCCTATCTGCTGGAATCACACCTCTGCTCTCTACTAGGCAGCTCTGCTAGTTTCACAGTCCTAGCATTCTTCCTTTCTACCATCTCCTAGCCTTCAGCTCTTCAGGGTTCTCTGCTAGATTCTTTACTCCTATCTGCTAACATGTAATGAGTGAAAAGCTTCTATCAAACAAGAGCATACTAAGAGCTCCTTAATCCATAGCTGAGGCTTTGTGAGATATCACAACAAACTAAAAGTAGATGAAAAACCCAGTCAATTCCCCCAAAGATTCGGTCTAGTCTTTTTACTGCTGTGTCTGATCTTGGTTCGAATGCTATGGTCACAGACATAGGGTTTTTGACATAGGGTTAGAAATTCCTCATAATTACAGTTAAACCCTTTATAGGGTTCCTGCCCCCCCCCTAAAAAAATTTGAGAAGGCTTAGGAAAAAACCCTTAGAATCTATGCAGAGATTGAGCTAAGAAGCCCATTAATAAAAGCAGTGGAGTAAGTCATTAGTTGAAATTTTAATTTATTGTTTATTTTTTAGCATTCATTTTTTTAAATTTTGAGCTCCATATTCTCCCCTTCCTCTAGCCCCTTTTCCACAGATTGAGAAGACAAGCAATATGATATCAATTTATATGTATGTGTGTGAATGTTTACATATGTATGTATATCCACATAAATGCAAGGAATAAACAAGAACAATAACAAAAAAGCAACAACAAAAGTGAAAATAGTACGCTTCAATCTGCATTCAGATTCCACAGTTCCTTTTCTGTATGTGAAGAGCATTTTCCACCATAAGTCTTTTGGCATTGTCTTGGATCATTGTATTACTGAGAAGAGTTAAGTCTATCACAGTTGATCATCCCACAATGTTGCTGATACTGTGTATAATGTTTTCTTGGTTCTGATCGTTTCACTCAGCATCAATTCATATAACTCTTTCCAGGATTTTCTGAAATCCATCTGTTTATCACTTCTTACAGAACAATAGTATTCCATTATATTCATATACCACAACTCATTCAGCTATTCCCCAACTGATGGGCATTCCCTCAATTTCCAATTCTTTGCTACCACAAAAAGAGCAGCTATAAATATTATTTTACATATTTTTCCTTTTTAAAAAAAATTTTGTGGGGCAGTGAGAGTTAAGTAACTTGCCCAAGGTCACACAGATAGTAAGTGTCAAGTGTCCAAGGCCAGATTTGAACTCAGGTCTTCCTGAATCCAGGGCCAGTGCCACCTAGATGCCCCTTTCCCTTTTTAATTATCTCTTTGGGATATAGACCTAATAGTGGTATTGCTAGGTCAAAGTATATGCATAGTTTTAAAGCTTTGGGGCATGGTTCCAAATTGCTCTTCAGAATGGTTGGATCAGTTCACAACTCCACCAACAATGCATTAGTGTTCCAATTTTCCCACATCTTCTCCAACATTTATAATTTTCCTTTCTTGTCATATTAGCCAATTGGATAGGTGTGAGGTGCTACCTCAGAGTAGTTTTAATTTGCATTTCTCTAATCAGGCAAATACATTTCTTATAGATTATTAAAGATAAAACCAAAGCAACTTACATTTCAGTGTACCATCATATAAAGGCTAGAATCTCTCTATGGGTTTCCCCAAACCTAAATTTCTTTCTTGAACCTCTCTGCCCCTCCTTCTCCAGGACCAGTTTAACTTTTCTTCAGAGCTGGCTAAAAATACACACTTTCTCAAGATACACTTGGGGCAGCTAGGTGGCACAGTGGATAGAGCACTGGTCCTGGATTCAGGAGGACCTGAGTTCAAATCCAGCCTCAGACACTTGACACTTACTAGCTGTGTGACCCTGGGCATCTCACTTAACCCTCATTGCCCCACCAAAAAACAAAACAAGACACACTTGCTTAAAACAACTCAAAAGAGAAAATTGGGAAATCCACATAAAACCAATATAATATCAGCTTCTCCAAAGCCGTACCTTAGAGGCTATACCTAATGTAACAACAACAACAATAATATTATTCATATATTTACTTAGTGCTATAAGTTTTATAAAACTATTATTAATGATTATTATTATGGTGGTTGTTGTTATCATCATTGAAGGTATGCCAAAAGTATTGGTGAAGTTTTAAGTTTTTAATAACAGAAAACGGAATTAAAATTTGGGGGGACATATACACATATGTGTGTATATGCATACATATACATACACATTATGCATACATGTATATAGGTGTGTAATATGTATGTATTAATATATATTTAGGTGTAGACAAATATGTAGATATAAAAGATATTTTTGTTGTCATTACAGTCATATCTGACTCTTCATGATTCCATTTAGCAAAGATACTGGAGTGGTTTGCCATTTCCTTCTCCATCTCATTCTGCAGATGAGGTTGGGGCAGCTAGGTGGTTCAATGGATAAAGTACTGGCCCTGGATTCAGGAGGACCTGAGTTCAAATCTGGCCTCAGACACTTGACACGTACTAGCTGTGTGACCCTGGGCAAGTCACTTAACCCTCATTGCCCCACCAAAAAAAAGGGGGATTATACATTTTTCAGATGAGGCAAAGAGAGCTCAGTGACTTGCCCAGTAAGTGTCTGAGGCTGGATTTGAACTCAGGCCACCTACCTTCCTGTAAAAGATATAGATATGTATTTTAGCTATCCTTCTTGAAGAGTTCCTCTTTATAATGGGGTCCAGAGGAGTTGAAGGTCCTGTTCACTCACAGCAAGAATGCTAGGAACTGAGCGGGGGGGGCGGGGGGGGGGGGGGAGAGGGTTGACAACCTTCCTTTCTTCCCTTTTAGGTCCTGTGGCACTAAGAATAACAGACTTAGGGTTTTGGTGTGCTTTGTTTGTCATTTTCAGGTCTAGGTGCAGGTGGTAAAGTCCAGGGACCCAGACTTAAGCCATAAAGATCTGGAACACAGGATTCTTGGCTGGATGTTGCAACCAGCCCAACAGGGCAGGCCAGATGCAAGCCCAAGCAGAACTTCAGACTTGGAACTTGGTGGGACTGTGCTATATAGGAACTAAGCTAATCTATGAACTTTATCCCTCTCCCCTCTCTAAAACCTGAGATCATATGTGTTGGGGGAAATGTTTGCATGTTTGTTCTTGCTATGACCCTTTTATGGGCAATGAGGTGGCTCAGTGGTTAGAATGCAGGGCCTAGAGTCAGAATGGACCTGAGTTCAAATCTAGCCTAAGATAATTACTAGCTATGTGACCCTGTGCAAGTCATTTAACCCTGTTCATCTCAGTTCTTCAACTGTAAAATGAGATGGAGGAGGAAATGACAAACCACTCTAGTATCTTTGCCAAGAAAACTCCAAACAGGGTCATAGAGAGTCAGACACAACTGAAATGACTCAACAACAAAAAAAAACCCCATGCCTTTGAAGTTAATATACTTTTGCAAAATCTAATCTGACTGTTAAGTAGTTAAATAGAACTGAAGTGCAAGGGACCCCTGAAACTGATAGAACATAATCAGTGGGAGCTGGAGCCCATGCCCAAGAGACTATACAGGCCCCCCCCCCAACCTCCTGAAAGGTATCAGAGAAACCTAGGGTAGAAGAGATATGTAGAATACAAGTCCTTCAGGCAAGGTGGACCAGATTACTCACTCTTTTATGTATACATACTTACATACATATGTATGTATGTATATGCGTGCATGTATATATATACATAGATATAATCTCATTTGATCTTCACAACAACCCTGAGGTAAATGCTATTACTATCCCCATTTTATTGATGAAGAAACTGAGGCTGGGATGTCAAGTGACTTGCCCAGGATCACACAGCTAGTCAGTGTCTGAGGCAATATTTCAATTCAGGTCTTCTTGATTCAAAGTCCAGAGCTCTACCTGTTATACCAGCTAGCTTCCTCACATAGACTGAAGACACCTCTATAAATAAGTTCATCAACCTAAGGGCTCACATGAACATTTTAACAGCCTGCCATATCTCGGAGAGATCACCCTGCCAGTAAAACACATTCAATCAGTAATCCCTTTTGTTATCTACCCTCACATGTTCTGTGATTTGCCTGAGGGGAATAGGCAATGCCAATGTTCAAGGAGAATATAGGGATTGTGAGACCTAAAGGAGACATTTTATGGCAAAAGACTAAAGGAGACATTTTATGACAAAAAACAAATCATTTTCTCTTCAGATAAAATTCCCCCAACCTCAACCCTTCTTGAATGAGGGCCACCCAACCTGATGCTCCAGAAAAGGTACTTGGATCCCCCTGGATGAGCCCCCTGATTACCACAGTAATAAATTAGAATGTGCTCAAGAGGAGGAAGTATTTGGATAAGGAAATCTCTCCTCTGGGGATGATTGTGGTTCACATTTCTAGCTGAGCCAGGAACTTCCTATAAATTTCACCTGTTGACACATTTTCATGAGTATTTGTGCCACTTCCAAGGGGGCCGGAAGCAGAGGTGGGGAAGGAAAGGGTTGAGGCAAAATGTGAATGAGTGTGCAGGAAGCAATTAAGCTCATGGAACTCTGTCAAAAGGCTGGCATGTGGGTACATGCGGTATGAAGTCTTGGTTAGGAAACCAATCTGGCAGTTTTATCTGATCTGGAATGAAAGAAAGAGTAGAGACAGAGACAGAGTCACAGAGACAGACAGATGGGCAGAAGGAAGAGATGCAGAGAAAGAGAGAGAAAGACAAGAGAATGAGACACACAAAGAAGACAGAGAGACACATAGACAGTGAGACAGAAAGATAGAGACAGACAGAGACAGAAAAGAGAGAGTGAGAAATAGGAAGAAGCAGAGAGAAATGGAAGGAAGGAAGGAAGGAAGGAAGGAAGGAAGGAAGGAAGGAAGGAAGGAAGGAAGGAAGGAAGGAAGGAAGGAAGGAAGGAAGGAAGGAAGGAAGGAAGGAAAGAAGGGAGGGAGGGAGAGAGAGAGGGAGGAGGGAAGGGAGGAAGGAAGAAGGTGGGAAAGAAGGAAAGTTATGGTTTTTTTTTCCTATTTTGGTATGACTCTGTAAGCTCTACCTTCATGCCAGCACATAACCCTCATTGATTTTTTTGCTGATTAGGGTTTTCCTAGTTGCTTTCCAACAACTTTTGCCTGCATTCTGTTACTTCATTTCTAGGATGCAACTGGGATTTCATTATGCAGTTTTGTTAAGGCATCAAATTGAAATGAAAAAGTCAAACATGCTCATTTCTTGACTACAAACTATCCTGGAATTTTGCAAGTTGCCCTGAGTAATACAGGAATGTCATCAAAATGGGCTGGGGAGACATGATCCTACAGCGTGGGAACCCAACCCTAGCCCTGCAGGTTGTGTCTGCACATGTGAAGCGGAACTGGAGGCAATATTTTGGATAATTCCCACCCCAAATCCCTGACTCACCTAGCATGGCTAAAAAGGGATTGGGTAAGAGAAGGGATGAGGCTAGCAGATTTTCCTCTGGGTTTTTACACTCCCACACTTCCTAGCCCCAATTTATTTTTCTAGCCTCATTGGACATTTTTCCATTTCCAGCACTCTTAGCTATAGTTGAACTGGCCTCTCCATTTTATGCTCATGATATTCCATCTCCTACCTCCATGCCTTTGTATTAGTCATGTCCTGTACCCAGAATGTACTCTTTCCTGCCAGGGTCAGGTGGTGGTACAGGACATGAAGCACTGATACTAGAGTCTAGAAGATCTAAATTCAGATCCAGCCTCAGAAACTTACTATCTGTGGAACCCTGGGCAAGTCACTTAGCCTCAGTTTTCTCAATTGTAAAAAGGGGGAAATAACAGCACATAACTCACAGAGTTGTCAGGATCAAATGAGATAATATTTGTAAAAGGCACTTAGCACAGTGCCTGGCACCTAGGAGGTGCTATGTAAATGCTTATTCCTTCCTTTCTTCTCTCCACCTCATAGACTCATTCTTCCTTTAAGACACATCTCGGGGCAGCTAGGTGGTACAGTGGATAGAGCACCGACCCTGGAGTCAGGAGTACCTGAGTTGAGATCCAGTCTCAGATACTTAACACTTACTAGCTGTGTGACCCTGGGCAAGTCACTTAACCCCAATTGCCTCACTAAAAAAAAAAAAAAAAAAGACATCTCAAGCACTATCTTCTACATAAAGATTTTCCTGATTCTCCAAACTTCTAGTGCCTTCCCTCCCAAACTATCTCATATTTAACTGCTCTCTCTATATTTCTACTTACTCACTTTATATTTGTGGTGTCATTATTTTCATATTTACTTGTCTTTCCCATTAGAATGCAAGGGGATATGTCATTTTTTGTACTTGTATCCCCAGTCCCTAACATGGTGACTGGCACATAGTAGATTCTTGAGAACTACTTGGTGATTGATTAACTTCCTGGATTTCACGCAAAGAGGGCTGGGGCACTGAATGCCCATTCTCAGTTTTCCATGCAGGATCAGAAGGGCGATCATTTTCTTTTTCTTTTTCTTTTCTTTTCTTTTCTTTTTTTTGCAGGGCATTGAGGGTTAAATGACTTGCACAGGGTCACACAGCTAGTAAGTGTCAAGTGTCAGAGGCCAGATTTTAACTCAGGTCCTCCTGAATCCAAGGCTGGTGCTTTATCCACTGTGCCACCTAGCTGCCCCCCGGGGCAATAATTTTCAATGTGTTCTTGTTTCCTTCACCTAATCAAAGGAGCCTCCATCAGAAATGTAATGTCTGAATTTCTCCAGCATCTCCTAGGGTAGGCAGGGCCTTGGAGCAAAAGTAATGATGATTCTATACTTCTAGGACAGACAGAACATCAATACGATTCAATTAAATTCAACAAACTTTTACAAAGAACATATTATTGGCAAGGCACATGACTTGAGGACACAAAACAAAAATGAAAACCTATCCCTGACCTGGAGGAGCTATAGTCTATGGGAGAAATACAAGATCTCCACAGAAACAGTGGAATGGAAAAGTGAATATGAGCTAACGTGAGGTGGAAGAGGGCAGTAACAACTCTGGGGATCCAGATGAGCCTCATGCAGTAGGTGGGACATGGGCTAAGCTTTGAAGGGAGCTATGGATTCTGAGGCCAAAAATAAGAGAGTGCATTACAGACAAAGGAGGCAGCCTGTACAAAAACACTGGGAGAGTAGACAGAATACCAAGATCAGGTTCACAGTCAATAGGCAAATTTGGCTGAAATGCAGTGCGTAAAGGGGAGTGAACCATGAGTCAGAACTCGAAGCTTTAGGTTTACACAGAGTGAATTCAGTCCTGAACGCTTCCCACAAATCTCTCTTTGGCTCGTGCCCAACCTAGATTTTCCCCTGAGAACCAGAAGATTTGACTTCTTTCATCCCTACCTAAGGTATCCTCAGGGAGCAACAGCCTGTATAGCTGATGCCAAGTCTCTCTGGATGTGGGTGAAAAGGTCTCTCAGCTTCTATACAAGCATTCCCAATAATTATATATGAGGCAGCCTTTATTTCACCAAAAAATGTTTATCCATTAACCAATTTTTTACCCTTTGAGGGCAAAGTGGGAAAGAAGATGGAACAAAGAGAGAGGAAGAGGGATATAAAAATAACTACTTTGATCTCTTTTCTCTAGCATCATTGAAGTGGTTTTCCACAATAAAAATAATAATAAAGGGCATTTGTGGTTTACAAAGTGCTTCATACCCATTATTCCATTTGACATCATAACAACTACATGACCCAAAAATTACATTTATAATTATCCCCATTTCTCAGATGGGGAAAACTCAGACACAAATTTTTAGCTCACTCACAGAGCTAGTCCTTTAACAGGGCTTTTGTCTACCAGAACTGAAGATCTTTCCACTATGTCACAGCTGTTGCCCAAAGAGCCACTGACCTTGTGTCTCAATTTAAATTTGTTTGAATCTTTCACCCAGAACCTGAATTAGCATGTAATGGGTGATTTTTCATCAAGTATTTCTTCAAGATTCCTCTTTAAGGGTTATCTGTCATTTGCAATTGCTGTATTCCCCCTCAACAGTAGCTGTATCTTTATCTAAGTAGTTCTTTGGGACTTTACTGGGTGAAAGACAATGTTATAGAAGGATACAAAGGCATCTGGGGAAAATTCTAGGGGGCTTGGGCAGGCTTATTCTAGGAATTTCCTCCATCCACTCCAAGCAATTTCTTTTGTTGATCTTTAGGATTACCATAGAAACAGCCGAGGCTTCCCCCTGATCTACCCTGGAATATCATCCCTCTTGGTGCTCGGCTGTATGGTATCTGAAATGCAAAGGTTTTTCTCTGACTGGCTTAAAATGGAATACCAGAACTAAGTATGAAATAAGCCGATATAAGAATGAGAAGATTTAAGGATTAGAATCGATTCTCATCTACTCAGTGCAGGAGATCCTGCGACGCACTTGCTAACTTCCTCTGCTCATACAGGAGCTGGGCTGCACATCACTCGTGAAAAGGTGAGTGTCTTGTTTGTGTGTCTTTTTATTTTTCCTTAGAATAACTGGGCTTTAGGATGTTTGTGCTCTGATGTGAGCCAGAGAGATAACTAACTGGAATATGCCTTCTTTCCCCTCCTCCTCAAAAAACAACAACGTGACAACAGATTACTTTTGCTTATTTTGTGTGTGTAATAAGGGGGCTGGCCACCCCAGCCATGCCCAGTCTCTGGACCATGTACAGTGTCTTCTGCCTACTGTATATTATTCCTGTGGAGATTTCTGGGCCCCATTCTGGAAATGTGATGAGAGGCCCTGCCCCTGCTTCAGGCCATGTTCAGCTACTCTACCACAGTTTCCTTTTTGGCTTAGTGAATGATCTCTCTCTCTCTCTCTCTCTCTCTCTCTCTCTCTCTCTCTCTCTCTCTCTCTCTCTCTCTCTCTCTCTCCCTCTCCCTCTCTCCCCTCTTCTCTCTCCCCCTCCCCCTCCCCACCTCCCTCCTCTCTCTCTCTCTCTCTCTCTCTCTCTCTCTCTCTCTCTCTCTCTCTCTCTCTCTCTCTCTCTGGTTCTGGCTCTGTGTCTCTATCTCTCAATGTCTCTGTCTTTGGCTCTGTTTCTGTCTCTGTCTTTCTGTCTCTATCTCTGTCTGTCAATCTGTCTGTATGTGTGTGTCTGTTGTATGTTGTCTGTCCTCTGGCTCTCTTGTTCTGTGTCTCTTTCTCTGTCTCTATCTCTGTCTGTGTCTATGTGTGTGTGTGTCTCTCTGTGTCTCTTTATCTCACTCTCTGTCTCTGTCTCTGTCTCTCTCTGTGTGTGTCTCTATTTCTGTCTCTCTCTCTTTCCTCCACTCTTGCAGTTTTGAATGAAAAAGAAGAAATGTTGTAAACCTCTGGGTGGGGAGGCCTCCCCCTCATCTGGTCACCATGGGGCCTCAAACACATGTTACTATTGCTTCTTCTGTATCATTTGTGCTTTTTCTGGGAATAAGTATGGGAGATGGAGTGATCTGTAAGGTTCGAAAGTCTAAAAGTGTCACAAGAAGTCCTATAATGGGTGTCTGTAACAGAATATGCTATAAACCACAATAGTGAGCCATACGAGCCAGTGCAGCTCTCAGGAGTGACCTGTTCAATTCTGTCCAGTAGTGAATCAACCTAGCCAAGACTCCATGCTCTGCAAGCGAGTGACCAGCCCATCAACTATATCAAGAATAATGATAAATAGCATGTTATGGTTTTCAAAGTGCTTTACATATATTATTCTCATTTTATCTTCACAACAGCCATGGGAGGTAAGTGGTATTATTATCCCCATTTTACCACATGAGGAAACTGAGGCAAACAGAGGTGAAAAGACTTATTGATGGTCATACAACTACTAAGTATCTGAGGTCACATTTGAACTCAAGTCGTCTTGACTCCCAGTGTAGTACTTAAGCCACTGTAGCACCTAGTTTCTACTAAGTCAAGTCGGGAGAAGAAATGCTTTGCAAATGCCACTTTAAATTTGAACCCAATCTCCACAAAGACTAGGGTATAGAGAAGAGAGTGTGGCCCAGTTCAGGGAGGTATCCTTGTATTTCAGCCCATGTATTTATATCCTTTCAGGAAATAGCCCTTTGTAAAAGCTAATTGATGTTAACTAGTTATCAATGATATTGAGGAGATATCAATGAGCTGTAATCACTGGGATAACTGATTTGGAGGAGAAAACAACTGTCAATTAATATTGGACAAGATGTTAGTTGGTCAAACTGATATTTTGGAAATATTGACTGTTGGTGATATTGGGGAAAACACACTAGGTTGAGATTTGGAAATGATAACATGAGAATAAAACCATGTTCCAGCCCTTCGGGGATCCCTGAAAATCTATGAAGAGCAGGAACTTGTCTTTGGGGACCTGACCTGCCAGTGAAGCAGTGGTAAAGTACATACAGAGTCTCCGGGTGCTCCATATTTATTTCCTACAAACTTATAAAGGCACATGATGTCTCCCCCAAGAGACTGTATGGCCCTCAATATCAGGGACTGTTTCATTCATATCTTTCTATCTCCAGTTTCTCTTTCTATCCTATTCCATGCCAGGCCTACCACTAATCCTGGCACACAGCAGGTACTTAATAAATGTGTTGATTGTGTGACTGATGGAACTTTTTTGAATATGGAGTCAAAAGACCTAGGTTTGAATTTTGACTCTGTCCTATACCAGCTCTGAGACTCTGAGCAAGTTACTTAATATCTCAGCTGGACAAGATAACCTCTGTCTTCTAGCTCTAAATCTTCCGATCCTACAAAGTACTCTCCTAACAACATCCTTGAAGTAGATGTTAAAAGATTTATTACGCCCATTTTCAAAAAGAAGAAAATGAGGCACAAGGAGATGAATGTCATTTGCCCAAGGTCACACACTCAAAGCCAGGTCTTCTGGCTCCAAACCCAGGGGACATTGCCTCTTGCTGCAGCTGATAGAGCAAGGAAATTCCAAAATGAAGAGGTAGAATGAACCCATCGCCCAAAGGTTAGCCAAGTCAAATCACATTTGAATAACATGACCATGACCTTGCAGCTGATGAAAGCCCTTGCTTCTCTATTTCCTGGAGCAAAAACTGCATAACGAAAGTGCAGAAACATGACTCACCAATCCATCTCCTTAGAAGCCAGTCACACGAATGTAATCATGGCTTTGTCTGGCATCGGCTCTCCCCTCACCCTCCTCATCTGCCCTGAATAGAAGACGCTGATGCTTCTTCCTTAGGTACACAGGGTGTAGGGGGAGGGGTGGCAGAAGGGTCATGTCATTACCAGCGGCAATGGGAATCAGACAAAGGGAAAGGGAACAAGAGGCTTTGGAAAGGCTGAGGAGGGTGGGAGCTGGGGCCTCATATCCAGGGGGCAACAGGGAGTGATTACAGGCCCAGTCGGGACTGGATTGCTGGTTGGTCCTGAGACGTAACATTAAGGTGAAGGAAATAATAGTGGTTCTCATAATAAAGGTTTACAAATCACTTTCCTCAACAGAACTCTCTAAGGTAGACAGTGTAAATATTATCATCCCTCCCCTTTTTAAATATATTGAAACCGAGGCTCATGGAAGTAGCTTGTCTTAGGTCAGAGAGCCAGCAACACCGGGATTCCAACTCAGGCCTCCTGGTTTGAAACCCAGAGCTCTTTCTTCTGTACCACAAATGAGCTCAGCTTGTCTTTGTTTCTTTTAACCACAGAAGGTGCTTTAAGGTATAGCAAGTAATCCTCAACTGTATTTATAGGATTTAAATGGAATCAAGTCTAATTATTTTAGGTTATTAGGCATTTTGTTTCTTTTAGATATTTCTCTGTTTTTAGATTTGCTGAGTTGTCAGCAGAAACTTGTCATTTTCTAGTGTTTAAATGCAGATTTTTAGTGGACTTATGACCCAAACCAGTGAGAGAGAGAGACAGAGGGAGGGATTTGGGAGAGAGCTCTGAGGAGTCACTGCCTCCCCCCACCCCCCATCTTGGCTCCACCCAGGAAGCAAAGAGAGACAGAGACAGAGAGACAGAGAGATGAGAGAGAGAGAGAGAAATAGGGAGCTTCCAAAACAAAAGCAGATAGAAGGAAATGATCAAATAATGTCATTACAACAACCTCTGGCAGGGTTTATTCTCTGGGTACTTGGCCCAGGGTAAGGTCCTCTTATCCTAACAGGCAATAGGTGGAAGATGCTATAAGAGGCAGATTTAGGCTTGATGTGAGAAGAAAAGCTCCTAACCAACAGAACCATCCCAAAGTAGAATGGGCAGCCTGGGGAGGCAGAAGGCTCCCCTGGCTAGACTAGGTCTTCAGGCCACAAATAGATGACCAATTGTTGGGGGTGTTAGCAAAGGGATTCTTGTTCAGATATGGGGAAGACTACAGGACCTCTGAGGTTCCTTCCAACTCTGAGGCTCTGTAATTCTGGAGAGGCTCTGTCTCTGTCTCTGTCTCTGTCTCCCTGTCTCTCTCTGTCTCTCCCTTCCTCTCTTTGTGTGTCTTTCTGTCTCTGTCTCTATCTCTCCTCTATTTCTCTCTCTGTCTCTCTCCTCTCTTTCTCTTTGTCTCTGTCTCTCTCTGTCTCTCTCTCTCCATCTCTCTCTGTCTCTGTCTCTCTGTCTCTGTCTGTGTGTGTGTGTGTCTTTCTGTCTTTCTCCTCTGTCTCTCTGTCTTTGTCTCTCCTCCCTTTCTCTCGCTGTCTCTCTCTCTGTCTCTTTCTCTCTCCCTCTGTCTTTCTGTCTCTCTGTCTTTCTGTCTCTGTCTCTCCTTTCTTTCTCTCTCTCTGTCTCTCTCCCCCCCCCCCGAGAACAAAGGACAAACACATACATATATAGTTATATATTAACTATGATAACTTATTCATATTTTTCATTCATTCATAGCACACGCTGTGTGTGTGCTTGTCCTTCATTCTCAAAAAGGACCATGACATTGGGAGGTGGTGTCATGACTTGCAGTGAATTGGATTTGAGTGAAGGAGGACTGTGCGAGGTCAACAACCTCACTTTCTCCTACAGAGCCATCTGGGTCCAGTGCCAGGTTATACATTAGGAGGATGGCCCAGGATGTTTGAAGCAATCGGGTTAAGTGACTGGTCCAGGGTCACACAGCTAGTAAGTGTCTGAGGTGAGATTTGAACTCAGGTCCTCTTGACTCCAAGGCCAGAGCTTTATCCACTGCATCACCTAGCAGGGGTTATCATGGACATTCCTATCCCATTTTATACAAACCTACTCTATCAGTTATTATAGTGCCTTAAGGGATTTCAAAGTGTTTTCCACTTTCTCAAGGAGCTCATGTAAGTTCCTTGAGGGCAAGGCCTATCTTTTGCCTACTTTTGTATCCTCAACACTTAACATAGTACCTGACACATATTAGGTACTTAATAAATGTTTATTGATTGGTCAATCCACTGGGTTTCACTTTTCTCTTCTGAAAATGATAGAGTTGTACCAGATGATCCTTAGAGTCCTTTCTAGCTGTTACATGCTATGAATTAATGAAAAGTATGAATTAGTTATTTTAATGTAAATTTTACTTCAATAGCTAAAACCAGGCTGATGAAGTATTGTTTGGTAGGGATCTATTTTGTGAATAGATTAAAATTATTTATAACTAGCATATCAATGAGGCAGTTAGGTGGCTCAATAGACAGAGTGATGGCCCTGGAGGCTGGAGGACTTGAATTCAAATTCAGCTTCAGACATTTGCTAGCTATGTGACCCTGGGTAAGTCACTTAACCCTGTTTGCCCCAGTTTCCTCACCTGTAAAATGAGCTTGAGAAGGTAATGGCAAACCATTCCAGTATCTTTGACAAGAAAACTTAAAATGGGGTCACAGAGAGTCAGACATGACTGAAATGACTCAACATCAGCAAGTGTATGGATTGTTCATATGTAATGAATATTATATAATGAATGGGGTCTGGACCTGTGATTTCATTGTAGGGAAGTCATGGGTGAGGAAACTCCCTCAAATGATGTAGATTGGTATCTTCTCAACTACTTATAGTCTTGGAGAGTTGTCTAGAAGTGCTTAGAAGTGAAAACACTTGCCATTGTATTCCAGAGGCAGGACTCAAACCCAAGTCTTTCTAACTGATTCTCTATGTATTTATCCAGCTAGGTGGTGCAATGACTAGAGTGCTGAGCCTGGAGATGGGAAGACTCATCTTCCTGAGTTCAAATCTGGCCTTAGACACTGACTAGCTGTATGACCCTGGGCAAGTAACTTACCTGTTTGCCACAGTTTCCTCATTTGTAAAATGAGCTAGAGAAGGAAATGGCAGATCACTCTAGTATCTTTGCCAAGAAAACCTCAAATGAGGTAATGAAAAACTGGACAACAATAAAAACCCATGTGTCCTCTCAAAAAAAATTACATATTGTAATGCAATATGGTGTTAGGTTGTATAGGAAATATATTTTGGGGATACAGTATTTTCTACGGAGATATATAGCAACTGGCATCTTCTAGTTTGCCACCATACTAGCATGGCCTTGACTGAACTGACTTATGGATATTGTATAAGACGGGAAGTTCAGAGCTTAAAAATGAAAGGAAGAAGAAAGAAAGAGGGATTGTCAGGTGCTGCAATACATCTGTACTTGACCCCATGCTGCTTGTGTTAAATTCTGTACATCCTAGTGGCACAGGGTAGACTTAGCCTTTAGAGCATTTGAGCAGTATAACTTTTATTTTTTTTTAATTATTATTAATATTTTTTTTTAGTGAGGCAATTGGGGTTAAGTGACTTGCCCGGGGTCACACAGCTAGTAAGTGTCAAGTGTCTGAGGCGGGACCCGAACTCAGGTACTCCTTTCTTCAGGGCCAGTGCTCTATTCACTGCGCCACCTAGCTGCCCCGTGCAGTATCCCTTTTCAGGACTAGAGATGCAGGAAGAGACAAAGGAATGACCCCAACTGATTAGAGTTTCTAGGACCCATGACCCAGGGAGTGATGGAATCAAGGACCATGCTATACAATTCACCCATGCTACTGGGATGAAGAGAAACACAGAAAACTTCTATATTGCTCTCTGACTGAAATATGAACAACCTGTTGTGAATTAACTGCTCCCTAGTTCCTGGGAAATGGGAAGTTTATTTGAAGACACTGAATTTCTGCGTTGTCTTTCTTTCACAGGTAAAGAGTCTGAAGGGACTGAAAAATGAACTCCCACATATAAGGGGACTTTGAGCTGGGAAGTGACTAGACCCTGCATCCTATGATATATGTGTAGAACGTTCTTGGTTTTATCATACATTTTCATAAGTAATTTAATTAAACCACCCAACTATTAATTTAAACCTATGGTGCTTTGTGAATAACACGCAAGCAAGATGAGGGCACACTAGCCAATGAGAGTAGAGCCTTAGGTGTGGGCCCACATTTCCTATTGCCTTTGCTGGAGACAACTGATTTCAGATAAAGATAATGCTCAGGCAATCAGTCAACAGGAATTTAAGTACTTGCTAAGTGTCAGGCATTGTACTAAGCTCTTCGAAAACACATATAAGCAGGACAGTCTCTGCCCTTAAAAAGCTTACATTCTACTGAGGGAAGATCACACGTAGCTGAAAATGGAAAGAGGGGAATATCCAACAAGGGAGCATGGTAGACAAAGTCTAGAATTCAACCTGGAGAAAAAGGAAGACATGGCTGGTCTGGCAAGCTTTATTAAATGGAAATTTGGGGAGGAATCATCCAATAAGAGGGAGGGACCATAGGGATAGGAAGACATTTCCAGAGCTAGAAGGAGATTCCAGGATGAAGAAGTTTCTGGGGCATCGTAGCGACAGTCACAATGTAGCCTAGAGAAGAAAGAAGACATCCTCAGGACGAGAGAGGGGATACTTCGAACTTTATTTTGCCTTGATCAGATTACATTTGTAGCACTGTGTTCTACTTAGTACCACATTTTAGGATGGACACTGAAGAGGCAGAAAGCATCTAGAGGAGAGCAACTAAGATGATGAAAGGCCTTAAGACCATGCCATGAGAACTGTTTTCAAATTTTGAAAGGTTGGCATCAGAAGAAGAGGAAGAACTACAAGCTACAAGTTAGATTTAAGGAAAAACTTCCTAACCACTAAAGCTATCCCAAAGTGCTGTGTGCTGGCTGCCTCAACAGGTTATGTTTTCCCTCACTGGAGGTTTGCAAACAAAAGTCAGATGATCACTTTTCTCTGTGTTGTAGAGGAGACTTCAGGTGTAGGGAGACAAGGCACTTTCTGAGACCCTTCCACTTCTGAGATTTTCGAACTCTATAAAATAGATGATTGTAAACTCCTTTTGTGTCTGTCAAAAAGTTCGTCTCTAGTGAATAGAGCCCTGGAGTCAGGAGGACCTGAGTTCAAATCCGACCTCAGACACTTGACACTTACTAGCTGTGTGACCCTGGCAAGTCACTTAATCCCAATTGCCTAAAAAAAAAAAAGTTCGTCCCTGTAAGCATTTAGAATATTTCCCATAAAAATTGTTTATCCTATTAATTTGTATTATCTATGAAGAGAGAATTTTTTATCAAAAAAGTATTTTATTATTTTCCAGTTACATGTAAAGATAATTTTCAATATTTGTTTTCCTAACATTTTTAGTTCCAAATTTTTTCTCCCTCCCTCCTTTCTTTCCCCTTCCCCAAGACAAAAAACAATCTGATATAGGTTATATATGTACAATCATATTAAACATATTTCTGCATTAGTCTTATTGTAAAAGAAGAATCAGAACAAAAGGGGAAAACCTCAAAAAAGAAAAAAAAACAGCCAAAAAGTAGAAACATTGTGGTTCAATCTACATTCAGAATCCACAGTACTTTTTTCTGGATGTTGAGAACATTTCCTATCATTAATGAAGAGAGAATTTTTTAAGCAAAGGTAAACTGGTTGAGCTCCTCTCCAAAATGCTAAAGATTTCAAATTAGTGGAATTCTAACTAATGAGGTTGTATTTTATTGCTTTCCTTCATTTTCAAATATAATGGCAAAATTCTGTTCAAAGAAGTTTCTGCCATTCTCAGGTAATAGATTTTAAAGGTTTCAAAGATTCAGGTCAGTTTCTCAAGTAGAATTAAAAAATTAAGGTAGGATAAAATAACAATAAGATTCCAATTTTTTGAGTTGGAAAAACTTTTTTATTAAAATATCAGTATTTGAAACTAGTTGTCAATATTTTCACATCAAGTTGAAGAGGAAATAAAATTCAAAGTAAGATTTGAAGAAATATAAACAAAACTTCTACTACCTTTAAAAAAAATTTGTCAAGTAAAAATAATTTTTAATCTATCTCACTAGCTCCCAAACTTAAACAAATTTAAACGAACAAACAAAAATCCCCACTTATATACATAGGCAAAACAAATTCACACATTAGGTGCATCCAAAAATGTATATATCTTTTTTTTTTAATTTTGCTGGACAATGAGGGTTAAGTGACTTGCCCAAGGTCACAACAGCTAGTCAGTGTCAAGTGTCTGAGGCTGGATTTGAACTCAGGTCCTCCTGAATTCAGGGCCGGTGTTCTATCCACTGTGCCACCTAGCTGCCCCAGAATGTGAGAATTTAAAGCTATTAAATTTAAACATACAATTTTAAATTTTATTTAAAGTTTTGAATTCCAAATTCTATTCCCTCCTTCCCTCTCTCCTCTCCCACAGTGGTAAGCAATCAGATATAGGTTATAGGGGCAGCTAGGTAGCGCAGTGGATAGAGCACCGGCCCTGGATTCAGGAGGACCTGAGTTCAAATCTTGCCTCAAACACTTAACACTTACTAGCTGTGTGACCCTGGGCAAGTCACTTAACCTCAACTGCCTCACCAAAAAACAAAAAAACAAAAACAGATATAGGTTATACATCTGCAATTATAAACAGTTTTCAATGCTGAAACAGTCATATGCCCAATGACTGTTTTTTTTCCCTTCTTTAACCCTATTCCTCCTCACCAACATTTTGCTTCTGACCCCTACCTCCCTCGATCTGCCCTCCCTTTTATAACACAGTCATTATTGTGAATAAAATCAGAACTAGAGATGAAATGACCAGGGAAGCTTGGAAATACATAGTCTCTGGTTCCCTAAAGGGAGTCTGTGTAACCTCCTGGTCCCACAATCCCCTAGTATATTTCTTTGTGAATTTCAAGTTTATCACATCTCTATCAGGAGGTGAATGGTGTGTTTCATTGTCATTCTTTTGGATTCATAATCTAACAGAGTTCTGAGTTCTTTCAAAGTTGTTTTCTCTATAATGTTATTATCAATGTATAAATTGTTCTCCAGGTTCTGCTCATGTTGCTCTACATCAGTTCACAAAGGTTTTCCTAATTTCTTCTGGAGAGAAAAGATTATCATTTAAAGGGATAAATTCCAGGGAATTCAAAGATTATTAATTAGTAGTTTTCAGTGAAAGACTCATGGGCAGCTAGGTAGTGTGGTGGATAGAATGCCAGGCTTGAAGTCAGGAACGCTCATCTTTCTAAGTTCAAATCCAGTCTCACACATTTACTAGCTATTTGACCCTGGACAAGTCACTTAACCCTGTTTGCCTCAGTTTCCTCATCTGCAAAATGAGCTGTGGAAGGAAATGGCAAATCACTCCAGTATCTTTGCCAAGAAAATCCTAAATGGGGTCACAAAGAGTTGGATACAACTGAAAAAATTATTAAACAACAAATCAAACTCTCTCATTTTACAACTGAGGAAACTGTACCTCAGAGAGATTATTCCCTGGGACCTCTGTATGATAAAAAAAAAAAAGATAGGTTCCTTTGGTGGTTCCAGAAGACTATGAACCAGCAGCAAACCCTGGGATAATTTACCCAATGACCATGTTAAGCTCTTCTTTCTAATGTGAAATCCTTGGCCACTCCCTCTACCCTAGGAAATGAAACTGGCATGTATCAATGATTAGGAAAGAACTAAAGAAGGCCCAAGGGAAAGAAGCCTCTTAAAGAAAGAAGGGAAGGTTAAAAATCACAATCCAGAAGGATGCCAAATGGATAAAGACATTTACAAGGTACTCAGAGATGTTCACCAAAATAATAAACAGGCTCCTATTAAGTGTCCAGTGGGTACTAGGCACTATCCAATATACTTGGGAGAAAAAAAGAAAGAAAGAAAGAAAAAAGGAAGGAAGGGAAAGAAACAAAGAAAGAATCCCTAGGTGCAAGAAGTTTATATACCTTTGAGAAAGAGCAATGTACATATATAAGTATAAAGTAAAATAGATAAAAAAATATATTTAAGGTAGTTAAATGCAATGTAGTTAGGAAAGGAGGATACTAGCACTTAAGGAGTAGGGATCAGGAAAAGCTTCTTGTAGATTTACCTGGGGTCCATGGGCCCCCAAGGGAATATAGTTTTCTAGGAATTCTTGAACTTAGAAGGGGAGAAAAATTGCATCTTTATTGTCATTGACCTCAAACTGAAATTTAGCATTTCCTTAAATTATCAATGCAAGGAAAAAATATTCTGAGGTGTCTATAGGCTTCATTAAACTGCCCAAGGGATCTATGCCACAAAAAAAGGGACAACTAGGGCCATAGCTTCCATTTTGCAGATGTACAGAGGCAGTTTGATGGTACAGTGGTTTGAGTGTTGGATCTGAAGTCAAAAAACTTGAGTTCAAATCCAGCATCAGCATTTACTGTGTGACCCTGGACAAGTTACATAACCTTTGTGGGCCTCAAATTCCTATTCTACAAAATGAGAATAATAATAGTACCTACCTCTCAAGGTTATTTTGAGGATTGAATGAGATAATATTTGTTGCATACTTTGCAAAGCCTAAAGGACTATATAAATGCTAGCTATTCTAGTCCACCTTGTTGAGAAGAACCTAGAGACCTCCATCTGTCACAAACAAGCAGGTTTTTATGATAACTTTTTTTTGGGTGGGGGGGAGGGGGTTAAATGACTTGCCCAGGGTCACACAGTAAGTGTTAAGTGTCTGAGGTCAGACCACGTCCTCCTGAATCCAGGGCTGGTGCTCTATCCACTGCGCCACCTAGCTGACCCTTTTATGATAACTTTTTAACCACAGACCACACACACAGAGTCAGGAAACTTCATAAAAATTTAAGACTATTGACTTGCCACAGAATGAGAAGTGTCAGGTTGTATCTGAGAAGTGTCAGAAGGAGCCCCTTCTCCCTCTTCTCCTGAAGAAAGTTTTAGTTTCCTGGATCAGACATAAATTCCCCTTGTTCCATTGTTCTAGCACTGACCCATGATTGGGGGTACCTCATACACCTGAACCCTTGGGTTTACCATTGAAAAGAGTGATTAAAAGAACAGGGTGGTGGGGGGAGTAGAGAGGGCTACATAGAGACTTGCATTCACTTCACTAGAGGAATACCTGAGCAATCACCCAGCAGCACCTGCCCACAATCACTTGGCCCTACAGGAGACTGTGTGCAAGGAAGAGCCAGCATCAGGGAGACACCCAAAAGGAAAGGACACCAGGGCAAGAAGGAGAAACAGGTAATGAAGGCTTGGAGCATGCCCAGATCGTCTAACATAGAGACACTCTGTTTCAGGAAGGAGACATCCTTCACTCCCCTACCACGTGGGTTGGAATAGCCTCCTTCTGTTGACATAACTGAAACAAGCTGCATCTTTAAATCTGGCAGACTGGGAGTCTCTCTCTTTCCTGTGGGTTCTCTTCTCTGCTTTGTATTCAGAGTACATGAAGGGTTAAGGTTAACTCTCGGTTCGGGGCCTGAAACTGAACTGATAAGGGGAGAAGTGGGGTTTTCTGCCCTTGCTCTTCCTTTTGCCCTATAGCTCTAAGAAATAGGCCTGGGCTTTCTGTTTTCTTTGTCTTCAGTTTCAGATTAAAAAGTGGTGATTGCCCACCAAACTGGGAGTTTTTTAAGCCTTGGATCCAGCATTCCAGCTAGGCTATTGCAGCTAGCAAGCCCTTCTGGGAAGCCCTGAGAAGCCAGGGTGCCCGGGACTCAAGCCCATGGGCAGTTTTGGATTTGAAACCAAGACTCTGCTAGAACTGAGCTGAACTATAAACCTAATACCTTCCTCTGCCCAGAGACTGAAGTGGTATGGAGTAAGGAGTATGTTTATCTATTTGTTTTTATACTTTCAAATAAATATTCCTTTGTAAAAGCTAATCTGACTGTTAAGTGGTTAAATGGAACTGGAGTGTAGGAGACTCACTCCCTACACTTGGGTAAACACCATCAGTGGAGGCAAGAGCTATTGGAAGAAAACCCAGATATCCCCTGTACCCTTAAAGGTACTGGAGAAGCCTAGGAAAGAAACGAAGCATAACATATCTGGCTTTCAGGCAGTGGAGGCCAAGGTGATCAAATATTATATACACAGCAGGGAACAAGGATAGTGAGAAGCAACCTAGGCCCATCCTAATGCAGGCACTATGAGTTCCATGGACTCTCGCTCTCAAGGTGAGGGATATTGATGCTTGGCTCCACAGTAATCCTGAAGTCTTTCACCTTGGAGGGAGGACACAAGGGGGAAGCTAGGTGTCACTATTAAATCTGAAAGAATATATAGGCTCCTGGGGAAGGACCCCAAGAGGCTTGTCTTGGCTCAGGTATAAGCCATAGAATTATAGTAGAGAAGCCTGGAGGATCGTCCCTTCAACAGTATGGACCCACAACTTCAACAACTGGCCATAGCTTGTATGTGCATTTACAGATTATAAGAAAGTATTGACTTTGGTGGCAATAAAAGCATTACTGAATACTCTACCACACTGGGGAGTAGATCCAGGAAATGCTGGCATCATGGTGCAAACAAATGTTTCACAAAGGACTGGAATGAAGTAGTTCCCATAACCACAGAGATCAACATCTGCATAGAAACTTGGCAAAAGTATATGATCTTTCTTTGTTACATATATGCCATAGGATTTGCAAAGCATTTTCCATATTTCTCACTTTATTCTCACAACCACTTTGTAAGATAGGTGCTATTATTATCCCAGTTTTACAGATTAGGAAACTGAATCTCAGAAAAGGTAACTTGTCTGTATATGTCTTGGACTGTATTTGAACCTGTATTGCTGACTATTTTTGTTGTTGTTTAGTCATTTCCATCATATTTGACTCTTCATGCACCCCTGCTCACTTTATAGATTGAGGAATCTAAGACAAATAGGGTTAAGTGATTTACTCAGGCTCTCACAGCTAGTAAGCATCTAAGAATAGATTTGAACTCAGGAAGATAAGTCTTCCTGACTTCAGGTTCAGAACTCTATCCATTGCACCACCTAGCTGCCCTCCATGCCCCTGATCTATTCACTACACAACACACAGGCCCTCACACTAAAGTGACTACCTTAGAAAAGTTGGTCTGATTCTTACAAAGCCCCCATGAAGCTCTCTTGACCAACCCAGTCATTTAGCCAAAAAGCATTTAAGTGTTTAACATGTGCCCAGCCCTAGGCATAGGGAGTACAAGCACATGCAGAATAAGTGTCCCTGCCCTCAAGGAGCTTTAATTCTAACGGGGGAATATAACACATAAAAGTAACCTGAAAAGGGGTAGGGGAGAATGAAGGTACCTTGAGGAGTGGGTATGATAGGTGGTGCAGTGGATAGAGCACTGGCCCTGAAGTTGGGAGCACTAGAGTTCAAATCTCACCTCAGACACTTACTACCTATGTGGCCATGAAATTTAACCCCAATTGCCTTAAACATCAGGGACCCATATGGTTCTGGAGGAGAGTGAGGTTGGTGACCTTGCACAGCCCTGTCTCACTTAAATCCAATTCACTGCAAGTCATGACCACCCCAATGTCATGGTCCTCTTCGAGAATGAAGGACAAACAACAACAGTTTTAGGGGATGATACCTAAGCAGTCTGGCATTGTCCTTAAATGGAGGTTTTGATAAAAGCCATTCAGTCAGAAGGAGAAGCCATAGGGGTGGAAGAAACTTCCAGTATGTGAATTGCAGGGCTAGAGCAAGTAAGCTTTCAGGATGACAAATTATCTAGAGATAGTAGAAAAGGTCCCATATGCAGGCTGGAGAGGAATGAGAAATGAAGAAAATGTATTCCATCAAAAGGTTCCAGAAAGTCTGGGAATGTTGGAAAGGAACAAAATGGCAGCTGTTAGAGTAGTTGCACTGTAACAGACATTAGAACAGCTGATAGGGGAGAGTAAGTTGCCATCAGAAAGAAAGTTCCTGGAAAGATCTTGCTTAGTGTTTGGAATATATTCAGTGGAAACAAATGGTCAATTAGCAGCCTTGCAAGGAGAGGGAGTATCAATGAGCCTGCATTGTACTAATGGTGACAAGTTACTATATTCTCATCATGCTATGATTTTTTTTTTTTGCTGACCATTCCTTTTTCTGTGTGGGAACAAACTACCAGTTCCATACCTGGAAAAAAAAAAAGTTTCCATGACATGCTGGAAATGTGTTACTGGGACAGTAACAGTATAATGGGCATTATTCTGACAGCAGAACATGGATTCTAACCCTGCCATCACATGGTATTGCATTCTTTTCTGCCCTCTCCCCCTGTTGATACTGGTTGGGTCTCCCTGGATTTCTCAGTGCACATGAAAGATTGTACTAATTTTCTAAGAACATTTTCCTCCCCTAGAGATTTAGAGATTATATAAGGCCACAGTTTAGCTACTGCCTCTTTCATGTAAGTGGGCTCTACCAGCCCTAGGAGTGTGGTCCTCCCACTAAGCACTGGCTTCACCTTGAGAAATTCTGTTCCCAAAAGTTTGTTCTCGATTCACCTCAGCAACCAAGGCTACCTACCAATCTAAGAGGAGACCAGAATTGCGCTCAAACCCTTTTATGCCCAAGCCAGTTTTGTTAAAAGAAGCTTAGTTCCCTGAAGTTGCTCCCCCACATGAAATTGAGCATTGGGTATCATTTCAGGTCTCTGTATCTCTCAATGTCCTCATCAACAAAATTCAGGAGAGGCTTAGACTAGGGTGATTAATACAAAGGTTCATAGATCTAAATATATAAAGCACCTCTAAGGTTACCTAATTCAATTACTTCATTTTATAGATAAAGAAATCAAAGGGTTAAGATGACTTGCCTAAGGTAATACAGGGAGTAGGTGGCAGAATTGAGATTTGAATTTAGGGGCTAGGACCTAAGTGGATTGAATGCTAAGCCTGAAGTAAAGCTCATTGTCCTGAGTTCAAATCCAGTCTCAGACACTTAGTAGCTATGTGACCTTGAGCAAGTCACTTACCCCTGTTTGCCTCAGTTTCCTCATCTTTTATTGTTGTTTGTCCTTCATTCTCAAAGAAGACTATGACATTGGGGTGATGTCCTAATTTTCAGTGAATTGGATTTAAGTGAGGGAGGGCTGTACAAAGTCACCAACCTCACTCGCTCCTCCAGAGAGTGAATGGGTTCAGTGACAAGATGTACATCAGGACAACTAGGGATGGTCCCAAACATTTGAGGCAATTGGGATTAAGTGATTTGCCCAAAGTCACACAGCTAGTGTCTGAGGTGATATTTGAATTCAGGTCCTCCCAACTTCAGAGCCAGTGCTACATCCATTGTACCACCTAGCTGTACCCCACCCCCATTTGTAAAATGATCTGGAGAAGGAAATGGCAAATGATTCCAGTATCTTTGCCAAGAAACCTCCAAATGTGGTCACAAAAAGTCAGATGCTACTGAAGACTGACTGAACAACAACCTAGGATCTAAGTACTCTTTCCACAGAACTTCTCTGATTTCAACTCTAAATCTCTGACCCCATGATTTGTTAATTGAGGTATCAGTACATATACATTTTAGAAGATGTCTAATGTCTAGAAATGTGCAACACTACAAATGAAATGATGAAGCTTCCCTGAGAAGAACTCCATTACTGAGGGGGTTCCCTTTGCTATGCCCTTGCTCCTCTCTTTGTTCCCTTTTTCTAGACAGTAATGAATGACATCCCTCAGCCTAATGAAAATCGGTGACCTGAGCAGAGCTTCTTTCTCTCTCTAAGCTCATTACCTGACCAGCTCATACCTTCCCTGGATACACATGGGGAGGAGAGAAAGTAATTAAATGCTTTGCTTAAATGGCTTTTTTTTTGTCCAGGGATATTGCGACCTTCCTTGACTCCCTTCCAGAAATTGCCACTCTGCAGGCCACGTGCATGTGTCAATGGATGAGGAAAGAAAACCAATAATAAAGCAAGCTAGTCAATAGGAGCAAAGCCAAAAGACAGTGAATGCTGCCCCCTCCAGAAGATAATCCCTAAAGTGGGTAATCTGCTGGCATATAATGGGGAGCTATTAAAGTGTCCCAAGGACCAATGCTGGAGTCTGTGTTAACCATGTTGCCGCTGTGTGTGATGCAGATTTGACATGCGTGCTCCATGTGCACACATCCTCTAACAAGATGGGTTCAGACATTTGGATTAGAAATGGCTCTTCCAAGGGTTACTAGCCTGGGTGCTTTTTTATTTTTTTGGTTGTGATAGATACCCTGCTGTTGGATTGACTGACTGTGTCCATCTCTAATCACTGGTGATTTTGAGTATCCTGCTGCAGCCTAGAACAATTACTTCTCCTTCCAGCATTCATTATGTGTGAGGGAGCTGACTTCACCATAGACAGCCCCTGTCAGCTTGGGGGAAAAAACACAGATGGGGCATCTCTCTTGGATGCCACCAATGCAGAGAGTAGATAAATCAATAGTCACCTCAAGCAAACAGTCAGAATGTACATTCCCAAAGAAATCAGTACCTTGGGCCAAAAAGGTGGCAATAAAAGAGAAAACTGGAAATCACCAAGAGCAGAAGAGTACTGATTTGTAAAAATCTGAAATCATAGCTCCACTCAGAAAGAGTAAAGTCTAGCTTCATCTATATGTACCTAGTGATAGGTCTAAAGCAAATTATGCATTATTTTATTAAAATAATAGCACCCTTCCTGCAACAGAATGCCCATTAAAATTAGTGTCATTTCTACCTACACATATTGGGGGTTTTTTCCAGAATTTGATCTTTGAATTTTATTAGTGTAAGGAACTTCCAGTGTTGACTACCTCCTCTACTGCAGATGGGCAGCTGGTCTGTAAGTGATGACCTCAGAGCATTGCCCAAGTCACTTAGAGGTTGCATGACTTGCCCAAGGTCACACAGTTAGTACATGTCAGAGGCAAAATTTGAATCCATGTCTTCCTGACTCCAAGGCTGGCTCTCTTATTCACTATACCACACTGTCTTTCATGCCCACCTGCCATGTATTTGGTAGGTTTTTCCTCAGAGAATAACAGTGTTACTATAGTTAAAATTTATAATGCCGTATTACCAATGAGTAGAATCACATTTGCAAGGGTACTTTTATTTAGTTCCATCTAGAGTGAATATATTTTCCAAATCAAAAGTTGGGACATGTGATCTGAAAAAAAAATAATCTTTTTTTGCAAAGTTACATTTAAAATATACCCCTTTTGGGGGGGCAGCTAGATGGTGCAGTGGATGAAGCACTGACCCTGGATTCAGGAGGACCTGAGTTCAAATCCGGCCTCAGACACTTGACACTTACTAGCTGTGTGACCCTGGGAAAGTCACTTAATAACCCTCATTGCCCCACAAAAAAAAAAAATCTATTGGCCACCATTTTGCATCAAGATGGTAGGATAAAGCACAATGTTAACCTAGGTGATAGATCCATATCCTTTAGCCATGTGCCAAATATTGTCAAAATTAGTGATTGCCTTTTAAAATCATCATGAAATAAGTGAACAGATAAAGATTTCCTACTGAACTGAGTATTTTTGTTATAAATGTCTGAGCTAACCACTGGGAATGAGAGTCAGTAAAAGTGTAGTAAAAAATGGCAAGCTTAAGGAATATGTCTAAAAGAAGAAAAAGATGGATACTGGGCTGGCCTAGAACCCTGATAGAAGGATCCCTCTGAGGACTTTGTCCTTCAATGTGAATGGGATTTAAAGCCAGAACTGATGTTACATAAGAATACACAGAAGAAATAAAAATATTTACAAGGTAATTATGGATAGAGTGCTCTAGCAGTTGGGGGAATCAGCAAAGATTTCATGTAAAAGATGGAGCTTGAGTTGAATCAGAAAGGAAGGAAGGAAGGAGGAGTAAAGGAAGAGGAGGAAAAACAGAAGTCACAGTAGCACTTTAGTACTTTAAGCACTCTACCTGTTATTTCATTTGATCTATGAAATTCTATGACATGGAGGTAAGAAGGAAGTGCTTTCTTGGCTTGAGGGACAGCCATATAAGAGATAACCAATCTGACTGGATTGTGGTATGCAGGAAAGAAAGAAATGTATAATGGGATTGAGACAGATTGTGAAGGTCACTAAAATCTAAACAGAGACATTTATATATTATCACAGAGGCAATAAAATAATAGAATCTGCCACTGTAGTGTATTGAGAAAGGGAGGACATGGTCAGATCTTCACTTAAGTGGCAAAGAATTGAACATTGAGGGGCTGCCCATCAATTGGGGAATTACTGAACAAGTTGTGGTATATGGATGTAATGGAATACTATTGTTCTGTAAGAAATGATAAGTAGGCATATTTCAGAAAAACCTGGAAAAACTTACATCAACTGATGTAAAGTGAAGTAATCGGCAGTATTGTACAACAACCAACAATGCATGACTTAACTATTCACCAAGACAATTCCAAAGGACTCATGATGAAAAAACTCATGTTGTTCACCTCCAGAAAAAAGAATTGGTAGAATCTGAATGCAGATCAAAGCATACTATTTTTCACTTTTTTAATTTTTCATGGTTTTTTTTTCCTTTTGGTCTGCTTCTTTCACAACATAATTAACATGGAAATATGTTTTACATGATTATACATGTATAACCTATATTAAATTTCTTACCGTCTTAGGGAAAGGGGAGGGGAAAATGAGGATTCGATTTTTTTAAATGAATGTTAAAATTGTCTTTTCATGTAATTTGGAAAAAATAAAATACTTAGATAAAAATAATTTTAAAAAGATCTAAAAACTAAATCATCCACAAGTCTCAGAAACATTTGACCAGTAAAATTATAAAACTAGTATTCATGTCATTCTTGATCTATAAAGTTACTTTTAGTTCTAAAAAAGTCTATGATTTGGCCTTTCCTTTCCTTAATGTACTTCTTATGTACTTATTTCTTGTCACAAGATGTTACAAACTACTCTAGCTATTGATTGCATTTTAGCAAATATCCATGGGCATTACCTACTGGGAACCGGTAAAAAAGAGTAAATGATTCTAAATCACAGGCAGCAGGTTTGGCATCACTTAGGTGGCTCAGAGGTTGACATTTTTCTTGAAACATATCCTGAGAGAGTCTGTCTCCAAAGGATGAGGAGAAGGATCGCTCACAGGTAAGATGGGGTCTAAACATTAAGAGATAGACTCCTTAATGAATGGCAGTGGGGTGTTCTGGCTCAGGCCCTGGGATTCAATTCAAGAGCCAGACCCTATTACCTTCTCTGGCCCTGGGCTCCAAGTTCCTCTTCTGCAAAAGGACAAGATGATCTCTGAAATTTGTTTCAACTCTAATAGTCCATGAGTGTCTGCATCAGAGTATGATGAGTGAGAATAGGATGAGAAAAATCAATCTCTTCCCTACTAAAAGCAGTGAACATCAGTGTTGGCTAGAATCATACAGGGGAGTTAATGTAATACTTCCTGTCTTTTCTTGACCTCCTTTCATCATTATGTGCTACAAAGTCAGAGACTGGGGAAGGGAATTTCAGGGATTTTACTTACATTAGGATGAATAATGATCAGGTTGGGGAAGGGGGAAGGTTTAAGAATGGGGGTGACCTGGTGACCTGGTCAGAGGTAACCTAGGCTTCTGGGGAAGAATGTGAGTAGTTTTCTTTAGATCATGAGTTCACAGACCCTTTGGGCAGTTTGGCTTTAAAAATGCTTTATAATGCATAAATAAAACACGAAGGGATACAAAGAAAACAATCATGTTGAAATACAGTTATGAAAATATATTTTTTAAAAAACCAAACAAGGACATGGCCCCCAGGTTAAAAACCTCCACTGCAGAAAGGCACCAAGATTCCACAAAGGTCTACCACCCTCAATCAAAAAAAAAATGCCAATTATATACTGCTTTAAAGTTTGTGCAATACTTTACATATATTATCTCTTTTGAACCTTACCACAATCCTGTGGGGGAGGCACTGCAGTTTTATTGTGTGGTTTCTCATGGCCACACAACTTCTAAGCATCAGAGTCAGGATATGAACCCAGATCTTCTTAGCTCTTAGACTAGGACTTTATAAACTATACCATGCTCCCTCAAGAAAGGCCCACCAAATAAAGCTTCTTTTCTTTTGAAAACCAAGACAGTTTTAGGAAAACCAAAAAGCCAGAATCTGTAGCATGGTATAGAAGTCAATTTTTTTCACTTAATAAATAGTATTTTATTTCTTCCCAATTACATGTAAAGATAGTTTTCAACATTGATTTCTGTAAGATTTTGAGTTCCAAATTGTTCTTCCTCCCTCCCTGCCCTCCCACTTCCCCAAGACAGCAAGCAATCTGATATAGTTTATACAGTACAATCATGTTAAACATATTTCCACATTAGTCATGTTGTGAAAGAAAAATCAGAAGAAAAGAGAAAACCATGAGAAAGAAAAAAAAAGTGAAAATAGTATGCCTCAGTCTGCATTCAGATTCCATAGTTCTTTCTCTGGATATGGATAGCATTTTTTATCATGAGTCTTTTAGAAACTATCTTGGATTATTGTATTGCTGAGAAGAGTTAAGTTTATCATAGTTGATCATTATAAGAGTTCTTAAACATTTCTGTTTTATGGACCTAGGGTTGTGCTAATGCCAGGTCTACTGGCTCTTGGGTGCTGAATATTAAATTTTCAGTGTGATCATTTAAACTTCAGAAATTCGGAAACTGAGTTATTGTTTTGTTGATAGTCTTGACTTAAGAATGGATGGAGAAAAATGTTAAAAATAAAGATTAATCAACCAACCAATCAATCAAACATTTATTAAGCTATGGGGCAGCTAGGTGGTGCAATGGATAGAGCACCAGCCCTGGAGTCAGGAGGACCTGAGTTCAAATCCGAACTCAGGCACTTAACACTAGCTGTGTTGACTCGGCAAGTCACTTAATCCCAATTGCTTCACCAAAAAAAAAAAAGCTCCTACTATATACCAGGCACTGAACTAAGTGCTGGGGATATAAAAAGAAGCAAAAGATAGGCCCTGCCCTCAAAGAGCTTACAATCTAATGGGGGAGACAACATGCAAACAAATCTATACAAAACAAGGAGAGAGGATAAATAGAAAGTAATTAACAGAGAGAAGATGCTAAAATTAAGGAAAGTTGAAGGAGCTTTGTAATAAAAGAAGGAATTTCAGTTAGGATTTAAAGAAAGTTTGCAGAGGAGAAAGAGCATTCCAGGCATGGTGGACAGCTAGAGAAAATACCTGGAGCTGACAGATGGAGTTTTTTGTTTATGAGCAACCATGAGGCTAAAGTCACTGGATTGAAGAGTATGTGTCAGGGAGTAAGGCCCAAGAACACTAAAAAGGTCAGAGGGGGTTAGGTTATGAATGACTTTGTATGCCAAATAGAGTTCTGTGTTTCCTTTTGGAGGCAAAAGAGAGTCACTGGAGTTTGTTCAACAGGGCAGTAACATAGTTTGATCTGCACTTTAGGAAATCACTTTAGTGGCTGAATGGAGGATGGATGGGAGTGGGGAAAGACTCAAGTCTGGCAGACCCAGAATAGCAGGCTATTGCAATAATCTAGGTATGAGGTAATGAGGGCCTGTACCAGGGTGATGGCAGTGTCATAGAGAAGGGAGCATTTCTGAGAGATGTTGCAAAAGTGAAATCAACGGGCCTTGGCAACAGCTTGGATATGAGGGGTGAAAGATAGTGAGGAGAATGGGATGACTCCTAGGTTATAAGCCTGAGGATCTAGGACAAAGGTGTTGCCCTTTACAGTAAAAGGAAAGGTAGGAGAAGGGGAGAGTTTAGGGAGAACAAACTATGAATGTTGTTTTGGAAATATTGAGTTTAAGATCTATACTGGCTATCCAGTTCATCTAGATGTCTGAGAGGCAGTTGGAGATACATTATTGAAGGTTGGCAGTGAGTTTCAGGCATGATAGGCAGATTTGAGAATCGTTAGCATAAAGGTGGTAATTAAATCCATGAAAGCTGATGAGATCACCAAGTGAAGTAGAATAGCGGGAGAAGAGAATAAGGCCAAAGACAGAACCCTGAGGGACATCTGTAGTTAGAGGGCATGATCTGGAATAGGATTCAGGAAAGGAGACAGAGACAAAGCAGCTAGATTAAATTTAAAGTTGTGTCGTACCTTTTTTAGAGAGCCAGGTGTTAAACATTAACCAGCACATCCCTCCTAGGATCTCTTTCACCTAGTGAAGTCTATGGACCCCTTTCCAGAATGATGTTTTCACATGCATAAAAAAAATACATCCAAGTTCAAGGACCCTCTGAAATTTATCCAGGGGCCCAAGATTATGAATCCCTGACCTGGTAGAAGCACTTGTCCTTTTCATAGCATTGTGATAGGCATCAAGGAGACAGAAAAGCCTTTGAAATAGTCGCTGCCCTCAGGTAACTTTCTATCTACTTGAGCAGACATGACTTTTACATGGAAAAAAATTGAGGGCAGCTAGGTGGTGCAGTGAATAGAGCACCGGCCCTGGAGTCAAGAGGACCTGACTTCAAATCCGGTCTCAGACACTTAACACTTACTAGCTGTGTGACCTTAGGCAAGTCACTTAACCCCAATTGCCTCACTATAAAAAAAAGAAAAAGAAAAAAAGAAAGGGGAAGCTAGGCGGCGCAGTGGATAAGGCACCAGCCTTGGATTCAGGAGGACCTGAGTTCAAATCCAGCCTCAGATACTTACTAGCTGTGTGACCCTGGGCAAGTCACTTAACCCCCATTGCCCTGCCAAAAAAAAAAAAAATTGAGAGCAATGCAAGAGAGAATGTGGACTAGGATATGTATCCAAATCCCTGAAAAAAGTCCAGACAAAGGAGCTAAAAATGTAGAGCTAGCCTTATTGTAACAAAAAAGAGACTCACTAAAAATAGAAATCCCTTCCCAGTTTTCTATCCCTTAGTCAGGTTAAGCTAGCATAATTAGACAATCTTCTTTATCCTAAGGGATACAGTTGGGGATGGGGTAGAGGAGAAGGGAGGAAATAATGTTGGTAAGTGGAAAAAAAAACCATCCTGACACTATCAGATTTTTCAAGCCTATATATCTGAAGACAAGAAAAGATTTGAGTTCTAAGACATATTTTACATCAGGAAAGGAATTCCTTGAGCCCTCAGTTCCACACACTGAGAATTCTTTCCTCTGTAAAATGGATCTGAGATAATGACTTTGATGTGTGTTATTGAGCAAAGAACCGCACTTTGAAAGCAATGACATGGGAAGTTAATAAGCAACTAAAAATGTTCAATACTATCACTCAAAGCAGGGGCAGCTAGGTGGTGCAGTGGATAGAGCACCGGCCCTGGAGTCAGGAGTACCTGAGTTCAAATCCTGTCTCAGACACTTGACACTTACTAGCTGTGTGACCCTGGGCAAGTCACTTAACCCCAATTGCCTCACAAAAAGAAAGAAATTTTAAAAAAATAATAAAAAAACTATCACTCAAAGCAGGGGTACCTAACCTTTTTTGGGTGATGGACCCTTTTAGCAGTCTGGTGAAACTTATGGATCATCCCTCCTCAGAATAATGTCTTTAATAAATGCAATAAAATATATAGGATTGCAAAGGAAAACATAGTTTAATAAAATGAAGATGTAATTTTCCCCACCCAAGGTCACAGACTTCTTAACCACAGACCCCATAACCTGTCAAGGTATTTTTTTCTTTCCCCACTCTTCACTATTGTGGTGGATTTTTATGTTATAAACTTGGAAACTAAGGACCTTTTTTCCCCTACCTATCACCATCCACCACATAGCACCAGTGCCTCCATTTCCTAGAATCAACTTTATTCTCCTATGAGAAAAGCACTAAAATGAAAAGAGAAAAATAGCCATATATGGCAATGAAGCATTTTGCAGATATGAGGTGCCATGTGATAGTAATTCATTGTTTTTGGACAATGACTCACTTTTTAAACAATTCATATGTCATCATCATTTTGCATTTCTTGAACACAAGCCATGATGCAAATTATATGCAAAACAGAGTAGTGCCCCCCCCACTAAATTGACAAAATATGCATAAGGCATTATAATGCATGTTTTGCAAACAGAAAAATTGAGCTGCAAAAATGTTGCATACAATAAGCTAAAGTTGTCAGCAATTCAATATAAAAGGGTAAAAAAGAAAAGAACTTTTAAAATCTCTCCTTAGTAATTAGCAAATAAATGGTCTTGTTAGGGACTGAGCCTGCTATTTCATTGGTATAGGGAATTCCCAAGAAAGAAAACTCTCTACCAATTCAAGATGACACATTTTCTGCAATTTACAATCTTAGAGAGCTGCCTAAAATCACTGAGAAGTTAAGAGATTTGTCCAGGGTCAGACAAACAGCATGTCAGAAGCAAGACCTGGTACCTTAAGAAAGAAAAGAAAGGTGACCAATTCTTTCCCTTCAAGGCTCTAGGAATACCCCTGATGGGGTGAGGCTGTCTTTCTCTAATACTGTCAGCTCAAACCCCATTGCAGTATATTCTCTCCAATATCAATTAATCCATTTATTTATTTTTGGCAGGGCAATGATGGTTAAGTGACTTGCCCAGGGTCACAGAGCTACTAAGTATCAAGTGTCTGATGCTGGATTTGAACTCAGGTCCTCCTGGATCCAGGGCTGGTGCTTTATCCACTGTGCCACCTAGCTGCCCCCTCCAATATCAATTAATAATTAATTAGTATTTCTCTTATCTTGTTGATAACCTCTAAAAGAAATAGCATCATAATATCCATGAGCAACTTGCTGATGCAATAGATAAGAGCACTTGCCCCAGAGTCAAGAAGAACTGAGTTCAAATATGACCTTAGACATTTACTATCTGTGTGACCCTGTTTAAGTCACTTAGTTTCTTTCTGCCTCATTTTATTCATCACTATAGTGGGGATAGTAATAGTACCCTATCTTCCAGGGTTGTTGTAGGGGGGCAGGGAGGCGAAATGAGATAATATATATAAAGCACATTGCAAACTTTTAAAAAGTATATTTCAAACTATTATTATTTAACCAATTAATATCAATTGGCTTTTACAAAGAAATGTTTGCTAAGAGGATATAGAAAAAAAAACTCCAGGGACATTTTTCCTTATATTTCTTCACTCACAAGGAAGAATGGGCTCAGCCTTGAAGCAGGTCCTACAGCTAGTTGCAGCTAGGTGGCACAATAGGTAGTATGCTGAGCCTGGAGTCAGGAAGATTCATCTAGCCTCAGACACTAGCTGGGTGACCCTAGTCAAGTCACTTAAGCCTGTTTGCCTCAGTTTCTTCATCTGTAAAATAAGATAGAGAAGGAAATGGCAAACCACTCCAATATCTTTACCAAGAAAACCCCAAATGGAGTCATGAAGAGTCAGACACAACTGAACAATAACACAAAATATTCCCCTACCAAGCTCACATCTGAATGTGGCATAAGCAATGGATGAGTCACTGCCACTCTTGGTTTTCCTCAACACCTTGCTATGGTGGGTCAAGCAGGTTGCTTGGAATGTTATTCCTCATTAAGATCATCTGTTTACAGAATCTGGGATGGATTCCAGGTCCTGGATCTCTGATGGCTTACTCTCTCAGCCATTCAAAGCTCACAAGGTATAATATTCCACCAGAGAGCAGGAAAGACCAATCATGAAGAGTGCAAGAACAGAGGCCTATATTCAAGTCTTCCTCTAACAAAGCAAGATACTTCTTGTAGTCAGGAAATAGAGCTTTCTGGCTCAATAACCAATCAAAAGTGCAGTTCTTTATCAAGTAAGTTAACGTGAAGTATAAGGGATGTTCAGAGAGGCCCAGCACCTCTGGTGTGATAGTTTGCTGAACATTTTTCAGGGCTGCTCATCCACTTTTGTGGATTCACCCAACTCTCATCTATAGTGCCAAGAAGCTGTAGCCTACACAGTAGCCAGTAAACCATCTTGGCAGACAGGCTAAACTAGGTTGAGGGCCTCAAACCCTTTGATAAGTTGGGGGGGTGTCTACCCCAAGTATGTGAAGACTTCCCCCATCAGAATGGGCAGATGAGAACAATTGCTTCCAACAGCCTTGAAGGTGGCCAAAGCAGGCACTGTGGAGCACTGAGAACTTGGTAAAATATTAGAAATGCCAAGGTCATCCACTGCTTCCCTGTGCCATTGACAGTGATCTTGATTTTTGTCTTGCCACTGAACTTCAATGACTCTGGAAGAGAGGGTGAGGTTGATGACTTTTCACAACTCTGCCTCACTTCACAAGCAAGTCACACATTACGCTTATGATGTCATTGGTCCTCTTAGAAAACAAGAAAGGAACAACAGTTACCAATCCAGAAATGGTCCTAACTACTCATGCTCAGAAGCACAAGTTGTGATTGTATCACACAAACATACTGTGCAGTCCTGTGAAAGTTGAACTTAGTGAGTTACTCTACATTACTATTTATTAAGCACTCACAATGAATGAAGCACTATAACGAGCATATAAACAACATGGCCCATGCCCTCTTAGAGATAATCAATGAATCACAGTTTAGCAGAACTGGGAGGAGCCTTAGACATAGTGAATAATTGAGAGGAATCTTAGACATAGTGAATAAATCTCCAGACCTGGGATCAGGAAGACTCATCTTTCTGAGTTCAAATTTGGTCTCAGACACTTACTAGCTGTGTGACCCTGGGTAAGTCACTTACCTCTGTTTGCCTCATATGTAAAATGAGCTAGAGAGGGAAATGGCAAACCACTCAAGTATCTTTGCCAAGAAAACAAAATGGAGTCACAAAGAGTTGGATGCAACTGAAACAAATGAACAACAAAAAATATATAGAATTACAGATTGAGTGCTGAAAAGGATCAAGGTCAGTCCAACTCCCTTAATTTACTGAAAAGAACTGAAGTTCATAAAAGGGGGAAATAATTCTGTCCTGGGTCATACAGATAGTAAGTAGCAGAATTAATAATCAAATCCAGTGCTCTTTTTGACCCTAAATTCAGTGCTCATTCCCTTTTTCATGCAGGTTCATGGAATTGTAGAAGAAAAAATATATAGCACCAAATTTGGAATCAGAAAATGAGATCAAATCCCATTTCTGCTATTTAATAGCTGAGTTCAGTTCATTTTACTTCCATGTGTCATGGCCAGAACTTTTGAGTCGGCCATGATGCTAAACAAATAGCAATTTTGTTGCTAATGGGTATGATGAATAATAATGATTTTTTAAAAGTATATAAAACAAAGGTGAAACCTGAATCTGCCTTTTTCCTTATCCTTTTGATCCTGCCCCAAGGTTTATCTGAATGCCTATCAGGGTCCCTTATGGAAACTGAGGAGAGTTTTCTTGCCCCAGGCCCCACATAGCTCCTGCAGAGTTTTATTGGATAGAATCCTTGAAATAAGTTTGGGGGTATATAGAGTGACAATCAGGGCTTTAATGGAAGTTAAAATGAATTTTTTAAAACTCAAAGTTGATAATTGACTTGAGCCAGGGACCTTGTGTCCCCACTGGAAGAAAAACAATCAAAATAATAGCATTAATCTTAGCCTGGGGGCTTCTTTTGGCTTTTGCTTATTGTCTGACTGGATATGGTTGCTCATTCCAGTCAACTATGTACTAAAAGACCTTTAGGCCTCCCTTCCCAGAGAGGGGCTTAGTAGTTTCTATACTTCAACAGATGGCGATTGAGAACAGCTCGATGATATTCAGATAAGTGGAGACAACCAGGGGAGAAAAACATAATATCCCCAGAACATTGGCAGCTTTGTAGTATCAGAGGTATAAGTTGCCCTAACCACACATACATCCTATCTCTATATATGCAACCCATACAAGAACCATTACCCTATACCTTCCTGGAAAGCATTCCCCCTCAAACAGGTTCCTTGGTTACATATTCTGCCTATGTATGTGATATGTGTTACTTTATCATGCATGTTCTCTATGAGTGTTCCTTTGTCTACTAGAGATGTGGCAACATGTAGAAGAGTATACATGTGTTCATTAGGAAATTACTCCTTGTCGTTTGTTATTTACACCATTTAATTAAATGTCTTTTGCTCTGAAATCATGTGTTGTCTGATTAGCTTATAAAAAGTAAACACGGGGCAGCTAGGTGGCGCAGTGGATAGAGCACCAGCCCTGGAGTCAGGAGTACCTGAGTTCAAATTCGGCCTCAGACACTTGACACTTACTAGCTGTGTGACCCTGGGCTAGTCACTTAACCCCAATTGCCTCACCAAACAAACAAACAAAAAGTAAACACATCAGTGGGGGGTTGTGAGCTATAGTCTTGAGGGTATGCTAGCCCACTTATTTTAGATTGACCTAAACACAATGTCTAGGAGGGAAGGTCAGTTGCTCAACACTGTTTTAAAAGAATCCAGAATTCATGTTTTATCATCCAGTAAACCAGTTCAATGTTGAATATTGCTGGAAAATAAGGATTGAGTCCTAAATGAAAAAAGGAAAAACGAAAGCGGTACCTCAGCTTTGTATTTCAGAAAGAAGCATTTAATTCCTGACAATCTCTAGATCAACTCCTTAATATTCTAGAGTTCAGTAGTGCCCAACTCCTGGGTTACCCCACAAAGAGAGAAAGAATGGGTCCTCTATGTCTTCTGTGAATACAACTTTCAGGCTTATCTAATAATGTCATCTTGTATTTCCCAGGCAGTGGCTGTGGCTGCTACTTCTGCACTTGGATCTGTCACCAATACTACCCAATTCACACTGGTTAGCTTACTCTTCCTGTCATTCCCAGACTCCTGCATTGTTCATAGATACTCATCTTGGATTTTCAGAAGACCTCATTTCCTCAGGCTGTTTCTTGTCCTCCTCTGGTGAGTCATAAGTATTAACTGCTTCATTTAGACTACCTTTACAATATGGTTGATATTGTAAGATCCTATATCTCATTAACAGCATTGTTGTAACTGAGAAACATAAGAATAAAGGCTTTGGGTGCTTTGAGTATAACAACAATAATAATGATAACTCACATTTATATAGCATTTTGTCGTTTACAAAAAAGTTTTCCTCAAAACAACACCATTAAGGAGGTAGCACATATATCATTAGCCCCATTTTATGGAAGAGGATACCAAGACTTAGTGTGTAACAAATAGTGATTCAGGACCCAAACTCATCTTCTGCTTCTAATACAAGTGCTCTTTTCACCAAGGTAGGAGGTTCATAGAATCATAGATTTAGAACTATAAGGAACCTTAATCTAGTCCATTCCCCTCATTTTAAAGTAAAAACAAACAAACAACAACAAAAACAACAAAAACAAAAACAGGGAAGGCACAGGGAGGCTAAGTAATTTGCCCAAGGTCACACAGGTATTAAATATCCTAGCTCAGATTCAAACCCAGGTCATCTGACTCCAGTACTAGAGCTCTTTCCACTATATCATGAGACTAGAAGAAATATTAAAGGGGGGAGGGGATATAGGAAAAAAATAGCATTTAGGCTGTGTTTAAACAATACCAAAGAATGACTGGGGGACAGGGAGTAGAATCACCCAGTTAAAGCCTTGTGGTTGACATAAAAAATAAAACTAAGTTATTTTTTTCTTGAATTCAGCTTCTCATTTTCACTCATTTCAATCAAACCAGTTTTGATAACACTGCTTAAATAGAGATACTGTTGAAAAACATTCATTTTTTTAAAAAATGGGGTTCCTAGTTAGCAGTCTTCTGCTATCTTTGAGGAGTAATTTGTCATCATAGCTGGGGTGTCAGCCTATTCTTTATTCTCTAAATAAGTCTGAGGAAGGCTTCCTGTGCATAAGAGAAATGGTATTTGTGTTCCATTGGGCAGACACCTGCACATTTGTGCTGGTATTTAGATTACACAGCACAGACCTCCCTTTTTCCCTCTCTGAATTCTAGCCGTCTTCTGACAATGCAGATGGCAGATCAGTAATGGTTAGACAGGTTAGTCCAAGATCTCAGAGCAGAGCTCCACAAAAGGTTCCGTGCCCCTAACACACCTATTCTGCAGGATCATTTTCAAAGTGTTGGCAATCTTTATTCAAGCCTCCTCCAGAGCTGAGAAGTCTTCGAAAAAATCGTTCTTTGGGGTCCTGCCCTTATTTTTATCAGCCCTTTTATGCAGAGAATAGAACAAAAACCACAGAACTTCTGACTGGAAAAGACTAACAATAGAAGGAAATGATGGAAACAATATGATTTCTGAATTGTCAGGAGCAGTGCTAACTTTAGTTTTTGTGAGTAAGTGATTTCAGGTCTTGTCCCTCCCCGTCCCCCTCAGATAATAATAATCATGACAGAGAATGGGGGAAAACCCCAAACTATAGCTGGTCTCCAAAAATATAAAGTTACTGACAAGTATGAGTTTCTTTTTACCTAATAAAGTTTGCATCTCAATTTTCAGTCTTCTCAGAAAGCATTTTTCCTTTCCTCCTTTCTTTTGTCACTACTTCTTTTTATTTCTATTGATTCATTGCATTGGTTAACACAAAGAAACAATTGTGTAAGTACATTTTCTATACTCAGTCCTTGTGAAACAAAGTTACAGTGGTAGTTTTTACTGTAGCTAATGTGATTTTAAAGTGAGCAGAATATTTATAGGAAAAGTTCATTCAACCATAAAAATAGTAATGGCATAGCTAGAGAATATTTATAATCTGTCCCCTTTTTAACTGGTTAGTTGGTTAATTCCTACTATAACTGATTTGGAAATTTCTTTTTAGTTTTTCAGCTTCTGAAAAAGGAGGATCAGTTTTGTATGAGGGGGAAAATTGGACCTGGGCATAAATATTGATGTGATCCCAACACCTTGAATGAATGAAATGAAATAAATTCAAAGCATTGTTGAATTTTGGGTCACATGAACAAGAAGATGGAAGACTAGACATTTTCTCAGATCCCCATTATCTCTCAAACTTCTCTAAAAGAGAAATTATGCATCAAAGATAAAGCAACTTCAGCTGCATCCATAGTCTAGGACACAAAGAATAAAAAAGGTTTTTTAAAAAAATGAACTGACATTCACTGACCCTGAGCTCACTCATGCTATCAAACCCCAAGGGCTTGTGTCATAACCCAATCCCACACACATGATCCCACTCCTTTTTCCAGTGCTGTGGAGCCCCCAATGGCAGACCGTGGAGGTTTGCTCCACAACTGCTAACCACAGCCGACCTTCAGGAGAGAAGTATGCTGGGAGGTTAGCTCTGTAGCAGACAGCCATACAATATCAGCACTGCAAAGTCCTGACTGTCTATGCTGGGGAGGACAACACTGTAGCACCAGCATGGCAGCTCAATCTGAACTGAGGAAAGAGGGAGTAGGACAGGACACCATGCACAGCAGAAAGCTGTTCAGCACTTTACTAAGCCTAAGGGAAAGAATTCAACATATAGCTGGGGCCAGGTCTGTCCAACCAAAAGTCACTTGAGGCAGAGACCTAGACTGATGGACTGTGAATTGTCCATCAGAGGGGACAGAGTCAGAAAATGAGCAATAGGGAAAAATCAGGAGTGGAAGGGATTAAAATTACCAAAGATCCCAGGAAGAAAAAAATTAAAAGAACTTGAATATAGATAAATCAACAAGGAAACATATTGGCAACAGAAGGATACAAAGTCTCCAGATCTACTAAACTAGTTCAGTGATCTATGAATAAATACTGCAAAACAAATAAAAATGTTCTAATATTTCATGAGACAGAAATGTGAGAATATGGAACCACAACATATTGTTCCTGAGTGGTTCAAAAGAGAAGTGAGAATAACGAGAGTAGAATTTATAATCTGTACAGCAAAAGATAATGGACAGAATAGAAAATTTGAAATCTGTGATGGAAAATCTCACCATAGAAACAAAAGAGAAGACAATAGATTAGGGATGCAAATATATAGAAATGAAGGGCAATCTAGAAGAAGTAAAGCAAAACACAATAACATTAAAAGAAAATAAGGTCACTATGTAAGCAAAACAGATGCACAGGGACAACCTAAGGATGATAGGCCTCAACAGAACACACAACAGGACAAAAAATCTTAACATCATAAAACAGAACTGCCTAGAATTTCTGAACACAGAAAACAAAATATAAATTGGAAGAATTCATAGATCACCTCCAGGAGGAGGGGAAAAGCCAAGTCTGCAAACTCCAAGACACATAGAAGTTAAATGTAACCATTCAATAGCCAGAAAAAAAAGACCTTCAAAGACAAAGAAAAAGAAATTTGAATAATGCAAGACTATTCTGCACCCACCAGAAAGCTTAGGAGAGAATAGAATAATGTGTTCTGAAGAGCAATGGAACTCAGGATGCAGCCCAGGGTAACCCACCCAAATCTGAATTTGGTAAAAATAAAAAAATTTTAAAAAAGATGAATATTTAATATTAAAACTGAAGAGGGGGCAGCCAGGTGGCACAGTGGATAGAGCACCAGCTGTGGAGCCGGGAGGACCTGAGTTCAAATCCGGCCTCAGACACTTAACATTTACTAGCTGTGTGATCCTAGGCAAGTCACTTAACCCCAATTGCCTCACCAAAAAAACAAAACAAAACAAAACAAAAACTGAAGAGATTATTTGCTTCCAAAACACATCAGACAAAAGTCTGGTGGAGATAATAAGGAAAAAGTGGGCTTGGGGCATTATGAAAAGAACCTGGTGAAACCTTGCCTACAGGTGAATCAACCATTTTGTTGTTGTTGTTGTTGTTGTTTGTTTGTTTGTTTGTTTTGATTACCTTACTACATGGGAGGGTATATGAAGGGAAGCAGAGAGGAGAGCAGAGATAGAGAAAATGCGTGATGTTGTAGGGTCAAAACAAGGTCTAGCCATTCCCCAATTTATAGACGATCAAAAGATATGAAGTTTGGAGCAGCTAGGTGGCGCAGTGGATAGAGCACCGGCTCTGGAGTCAGGAGTACCTGAGTTCAAATCCGGCCTCAGACACTTAATACTTGCTAGCTGTGTGACCCTGGGCAAGTCACTTAACCCCAATTGCCTCACTAAAAAAAAAAAAAAGATATGAAGTTTTCAGATGAAATAATCAAAGCTACCTACAGCCATAAGAAAAAAAATGCTCTAATTCACTATTAATTAGAGGGATGCAGGTCAAAACAATTCTGGGGTGCTACCTCATAACTATTGGATTGGATGATAGGACAGCAGAGGGAAATGACAAACGTTGTAGGAGATATGGGGAAAATGAGACATTAATACACTCTTAGTAAAGTTGTAAACTGATTCAAACATTCTATAGAGCAATTTGGAACTATGGCCAAGGGGCTATAAAACCATGCATACTCTTTGACCTAGTAATACCACTACTAGGTTGGTATCCAAAAAGAGATTTTTTAAAAATTGAATTTGGAATTGAGGAGATGCCCATCAATTGGGGAATGGTTGAACAAATTATGGGATAAGATTATGATGGAACACTATTGTGCTATAAGAAATTATGAGCAGGATGTTATCAGAAAAACCTGGAAGGACTTACATGAACTGATGTAAAGTGAAATGTACTATGTACAAAATAACAGCAATATTGTAAGATGATCTGCCATGAATGACTTAGTTATTTTCAGCAATACAGTGATCCAAGACAAATTTGAAGGACTTCTGAAAAATTTAATCCACCTCCAGAGAAAGAACTGATGGTATCTGAATATTGATTGAAGCATATTTTTTAGTTCCTTTTTCTAAAGGTTTTTTTTTTGTCTGTTTTCTTTTACAACCGAACTAATTTGGAGATGTTTTGCATGACTACACATGTATAATTTATATTGAATTGCTTGAGTTCTTAAGGGGGTAGTAGGGAGGGAGGAAGAAAATGGAACACAAAGTTTTAAAAATCAATGTTAAAATCTGTTTTTACATGTAATCTTGGGGAAAAAAATTAAATAAATGCAAAACAACAACAACAACAAAAAAAAAAGGGCTAGCAATAAGGGAAAAGTGACCCTTGTAGTATCAGAAAAACACAAGTCTTCAGGGGAGTGAGTGAAGAAGAGAGGGGAAGCAATGAAAAGGGATGGTGGGGGGTGGGGCTAGGTGGCGCAGTGGATAAAGCACCGGCCCTGGATTCAGGAGTACCTGAGTTCAAATCCCGCCTCAGACACTTGACACTTACTAGCTGTGTGACCCTGGGCAAGTTACTTAACCCCCATTGCCCTGCAAAAAAAAAAAAAAAAAAAGGGATGGTGGAGGAAGGAGGCTATGATATAGTGGTAGGAGGGAATTCTACTGATGAATGTTCCTATGGATGAAAAGAAAGAAAATCAGAAATAATAGAACTCAATAACTTAGTGTTTGATAAAGAGGAAAATACAAATTACCTAGAGAAAAAACTCCTTATTTGATTTTTTTAAAAACCTACAGGAAGAAATTGGAAAGTAGTCTGGCTGAAATGAGGCTTAAATGAATACTTAAACTAACACCTTATGCAATATACCACAATACATTATTAAAGATCATGCTATAAAAATTTTAGAAAAGAAGCAGATCATATACTTCTCATACTTATGGGTAAGAGATGTATTCTTAACCAAACAAGAGATAAAAGCAATTACAAAAGATAAAATAGGTAACTTTAATGATATGAAGCTGAATAGCTTCTTCACAGACAAAATTAATGAAGCCAGAATAAGAAAGGGTGTGGCTGGGGGCAGCTAGGTGGCGCAGTGGATAAAGCACCCGCCCTGGATTCAGGAGTACCTGAGTTCAAATCCGGCCTCAGACATTTGATACTTACTAGCTGTGTGACTCTGGGCAAGTCACTTAACCCCCATTGCCCCGCAAAAAAGAAGAAGAAGAAGAAGGGAAGTGGTTGAATGGAGAAAAAATTTTTTAATCAAATTTCTCTAAGGATTTGATATCCAAGATATTTTTTAAATTAATAAATATATATGACATAGCCTTTCCCAAACAGATAAGTATTCAAAGGATATAAACAAACAGTTGTCAAAAGAAGAATTGTAAAGTATTCACAACCACATGAAAGAATGTTCTAAATCATTAATTATAAGAGAAATATGAATCAAAATAAGCCTGGGGTTTCACCTCAAACCCAGAAAATTGACAAAAATTACAAAAATGGAAATAGTGAATATTAAAGGGATAGTGGAAGGGTAGGAACATTAATACATTGTTGGTGGAGCTGTGAAATGGTACAACCATTTTGGAAAACAATTTAGAATTATGCATATAACGTGACAAATGTCCATATTCTTTGAACCGTAGACTCTATTACTGGTATTATACACCAAGTATTCCATAGAGAAGAAAGCCCCCATACACACCAAAATATTTGTAGCTACTCTTTGTAATAGCAAAGAATTGGAAACAGAGTAGATGCCCATCAATTGGAAATAGCTAATTCATGTGGAATATGAATGTAATTGGATATTATTATGCTTTAAAAATTATGTATGTGTTGAATAGTGAGAAGCATAGAACTATATATATATATATTTTTTTTTTTTGAGGCAATTGGGGTTAAGTGACTTGCCCAGAGTCACACAGCTAGTAAGTGTTAAGTGTCTGAGGCCAAATTTGAACTCAGGTCCTCCTGAATCCAGGGCCAGTGCTCTATCCACTGCGCCACCTAGCTGCCCCAACAATCTATATTAATTGATGTGCAGTAACATTATAGAGCCAAGAAAAAATGTATACAGTTAACTACAACAACATAACTGGAAAGAACAACTATATACTACAAAAATTTTAAAAGTTAATGTAACAAAATCATAAAGATCAAGTAGGATTTGCATAAAGAGATATAGTTATGAGAGGACACTCCCAGTCTCCCACTTTGTGAAAGTGGTGGGTACACTGGTATTACACATTACATTTGTTTTCAAACTTATCAATGTATCAATCAACAGCGTGGACTCTTTTTCCCTCTCTAGATAAATACTATTTGTCATATGAACTGAGTCTCTGGGAGGAGAATAAGAAGGAATACATGGGATGCTATGGAGATATAAGAAATAGAAAATATCAATAAAAACTTACAAAAATACAATTAATAAATGAAGTTGTATAAAATGCTTTTGTTGTGAAAATATCATACATAACTTATCAATGTATTCCTAGGCATCATGATACAGTAGAAATAGCACTAGTTGTAGGTTCTGAAGACATGGGTTCAAATCCTGACTGTAATTCACTTCAATGACCTTGGCCAAGTCATTTTTCCTTTCTAGGTTTCAGTTGTCTCATCTGTAAAATGAGGGACTTAGACTCTAAGACCCTTAGCAGCTCTGAATCTATGATCTAAAAATAATGTAGTCTATATCAGGGCTTCTTAAATTTTTTCTATCTGTGATCCCTATTCACCCAAGAGATTTTTACATGACCCCTGGTATATAGGGATATAAAATAGATATACATAGTTCTTTATTGTTGCCAAATTTTTGTGACTCCCACATTCAGTTATGCAACCCTATATAGGGTCATGACCCACAGTTTAAGAAGCTAAGATCCATACTATAAGTTGTTTTGATCAGTCTTGTGAATCTTAAAGGAAAAAAAAAAATCAAGTTTCCTGCTCCACCTAAGGTCTCACGAACTCATATCGACTTACGTTTTTGTTTTTTTATTTCCCCCAGACTTTGAGACTCTCAGAATAAAACAAACTTTGGTTACTCTATCTTCTCTGTGGCCTCGGATAGTCCTTCAGTCTTTGGAGCTTGGTACAGTGGAAAGAGCACTAGTCTTGGAGTAATCAAATCAAATCCTCCCTTAGGCATTTATTAGCTCTGTCACTGAACCTCAGTGCCCTCATTTGTATAATGGGGGTGATAACAGGGGGCTTTTTGTAAAGACAAAATGAGAGAACATGTGTAAATTGTTTTGCAAACCTTAAAGCATTGTAAAAAAGTTAGCAATCATTGTTATCAAGTCCTATAGGTCGTACATAGCAACAGCTTTCCCATCTTTTTCCTCTGTCTAAGTCCCATTATTACCACTCTACTATAGGCTCTGGTTAGCAACACCTATTCTTTTAGAGTAGCCTCCTAACAGGTCTTCCTATAGTCATTCTCTCCTCCTTCTCATATGTCCTCATACTGTTGCCCCAGTGATCATTTTTATTATCAAATTTGATCTTGTCATTCCTCCCCTTAAAATTCTTTAGTGGCTCCTGATTGACTATACTAGGTTCATGCTCCTTTGCCTAGAACACAAGGTTCTTCTCTATCAGGTAACACCTGCCTTTCTATTCTTATCTGATATAACCCATGTTCTATACACTGTGCTTCAGCCAAGCTATGCTGCTTTCTCTCCCTTGAATACATACTGTGCTCTGGTGCCTCCATGTCTTTCCCAAGGCCCTAGGCTGCTCACAATGCCTAGAATCTCTTTCCTCCTCCTTTTTGCCTATTAAATTCCATGTCCTTTCAATACGAAGTTAAATGTGACCTCCTCCATGAAGCCCTGCCTGATTCCCCTTACATCTTACATATTTCTTTGTTTTATAAGTCTCTAATGCAGTTATAGGATATTATATATTCTATCTATGTATATAACATATCCTCCTACTAGACTATAAGTTCTATGAGGGCCCAAAGACCCTGTCCCATCTAAGCTTTGTATCTCTCCTAGTACTTAGCATAAAGCTCTGCCTACATTAGTCATTTAATGCTGGTTAAATGAATAAAGTATTTTTAATGCTCCTCTGAGATTAGAGGACTCTGCTCTGTGGGAGAACTTTGCTTCCAGAAAATCCTTGCCTTTGAAGCAAAAAATAAACAGCTCCCCCAAGCCCAAAGAGTGATCAGAAATGGCCTGTGTATCAAGGAGAGCCCCCAGACTTCCAGAAGGAGCAGCTTCCCCTGCTAGGGAGATGCCATTATATTTTAGACTTAGAAGCAAACTCCAAAGCCAAAAGCTATAGGAAATAGAAGTTAATAACCAACATGTCAACTGTCCTCCTCCTCTCTAAGGACTTCTTAGCTGGGAGGGGAATACTAAGTGCTGAGAAAGGCAACTGGCTTCTATTTCTCCCCTGCACACCTCCTCCCATGCTAATTTATGTTTCTGTTTTATTATAGGGTTGATTCCTCTAACATGTGCCTGGTAATATACCTCCATTGTTTATCATAAGGTCACAATCATCACATCATTCTACTCTCAGGCTGAACAGCAGCTCTTGTGAACACTGATCAATGAAAAATACTAACCTCATTTGAAACAGGGAAGCCATGACCCAGAGGTTAATTAGTGGTCATGGAACAAGCTAAGGTGGAAAGTGGGTACCACTCAGGACCTACACCTTTCCATTAGGTCACTTTTCCTCTGAGGAAACAATTAGTTAAATACGCACATGAAAAAGACCTTGGGGACCAGGAAGTTGTAACATGCTGATTTTGCCCCCTTTAGTTCTCCTCCCTTCTCCACTTAAGATATGGAAACTCTGAATGTGTATGAGATTATCTTCTTTATAATATGATGAAAACAAAGAACTAGGGGCATTTCTATGAAATGATACAAAGCAAGGAAAGCAGGCCAAAAACTGTACTCACACTGACTGAGTGACAGCAACAGGATCTTAAAGTCCAGTCAATCATACAATCAACAAGTGTGAATTAAGCACCTTCTAGGTATCAGGCAATGGGCTAGGTGCTGGGGTTACAAAAAAAAAAAATCATATACCCATTGCCTTTAAGAACCTTACCTTCTAAGAGGATAGACAATGTCTACATTTACACTAAATACAGAAATAAATGTGAGGTAATTTGGAAAAAGTGGGCATGAGCAGTTTTAAAAATCAGGAAAGTCCTCATATAAGGAGGGACCATTTGAGCTGAATGTTAAAAGAAACTAAAGATTCTAAGATGTGGAGATGGCAGAGGGAGGAGATTCCAGATAGATGAGAGCTTGGACACAGAGACAGTAAAAGAAATGTGTATAAGGAATAGGAATTAGACCAATTTGGTGTGTGGGAAGTGGAAACAAAGCAAATAATTGTTATTGTCATGTGAATTATTTTTCAGTTGGTATTGTGCTGATGCATCAAGGAATGTTATAGACCCTTCTATATAATAGGAGTTCTCAAAAGTGTTCATCCTAATTATTCACACTAGAAAAACCAAGTGGCTGAAAAATGTCTTACCATTCAGAGGTTTATCCATTAACACATATTTTGAATACACACTGTACGTAGCCAATGAGCTGGACTCATAATTGAAAAGAAAGAGAAAAGGATGGATTACTTTGGGGAATATGTATAAGATAAAGGTGGCCAAAAAATAGAAAATATAGAAGTTCAGTTATGCAAATTTTAAAAGTTTGTACATGAACAAAATCAACATAACTAGAAAAAGAAGAAAAACTATAAATTTGGAGTAAAACCTCCACTTTAAACATCTCTGATAAAAGTCTGTTATCCAAAACATACATATCAAGTATGTGAGAAGAACCATTCACCAAGAGATTAAGTAGTAATAAAAAAGAAAAGAAAAAAAACCCCACACACATATATCCACAAATTATCAACAACTAAATGAGCAAAGGAAACTAGCTGACTTTACAGGACTTTGAAGATCCAGCAGAATAAAGCAAAAGGGAATGTGCAAGATAAGAGGAAGAAAGTTTTTGGGGGGAGCATAGATTTGTGACTTCAAAAGGAAGAGGAAGGATTCAAACCATTTTCCATATGAAATAAGATAATTTATTTTGTTTTGTTTTTCAGGGCAATGAGGGTTAAGTGACTTGCCCAGGGTCACACAACTAGTATGTGTCAAGTGTCTGAGGCCAGATTTGAACTCAGGTCCTCTTGAATCCAGGGCTGGTGCTTTATCCACTGTGCCACCTAGCTGCCCCGAAATAAGATGATTTAAACAACAAACATAATAGGGGTGTCATAAGAGTTGTAGATGGTCATGACCTCGAAATGAAGAAACTTGATCTTTTAAAAATAAAAGTAAAATGATTGACAGTAATAATCCATAGAGCTACAAATAAACAAAAGGAATCTAGAAAACAAAATACAATAAAACCATAAAAACAAAAATCCTTGTTTTCTCCCCTTTGCCCCTCCCATCTATAACATGTATTTTTGCTTTCTTCTGATGCACCTTCAAACTCTTGAAAACTCACCTCTTTCCCCAAGGGTTTCACTGACAATAAGTACTAACAGCTTTGCCCCATTCAGGGCTACATTATTTATGCAGCTCATGCTGCTAGGTTTCAAGTTCCTCAATGGCCTGCAACTTCAAAATTGACTTGGCTTATTTCCTACACTGAGCAGTTCTGTGTCATTCACTGCTTGGCACAAAGAATAATGAGAGAATAACAATGTGAAACCCAAAGGGAATAAAATGATGATTTCCCTAAAAGGCACAGAGGAAAAGCAGGACATTGGGATCTATTGTGCAGTATATCACCACTCCTGAATAGAAACTGAAGTTGCTCTTCCTCTACTTTTACCCACGGTAGTACTAATCATGGATGGCAAAGTCAGTGATGTCATCAGAACAGGCAGAAATCAACAGGGTAGGCTTGCCCATTTTATCAACAGCTCTCAAATTATACTGTGGGGGCAGCTAGGTGATGCAGTAGATAAAGCACCAGGAGGACCTGAGTTCAAATCCAGCCTCAGACACTTGACACTTACTAGCTGTGTGACCCTGGACAAGTCACTTAACCCTCATTGCCTCACCAAAAAAAAAAATTATACTGTGCCCATTGACAGTCACCATTATGGTCAAGTAAATGTTCCTGAGCTTAAAGTTGCCCTCAGGGTTGTCCAATTAACCCATCCAGACCTCAGAGGAATATGGTATTTTTTTCTCACTCTGCTATGTATCCATTAAGGCCTAGAAAAAGATACTGCGTCAAGCCCATGATAGGGCTAAAATAATTTCTGGAGACATTCATAAGTTCATAGAATCATGGAGTTCATGTTGCACAGGACTTTAGAGGTCACTTGGTTGAGCTGCCTCATTTTGGGGAAGCTAAGTGGTATAGTAGATTGAGAACTGGACTTGGAGTCAGGAAGACTGAGTTCAAATCCTGCTAGACAATAACTAGCTGTGTGACTCTGGGCAAGTCATTTAACTTCTGTCTACTTTAGTCTTCTAATTTTTAAAATGGGGATAATAAAGGCACCTACCTACTACAGTTATAGTGAGGATCCAATGAGATTTTGTGTGCGTGCATGTGTGTGTGTGTGTGTGTGTGTGTGTGTGTGTGTGTGTATAAAGTACTTTGTAAACCTTAAAGTACTATATAAATACTACCTGTTTATTGTTGTTATTGTGACTATTATTGTTATTGTTGTTGTTATTTATAGATGGCCAAATGGAGGCCCAAAGAACTTAAGTAATTTACTCCACATTCCATAGGACATTAGTGACATAGACAGGATTTGAATGCAGGTCTTCTGCCTCCAAATATAGTGATCCTGCCACTATAGGATTGCTTGTATTTCTATGGCTTAGACATGGAAGATGGATCAGGAACAGCCTATTCTACCTAGAAAGTCTAACCTTTGTTCAAGAATTCATGGTTCTTTTTATAAAACACAGCCAGCCATGTTTTCAGCATGAGGGAAAGGACTGAGACAACTAAGAATGTTAACACCCATGGGGCAGCTAGGTGGCACAGTGGATAGAGCACTGGCCCTGGATTCAGGAGGACCTGAGTTCAGGTCCTGCCTCAGACACTTGACACTTACTACCTATGTGACCCTGGGCAAGTCACTTAACCCCAATTGCATCACCAAAAAAAAAAAAAAAAAAGAAGAAGAAGAAGAAGAATGTTAACCCCCCCCTCCCCACATAGACACCTTGGTATAGCCCCAAAGCTGACCAACTTACCAACTATTAATGCCTGGAAATAGCAGTCTTCTTGACAGATCACAGGTCAGAGGACTTCAGAGCCATGAGGAGCTTTATGTATCATTTAGTTCAACTTCTTTATTGTATTGTAATGCCTCTCATTCCACAGCTGCTCCTTGATGCCTCACCCCCTTACCTGTAGTGACAGGGTTTTGGCATTAGGGAAATGGAGAGGAAGTAGGCACAGGAAGTGAAGAGAAACACAGCTCTAGTAGTTCTCTGGGTGCCATGGTCAAGGTTGGGGAGACAGCAAGCCTGGCTTCTGAGTCCACTCACACTGCTAAGCTACTTCAGGCCATAAGCAAACCAACACATCCTTCTCAGTAACCAGACAATAGGAAAAACACTGTTCTATACTGCTTGTTTACTTATCAATTCTGTGCCAAAAGGAAAACACACACACACACACACACACACAGAGCATATAGTATCCAAGAATACCTGTCTGATCTGTGGAGGGTTATCTCTATTACACTAATGTCACATGACTAGGGCTAATTAAAAGATATCCAATTCCAAGGAGGAGGAAGGCTTGGCTAGTAAATTAGTCTTGAGAGAAGTTATGATAGGGTAAATCCACAGATTTCTTGATAAGGAGCCAGTGATTCCCCACAGAAAGAAGCAAAGCTGAGGAAAAGGTCACAGACTCTTTGGGAATCAGAGAATGCAGTTCTCAATACTTCTGCCTAGTGAAAGCAAGAACAAACTACCTAGGTGAATGTGGGACTCCTGAACAGGCTGTTTAATAGATGCCAATGCTGCCTGGTGGTTAAATTCGAGATAAGGAAACTGAGCCCCAGGCAGGGAACTTGTCCAAGTCACACAACTTTCACTTTGCAGTCAGACCTGGGAACACAGTCCTTCTGATACTTCACCCAACATAATTTCCAAGGCACTGTTTCCTTCATTAGTCCATCAGAGTATTCACAAATTGGCAAATTTATCTGTATTTACTTTTCTATTATGCCCAGTATGAATTTAGCCATATCCAATTGGTGCCACATTGGAGTGGTAGGCAACATTGCCAGTGCCCTTGAATGAACAAAGAATAGACAAGAGGAAAGCACTCAGATGCAAAAGAGAGAAGGTCATGATCATTGCCAACATCTGCATGGTATGGCTATTAATACTGATGTCAATTTAATTAACAACTAACTTATCAACCAACTGCCAAGTAAAAGACAGCTAAGACAATAAGTTTTAGCATAGGTGTTGATTTCTCTTAATTGAGGGAGTTTCCTCTCCAAGGGAATGATGGGTTTGGGCCAAATAAATAAATAAATAGGATACTGTGCTAGGTGATTGGCATTCAAAGAGAGGTACAACACAGACCCTGTTCTCATGAAGCTTTCTGGCTACTTAAGGGCAAAGACACATATACAAATTATTAAGATACAAGGGAGAATGTGAGAAGAACTGTTTGATGTTCCTTCCAGTTCTAACTCTCCAGTGCTAGTACTTTTGGAAGGAGGTAGTAATTAAGTTCCCGGTAGAAATAATTTTTAAAATTTAACAGGTATTTTTTTTAATCCTGTATACAATGTGCAAGGCATTATGTTGTGTGCTGGGAATAAATAGCCAAAAACTGGAGGTGGGTGGAGAGGGATGGTAGAATCAGATTGGGAACCACAATTCATGGTCAGATTTTAGTGTAACTACATAAGAGGTTGGGAGTCAGATGCCTGCTCGGACTGCAGGCCACCAGCAAGGAAACAGGCAGGTGGGGAAAGAGATCAGGACACGTAAGCATTTCACAAGATCATTTGGGATGATTTAAAGCTAAAAAATGAGTTCCAAGATCCCAACCCCCTTGTTTTATAGATGAGGAAGCTGCAAGAGTAAATTATTTATCTGGCCCCAAATTTCAGACTCAAGTCTCCTGACTTCAAACCCAGGGCTCTTTCCACTACAGCACTATTTCTATAACACATCTCATTCTTCTTAGGGGTTGAACCAGACAACAAACAGATGCCTCCCCGTGCCTATCTGGGAGAATCTTCAACACTTGGATTAATGTGTCACATCAGGTCTTGTTCTGAGTCCAGAATACAGAAGATGATATTCCCGTAGTACTTCACCCTGGTCAGAACACATCTTGAGCATTCTATTCAGTTCTAGACACCACATCATAGGAAGATACCTTGATAAACTGGAGATCATCCAGATGATGACAACAAAAGTGATGAAGGGTCTTGAGACCATGCCATATAAGAATCAGTTAAATGAATTACGATTGATTTTCCTGAAAAAGAGAAGAATGGGGGGTGGTGTATTATTGCTGTCTTCAAGCATTTGCAGGACTGTCTTGTGGAATATGGATTAGATTTATTCTTCTTGGCTACAGAGAGAAAAACTAAGAATGATGAAGGAAAGTTGTAGAAAGACTAAGGCCTATTCAAAAGTGAAATATACCACCTTGAGGGGTAGAGAGTCCCACTCCCCTTGCCCCTTTATTAAGGTCATTGTAGAGGTTGCAGAACCAGAGACTCTCAGAGCTTGGAAGGGACCAGCAAGGCAAAGACTTCAACTTGCTGCTGACTGAGAATCCCCTTTAAACCACCACCATTCCCAAAAGACTTACGGTGGCTTCTGCTTGAAGACCTGTGTGGCTTTAGACAAATTGATTAATCTTCCGGGCCTTCCATTTGCGCATACATAAAATAAGTAATTGGACCAAATGACCTTTAAGGTTCCGAATCTGTGATTCTGTGATTTTGTAAGGGGAGCATAGACAGAAAAGTCTTTATGTGGGCATTTACACCTGACTTGTGCCTTGAAAGAAGATAAGGGCATCAGCTAGCAGAGACTGGTGGAGCAGGCAGGGGGCATTGCATGCTGGGCTTAGAGCATGGCATGAGTAAATGTTTTTTATAAAGTAGGTGAGGGGCAGCTAGGTGGTGCAGTGGATAAAGCACTGGCTCCGGATTCAGGAGGACCTGAGTTCAAATCCAGCTTCAGACACTTAACACTTACTAGCTGTGTGACCCTGGGCAAGTCACTTAACCCTCATTGCCTCACCAAAAAAAAGGAAGGAAGGAAGGAAGGAAGGAAGGAAGGAAGGAAGGAAGGAAGGAAGGAAGGAAGGAAGGAAGGAAGGAAGGAAGGAAGGAAGGAAGGAAGGAAGAAAAGTAGGTGAAAGCAACACAAGAACAGAGGATGGAAACTAGTCCAATCCAGCCAGAACATAAAACAGATGAACGATAGTAAAGTAAGATAATGCTAAATGAACAAATTAGAGTCAATTTCTGATTGACAAGATCAGGAGTTTATCATTTATTTATTAGGCAATGGAAAGCCACTGAAGGTTGTTAAATAGAGGAGAAATATAATCAAAATTATTTCAGGAAGGTTATTCAGGCAATCATGGTAAGGATAGATTGGAAAAATAAAGCAAGGTGATTATAATAATCTAGGTAAGAGTTTATGGGGGTCTAAACTAGGGTTGTGCTGTTTTTGTTCATCCTTCATTCTCAAAGAGGACCAATGATATCAGGAGGATGATGTCTTGACTTGCACATGAATTGGATTTGAGTGAGGCAGGGCTATGCAAAGTCATCAACCTCATTGTCTCCTCCAGAGTCACCTGAATCTAGTAGCAAGACACAGGTCAGGTTGACAGGCAATGGCTGTGAATGCAGTGGAGAGACCTTGGACTTCTTAAGCTAAGGCCTTTCCCAGGTCTCACTTTGTTTGAGGCAACACCCATTCATGATTAAAGGCTAGGTAAGAACTGAGGCAAAAGATGACCTACTTTGCCTTCACAGAAGAATCAATCTGTGAGGGAAAGACCCACAAAATTAAGACATTAAGAGCTAAAGATGTCTTCTATTCAGAATTGTTTAAATTACAACGGAAAATCAAGTTTGAGGTTTGGAATTAAATATGTCTTCTGTGTTAAATTTTGTTATAAAAACAGGAAAAAAAATTCTATTCCTAAAAACCATACATCCCCAATCAAGGAAATTCTTATGGTTCCTTCCAACTCCAAAATTCTATGCATAATTTTAAGGAAGGGTTCTTAATCTGAGGTCTGTAACCTTTAAAAATATGTGGTTTTGATAACTGTATTTCAATATAATTTGTTTACTTTGTCATCCTTTGTATTTTATTTTATCTATTTTAAAACCTCATTTTGAGAAGAGATCCACAGGCTTCGAGAAGGAGGACACAAGAAATATTGAGAAGGATAAATTATAGGATCTGGTAACTGATTGGATGTAATTTACGAAAGGAGGGGGGGAAGTCATAAATGACTGATGCTTCAAATCTCAGTTATTAGGAGGTTATTAATCTCCTCAACAAAATAGATAAATTAAGAGAAGAAGAAAGTTTCTGGGAACAAGTTGAGTTTAAAGTTCCAGTAAGCTAGCCAAATAAAGATTCAGGCAGCTGGAAATCAGGGAATGGAGCTTAAGGGAGAGGTCTGGACTGAAGATTAAGTTTGGTCCTTCAGTCTTTGTTCCTTCTGAATATGGCTGGAGGTCTTTTACAATAGTCATTTGCATAGAGATAGGGAATAGGAACTGAATGATTATTTCATTAATATAGGGAATTGCAGGGTGAGGAAAGTCCTTCTGCTAATAAACATCAGCACCTTCTTTGTAACTTGTCTTAGCCAGTTACCTAGAGCACATGTATCAAACACGTGGCCTTCTGGCCATATTGCAGCCCCCAACACTCCCAAGATGGCTGAATCTGATTAAAATGTAATTGGGAGATATTTAACAATTTTTTTCAAATGTAGTAGAACTAAAAAAGTTAAAAATAAAATGTAGTAGAACTTAGCTAATGCTAATATGTGGTTTTCTAAGTCAACACCTAGATCTTATGTACAGTTTAGTGACTCTCATTTCTATTTGAGATTGTTAACACTGTCCTAGAGCATTTCAAGCTTAAGTGAATTGCCTAGTCATACAGCCAGTTATGTGTCAAAGGCACGATTCATGTCTTCCTAACCCAGAAACTAGCTTTCTATACATTGTCTCTCTAGTTATTTGCATAGACGTGAACATTGAAGTCATGAGAATGAACAATCTCAAGATTATTCCAACAGAAAACATCATTATCATCATTGGTATTATTATTGTGTTTATATTTATTATATATTATTCCTATATAGCACTTAGCTCCCATTGTTGTTGTTGTTGTTGTTGTTGTTTGGTCGTGGCCAACTGTTCATGACCCCATTTGGGGTTTTCTTGGCAGAGATACTGGAGTGGTTTGCCATTTCCTTCTCCAAGTCATTTTGCAGATGAGGAAAGTGAGGCAAATAGGGTCAAGTAACTTGTCCAGGATCACACAGCTAGGGTCTGAGGCTGGATTTGAACTCAGGTCTTCCCAACAAGAGAACAAGGATCAAGAATAATGAATAGTCAAGAAAAAGGGAACCTAGAGAGGGAAGATAAAAGAGCTATGTGGGATATTAACAAGAAAGGGAGGCAAAGTATTGTCTCCATCTACCTCCTATGGAAGAAGAGAAGGGAACGGAACAAGTATTTATTAAGCACTTATTATATGCCAGGCACCATGGGAAGCACTTTATAAATATTATGTCTTAGATCCTCACAACAACCCTTGAAGATGGTGGTGGTGGTAGTGGTTATTACCATTTTACACTTGAAAAAACTGTGTCAGACAGAATTTAAGAGATACATGCTAGATCACATAGCTGGTATATATCTGAAGCCAGATTTGTACTCAGGTCTTCCTGACTGCAGACACAGTACAATGCATGACCTACCTGCCTAGCAATGGAAGAGTGGAAATATGGGTGAGGGGAAGAAAGATTTCTGAGAACAAAGGGAAAGGTCAGATAAGAGTGGAGTAGGTCATTGGAAAAGACAGGTTGAAGGCTAGAGGCTGACAGCAGCAATGGTCAGAGGCAAGTATGGACAGGAGGAATTAGTGTTGGAGAGGCATTTCTAGCATGTCCCAAAGCAATTCTGTTTTGTACCCAGATCTTATGCTTCTATACATAAATGAGTGTGTGTGTGTGTGTGTGTGTGTGTGTGTAAATCATACTTGTCTAAATTAGGTCTTGTAGTTTCTTGCTCATCTGAGTGCTTATATAAGAATATAATTACTACTATAATTCAGGTCACTGTTGTTGCCTAGGACCCTGGCCTATGAGTGGAAGGACAAGGAAGCCAATGGATAATTTGGTCAATAATTTTCACCAAGTCCTACTGAAAACGACAACAGCAAATCAGTCTGGATAACAGCCAGATTTCAGTGACCTCTCCTTGTTGCTCTTTGCCACAGGCAAGAAATGTCTGGATCACCCCCAGAAAGAAGGAATTCTTTATTAACTAGATAAGTATAAAGTTCATTTAAATGGAATCCAGTGCTGCTTAATCCAAATACACTGTGCCACTGTCTTAAGGAAAGACCCTTTGTTACTTCTTCCACTTAAACAACCCAATTTGTTCAAGAGTTTCTCACAACAGTATGTCATAGCAAATAACAAAATGTAAGAAAACAAATTTTCCTTTCTGCTTCTGCTGCTAACCACTGTCTGGAGTTGCTCTTCATGGTACAGTAGAATTGTAAGATTGGAATTCAAGAAATCTGGGTTCCAGGCCCAATTTTGTCACTAGGCAACGTTGGGAGAGTTGTTTTACCTTACTGGGTCTCAATTCCTTCATCTATAATATGAAGGGGATTGGTTTACACAATACCTAAGGTCCCTTTTAGGACCTTGCCTCATCAATCATTCCCTCTTTCTCTTTTATCTTCAAATGCTTCCTTTTCCCCATTGATTACAAACATGCTCTGGTCAACCTTGACCTGAAAATTAATCAACTGTCCTTACCTTCACACTGTTAGCTCCCCCAAGCAAGCAGCTCCTTTCTCATTCACTACTAAACTTCTAGAAAGAGAAATTTTGGCACTTTGTGCCTCTGCTTCTTCATCATCCATATATGCTTCCTTTACCTCCCCTCTCCCCCACGCCCAGGCTGGAGTCCAATCCTCACTCCTCTAGGGAAATTGTTCTCTCTCTGAGGTTACCAGTGAATCTGTATGCACCAAATCCATCAGTCTCAGTCTTTTCTCAGTCTTTATCCTCCTTCCTGAAGCATTTGGCATTGCTTCCTAACCTTTCTTCAATACTTTTTCCATCCATGGTTCCCATAACACTCCCCTCTCTTGTTTCTCTTTACTACCTGTGTGACTACTCCTCAATTTTATTCACTGGTTCATCTTCCTCCTGCTGATGCCAAATGTTGGCAGCCCCTAAGATTATGTATTCTGCCTTCTTTCTATTCTCTGTAATGTTTCGCTAGTGGCCTTATCTTTGGAGGGAGGAGGATTCATCAACATAGGGTACGGTCAGGGAGGAACTACCCTTGATCACAGTAGTTCCGCAAGTGATCAGAAATTCCCAGTCTTAGAAAGCTGCCTTGGGCCCTGAAAGCTGTCCTGGGTCACCCTGAAAGCTAAAAACCTTGACCTGGGTCACATAGCTTTAATGTGTCAGAGGCAGAACTGGAAGCCACATCTTCCTACCCTGAGGGTGGCCTCTATCTACCACAATACCCTGCTGTCCCATGGCTTCGATGATCAGCTCAGCACAGATGAGTCCCAAATTTTTATCTGTCCCCTGAACTCCAAGCCCCACCATTTTGTGGGGAATTCCTAATGGAAAAGTACTGCCAACACCCCGAACTCAACCTGTCCAAAGCTGAGCTTCTTATTCCTTTAACTTGTTCCCTTTCCTCACTCCCCACTTTCCAGTGATGGGGCCACTTTCTTTCCAGTCACCTAAATGGAAATCCTAAAGTGACCTTCTAGTCTTCCCTCTTCATCAGTCCTCAGCCAGTCAGTGCCACTCCCTGTTGATTCTCCCTCCAAAGCATCTCTTGCATTCAGCTTCTCCTTTTCACAAATACCAGAATCACCCTAATTCAGGCTTGCACAATAAACTCAAAGTCATGAGATAATAGATTTAGAGCTGGAAAGAACCTTAGAGCCCAGCAAGTCCACTCCCTTCATTTTACAAATGAAGAAAATGATCAACAGAGAAGTTCAGTGATTTGCTAGAAGGGGACTAAGGTCAGATCTGAACTCAGATCCAGTGACCTGGATTATTATAATAACCCTCTAATGGTCCTTCCTGTCTCAAGTTTCTCTCTGCTCCAATCAATCCTCCACCTAGAGGTAAAGAGATTTTCCTAAAATGTTGATCCAACTACCTGATCCCTACCTAACAAACTCCAAGGGTTCCCATTACTTACCTCCAGGACCAAATATGAAGTCCTCTGTCAGGAATTCAAAGCTCTTCATAACATGGCCCCTTTCTATTTTTCTAATCTCCTTGTAGTCTACGCACCTCTGATGCAGTCGGACTAGCCTACCCAATATTCCTTGCACATGACATTGCATCTTCTATCTGGCTATTGCCCATGCTTGGAATACTCTCCCTCCCAAATGCTGATTCTTTGACTGCCTAGCTTCCTTGAGAACTCAGTTGAAGCACTGCCCTCTCTGTTGTTGCTGTTCAATCCTGACTGACTATTGGTGACTCCATCTGAGGTTTTCTTGGCAAAGATCCTGGAGTAGTTTGCCATTTCCTTCACTAGCTCATTTTATGAATGAGGAAACTGGGGCAGCTATGTGGCTCAGTGGATAGAGCACCAGTCCTGAATTCAAGAGGACCTGAGTTCAAATCCAGACTCAGACACTTGACACTAGCTGTGTGACCCTGGACAGGTCACTTAACCCCAATTGCCTCACCAAAAATAAATTAAATAAATAAATGAGGAAACTGAGGCAAACAGGGATAAGTGACTTGCCCAGGGTCACATGGCTAGTGTCTAAGGCGAGATTTGAACTCACCAAGATGAGTCTTCCTGACTTTAGACCAGACACTTTATCCATTGCACCTGCTAGGAAGTCTTTATTAGTTCTTCCAACTACTGGTTACCTTCCCATTACTCTATATTTATCTCATATGTTCTTATATGTTTTTTCTCCCTTAACATAATGTAAGCTGGGGGCAGCTAGGTGGTACAGTGAATAGAGCACAAGCCCTGGATTCAGGAGGACCTGAGTTCAGGTCCTGCCTCAGACACTTGACACTTACTAACTCTGTGATCCCTGGCAAGTAACTTAACACTCATTGCCCTACCAGAGAGAGAGAGAGAGAGAGAGAGAGAGAGAGAGAGAGAGAGAGAGAGAAATGTAAGCTGCTCAAAGGGTAGACTATTTTGTTTTGTTTTGTTTTCCCTTTGTACTCCTGGTACATAGTTGCTGGCACAGAACTCACCACTTGATAAATGTTTGCTAATTGATTAATTGAAGAACCTCTACAATCCATCTCCACCTGACCTTCCTGATTTTTTTTACCCTATTCCTACATGTATTCTATGTTCCAATCAAACTGGGCTTAAAGCTATTCTCCTATTTCATTCTACATTCTCCTGCTTCCATGCATTCATTGAGGCTATTTCATATGCATGCAATAGATTCCCACTTCATCTTCACTTGTTGCTACCTCTCTTGTCTGTCAAAGCCTGGCTCAGATGTCATCTCCTCTTCCATAAAGTTTGATCTCCCCAGCTGAAAATGATCCAATTGGGGGAAATGATCACTAACTCCTTAAAGGACATTTTAATAATAGTTTTATGTACATCCTTTTTATATATACCAGCATTTTCTACATCATGCTCATTGGTGTATATGTCTTTAAGTTTCCGAAGGACAGGGACTTATCATTTTAGATGCTAGCACATAAGCAATAATTAATACATGTTTGGGGAATTGAATTGAATTCCAGCCTCAAATTCTATCATTTTGTAAAGACTGAATTGGGCAAAAAAGGAAGAAGAAATAAGGAAAGAGATATAAGGGACTTATCCTCAAACTTGATAATCAACCGTTGAGTAACTGAAAGTTATTTGCAGCACTAAGTCTAACTAAATTTTCTTTGGTATGTCCCCTACCTTGAGACTTTTCAAATAACTTGAAATGAAGTGAAGTGAATTAGACTGGACTGAAGTGTACTTGGTCTACCCTCCCAATAATACCTGCCTGACTCTTTCTCAGCATCCTTTGCTAGATCCAAAACATGCCTTCTAACTATGGGTGGACCACTGGATCAAGGGCACGATAGAGGCAGCTCCTACTGGCTCACAAGAGCTAATTGTTAAATTTTCATTGTGATCATTTACACCTGGGAAACCACCACTCTTGTTCAAACCCCCATCACTACTCACCTAAACTTTTGCAATAACTTACCAATTTGTCTCCCTTCCTAAAGTCTCTTCACTTCCCAATTTGACCTCCACATAGTTGCCAAAGTGATTTTTCTAAAGTGTATTTGACCACATAATTCCCAACTAAATAAATTTTCAGTGGTTCCCTATTACCTCCAGGATCCCTATATATGATCTCTAATTAGAAATCTAGCTTCAACAAAGAATTGGAACTTGAGAGGATGCCCATCAACTGGAGAACAGCTGAACAAATTGTAGTATACTAATGCAATGGAATACTATTGTTCTGTAAGAAAAGATGAGCAGGCAGATTTCAAAAAATCCTGGAAAGACTTACATGAACTGATGCTGAGTGAAGTGAGCAGAACCAGGGGAACATTGTTACAGTAATAGAACATTGTGCAATGATCAAGTAGGATAGATTTAGCTCTTCTCAACAATATAATGATCCAAGACAATTCCAAAACACTTGTGGTGGAAAAATGTTATCCACATCCAAAGAAAGAACTATGGAGTCTGAATGCAAATGGAGGCATAATATTTTTATTTTATGGTTTTTTCTTTCTCATGGTTTTTCTCTTTTCAGATTTTCCTTTCACAATATGACTAATGTGGAAATATGTTTAACATGATTGCACCCTATAACCCATATCATATTGCTTGCTGTCTTGGGTAGGGTGAAGGAAGGGAAGGGAGGGAGGGAGAAAAATTTGGAACTCAAAAACTTACAAAAGTGAATGTTGAAAATGATCTTTACATGTAATTGGGAAAAAACAAAATACTATTAAAAAAAAACAAAAAAAAAAGAAATCCAGCCTCAACTTACTTTCCCATTCTCGTTGTACATTATACCTTCCACAATACTATAGTGTAGTAAATCTGATCTTCTTGCTGTTTGTCGTACTCAGGCTTCCATCATCTCCTGCTTCCCTCCATTTGTGCAGGCTATCAACCATAGCAAAGTTGTATTACCTCCTCCCCTCAGATCTCAAAATCCCTATTTCTTTCAGGATCAACTCAAAAGCAATCTTTTGCATGGAATCATTTCTGATTCCCCAAACTACTAGTACCTTCCCTCAAAAAAAATTACCTTATACTTATTTTGATGTTTATATATATATATATATATATGTGTGTGTGTGTGTGTGTGTGTAGATACATATATATATACATATACATACATACATATATACACATATAATTTCCCCAGCCTAGACTATAAGCTTCTTGAAGGCACTCTTTTATCTGCTTTCCCAGATTCTGGTACTGTGCCAGGCATACTGTAATAATTTACTATATGCTTCAATTAATTAATTAATCAGCTAAATAGTTAATTAATTAATTGAAAGGCATTTATTAAGGGCTTACTGTAGATCAAGCACTGTGCTAAACACTGGTGACAAAAATACAAGAGTGAGACAGAAGAAGACATAATACATTATTTGGCAGTGGTGTCCTGTGAAGGGTTTTTTGATCAAAAGAGTCACAGGGGGGCAGCTAGGTGGTGCAGTGGATAGAGCACCGGCCCTGGAGTCAGGAGTACCTGAGTTCAGATCCGGCCTCAGACACTTAACACTTACTAGCTGTGTGACCCTGGGCAAGTCACTTAACCCTAATTGCCTCACTAAAAAAAAAAAAAAAAAAAGAGTCACAGGGATGGTGAGTGGAATAACAAGACAGTCCACTAACATGCCCTTTCCAGAGGCAACTGTAGTGTTGATAGGATTGTTTTGTCATTCAGTTGTTTTCAGTCATGTCCAAGTCTTCCATGACTTAAATGATATTTTCTTGGCAGAGATACTGGAGTGGTTTGCCATTTCCTTCTCCAACTCATTTTGCAGATGAGGAAAGTGAGGCAAACGGGATCAAGTAACTTGCCCAGGATCACACAGCTTGTGTCTGAGGCTGGATTTGAACTCAGGTCTCCCTAACTCCAGGCCAGGCATTCTATCTACCACCTAGTTGCCCCTGTTGATAAAAATACAGTTCTTAGAACAAGAGGTAGGAAGCCAGAGGGATGGGGGAGGAGAAACAGATGGAGACAGCAAGGTAAAAAATGGTTGTGATGAAGATAAGGACACTTAGTCCCGGGGAGAATAGAATTAAGTGGCTTGCACTCCTGCATAGTCTGTGGTGGTTTGGCTTGAAGGGTGGAGCAGCAATAAGGTGGAAAATGACCAGAGCAAGGTTGAAGAGTAATGGTTCCAGGGAATGTGGAGTGCTTGTTGACTGATTGATTGATTAATGAAAGAATAATAACATCTCACTTTATATCTTGTTTGAAGACTCACAGAGTACTTTTCCCAGAGCTCTGGAAGGTAAGATGGTGCACATAATAACTTCATTTTCCAGTTGTGTAAATTGAGCTTCAGATAAGTAACTTGTCCAAGACCATATAGTTAGTAAGTGTCAAAGTCACACCTAATAATAATAGTTGACATTTATATAGTGCTTAGAGGCAGCTAGGTGGCTCAGTGGATAGAGTGTTGGCCCTGGAGTCAGGAACGCCTGAGTTCAAATCTCACCACAGACACTTACTAGCTGTATGACCCTGAGCAAGTCACTTAACCTTTGTTTGTCTTAATACACTGGAGAAGGAAATGGCAAAACACTCTAGTGACTTGTCAAGGAAAACTCAGGGACAGTATGGTCCATGGGAGTCACAAAGAGTTGGACATGACTGAACAACTGAACAACAATTTAGTACATACTATGTACCAGGCATTTTACATTTATTATCTCATTTGATCCTTACAACAATCCTAGGGAGTATGTGATATTGTTATCCCCTTTAACAGATGAGGAAACTGAGTCAGACAGTGGTTAAGTGATTTGCCCAGGTTCACACAGCTACTAAGTATCTAAATCTGGATTTGAACTCAGGTATTCTTGAAGCCAGGCCCAGCATTCTATCCACTGGGCTACCTAGCCACCTAGAACACAAGTCTTCCAATCCCAGCATTTCATACCACACCATAGAGCAACTAACAAAGTGTCCTGCTGATCACTAAGTTCAGCAAATATCCAGTTCCGCTAAACTTAATGTCAGAGAGAGTAGCAACCTGGAGCCCTCAACCCAGGTCTTAACTTTAAGTGAGCCTATGGAATTATATTCGATGTGACCTGACACTTTGGTGAGTGGCCAGGGAATTTGTTATTCATGATCCTTATATGTCTAGAATTCTAAATGTCCTGTCATTATTAATTCATTGGGTATTCATTGTAATTATCCTACTTGTAATGAATTCATTTGGTATTAATTTGGATGTCATATGTACAGTACTTCCATAAGAATTACCGTATGATTCAGCATTAATTAATCTATCTTTAAAGTGAAATGTTAACAATCAATTCATATTACTTGGATCCTTAAACTGCTGGCAGAGCTTTTATTATAATTATTATTATTTATGAACTATAGCAAGTATATGATGATATTTGCACTCACAGTTTTCTCCCACCAGCTCCTTATTTTAATCTATATATCACCACAGCCTTGCCAAATAGATTTGTCCAATCAATATACCAATGTCCTTATCTCTCAAGATGTCACCTTGTATTTGCTGTTGTTAGTCCATCATTATACATAAAGATTTCTGAGCTGTTTTAAGAGTAACAAAACATCATTTTTTTTTCTGTAACCATCTTAGAGACCCTCCAGGTGGAAGAAAGAATAAGCACAATTTGGTTCTAGGCAAAACCTTTTAGGAAGAATATTTACAAGTTGGAATAGGTCCAAAAGAAGATGAGAGGTATTTTTAGGGGCCTAGAAGAAATATCATACAAGAGTTGGTTGAAGGAATTAGGGATGACATTTAGCTTAGAAATAAAAAGACAGAGGGGGATTTGATTGTTATCTTCAAGTATCTAAGAGTTTGTCATATGCAAGAGTGGTTCAAAGGGCAATAGAAAGATGCATAGTAAATATTGTTCTATTTAATTCAAGAGAATAGAATTAGAACCACTGGGTAGAAGTTGTAGTCCCTTCCACTGACTGGCTAGAAAGAAGCTTCATGTCATTTATTTATCTATTTATTCATCTATTTATTTATTTATTTATTCATTCATTTACTTACTTATTTATTTATTTATTCATCCATTTATCTATTTGCTTATTCATTCATTCATTCATTCATTTTTTAAATTTAAGCATTTATTTGTTTGTTTATCATTCATTCATTTTTTTTGTGGCACAATGAGGGTTAAGTGACTTCCCCAAGGTCACAGCTAGTAAGTGTCAAGTGTCTGAGGCTGTATTTGAACTCAGGTCCTCCTGAATCCAGGGCCGGCACTTTATCCACTATGCCATCTAGCTGCCCCCATGAAGCTCCATTGTAAGGGGAATGTCGGGGTCAGCCATGCTTCATTCTTCTCTGAGCTCCCTCCATTCTTGACTATCTAGACTTTCTCTTCACTATGCCTCAATTTGGGTACCTTCTCCTTCCTTCCATTTTTAAAGTTTTCTTATATATGTTGTCTTTGCCTGTTCAAATGTAAGTTCCATGAGGGCAGGGACCATCTTTCTTTCTGATTGTGTTTGTGTTCCCAGCCTTTAGAATAGAACCTAACACATAGTTAGCACTTTATAAATGTTTTTAATAAATGGTTCTTGACTTGATATACAAAGGGAGAGATTTCGGGCTTGACATCAGAAAAAATTCCCTAACAATTAGACCTATCCACAGGTAGACTAAAGGGTCTTGAGTGGTAGTGGGTTTCTTCACACTGGGGACCTTTAAGGAAAGGCTCAGTAACTTGAGCCTCTTTCTGCCATCTTTTTCAACTCTGAGAGTCTTTACTTCCTTCCTTCCACAGTAGGGAAAGGTTTTCTGGATCACCAAACAAATCACCACACTTTGCACAAATACCTAAGCCCACTGACATTAAAATGAGATTTCTTTGGAGAAAAAAAAAGTCTATACTCTGAGTTATTTTTAACTCCCCATGGTTATGTCTACAAATTACCAAACATCTAGATGAAAACTGAGAAACACAGTCTATTTTTCAGATTTTTTTCACGTTTCATCCAAATGTTTAGTATACCATAGACATAGTCTATAAATGTTCTCTGGACCCAGCAACAGCTCAGAAGAACAAAAAACAAGGTAGCTAAACAACACTCAAATACAAAATGGAATAGCTAATACTTCTTATCTGATATTCTTTAAAAAACACAACTTTTAGAAGGCTTTTCAACCTCAAAAGAGAGCTTTTTGCTAATGCATCACCACCTGGGACTTGATTCCCAAAGAATGTGCCATAGGTGACCTCAAAGCCAAGAAAGTATATGTGATAGTTTTTTCTGAGCCAGAGAATTCATTTGTTACACAAACCTCTTCTTGCACCAACTCTGGGGCTGTAACCAGCTGCTACATTTCCTTTAATACTTGATTCCCCAATTCTGGGAGTCAGCATCTACTGTCTGCTGACCTCTTTCTAATTCAAGATTGGGAGGTTGGAAGATGAACTAGTTCCCCACCCCCTCCCCACTCCCCCCCCACCACCGATATACAACCTAACATTTTGTGCTGGGACAGTGAATAGCATATTGTAAAATACAAAATTAATATTAATGCACATTCTTCATGGCTTTTATCAAGAGCACCGTGCGAGGCTCCTTGAGAGATTTTTTTTTGTCCCCTTCTTGGGCTATGACAGTATGATGTATATGATCTATCATGCTCATTTCCTTCATGCATTCTTTGTCCTATTGGAGCAGCCTCGAAATGATGGTAATCTTATGAAAACTCCACATGATTTGTTTATTACCAAAGGTTTATTTAAGGCTGTCATCATGACCTATATCCATTAGTAACCTCACAGATTCTTAAAGGGACACCAGTCTCATTACCTAGTATTTTGAGCTCTGCTGTTTTAGCAAAAGGTGTTATCCCAAGTGTCTTTTCATAGATGTTTATTTTTATTCACTCCTATACTATTCACAACTCAGACTTACTGCACTGCCTGGGTTTGGACTCAGATCTTGACCCCTCTTTCTCTATGCCCCCCAAAAGGTTTCCTATAGACCCTGACACTGAAAGTCAAATGAGAAAGAGCACTGTACTTCTTTTTAGTGGCATTCAGGGTTATACTGGACTTAGCTAGATCAGGTTTCTAAGAGCCAATTGTTAAATTTTCAGTGTATTTACTTACACCTTGGAAATCATTTATCATATTTTTCATTGTCTAGACTTAAGAAAATGATGAAAAAAAGAAAAAAGAAAATGATGGAAATAATAATAATAATAATTAATAATGCAGAATAGGGGCAGCTAGGTGGTACAGTGGATAGAGCACTGGCCCTAGATTCAGGAGGACCTGAGTTCAAATTCGGTCTCAGACACTTAACACTTACTAGCTACGTGACCCTGGGCAAGTCACTTAACCCCACTTGCCTCACCAACAAAAATAATAATAATAATAATAATGCAGAATAAACTTAAAAGTATGTCAGGGGGATATTCTCTGCCCCCCACCCCACAGCTGATTATTAAACCTTTACTTTATTTATTCTTGGATTTGATCCTCATGGGACAAGATTGTTGCTGCTGCTGGTGTTGTTGTCGTTAGTCCTTTGCTCTCGAAGAGGACCAATGACATGAGGAAGGTGATGTCTTGACTTGCAAGTGAATTGGATTTAAGTGAGGCAGGGTTGTGCAAAATCACCAGCCTCACTCTCTCCTCCAGTCATCGGGGTCCAGTGACAAGGCATAGGTCAGGATGACTAACTTAGACCTGAAAGAGACCTTAATGATTATCTCATCATTCCCTTCATTTGCAGGTTTAGAAAATGAGGCCCAGAGAATTGAAACCATATTATCTACATGCTCACGCAGCCAATAAAGGGTATTTATAGGATTCCAACCCAAATTTGCTGACTCCAAACCCAATGCCTTTTCTCCTCTACCATTCTGCTTCTCATGAGCTGGCCTTGCAGGGAGATGTTTATTTTCTAACATAGAATGAAAAACCAAATCAAGTACAAAATCTTATTTGATAGCTCTTATCTGCTGAGCCAACATATCACACACGATAGATTACTGCTGTGTTTATTGTGTTTCACGGATATCAAAGGAAGGTAACTTCCAGGAGATTACTGAGAATGCTCCCCCCCCCTCACCCCTGGGATGGACTAAGCTCCCACATGCCAGTGTTTTCAAGTGTGGAATCTAAACATTTGACCCAGGACCCACTGGGGGAAATTTCTGCACTTAACAAAAAAGGTTCATGTGTTCTTAAAACACATCTATGAGTAAGGCCTCTCTTTTAAGTATTAGAGACTCTGTTTTGGTGATAAATAAAGGTGAGTTCACTCCACCCCACTCCAACAGGCCCTCAGCACCACAAAGTCTCGCTCATTAGTAGCTAAAGGTGCTGCTAAGGCCTAGGAGGGGTCATACTTTCTTTTGAAAGAAATGGAACAAACTTCAAGGAATGACTGACTCTATTTCCTGTTCCTCTATCAAATTCCCTGAGCAATGTGACCCTGGTTCTATCTGCAGCCAGGGTCAAGATAGACAGTGATCAGTGAATCAAAGAGATTAAAAATAAGAGCTAATATTAATATACTTTTAAGGTTTGCAAAATGTTCTCTCTATATATTACTTCATTTATTCCTCACAACATGTTCATGAAGTAGGTGCCATTATTATAGGTAGGTACATTATTACATTTTACAGAAGTAGAAACTGGAGGCGAAGTGGATAAAGCAGCAGCCCTGAATTCAGGAGGAACTGAGTTCAAATCTTGCCTCAGACACTTAACACTTACTAGCTGTGTGACCCTGGGCAAGTCACTTAACCCTCATTGCCCTGCCAAAAACAAAACAAAAACAAAAACAAAAACAGAAGTGGAAACTGAAGCTCAGTGAGTTTTAATAATCATGGCCCTTTCCCTTACAAACCATGAGAGATCTTTGACCACACCGACCACCTATGGCGATATATTCTTGAGTACATACTTTCATCTTTATTTCTAATTATCCTAATAGCAGCACGATGTACCTAATTAGATATTCCTGATACTTCCTTCAGGAAACTTTTATTACCCCAAACTCTGCATAGGATCATAGATTTAAAGCTTGGAAGGAAACTCAGAGACCATCAAGTTGGACCCCGTTATTTTACAGAAGAAATGACTGAAGCTGAGAGGCATTAAATGACTTGCTCAAAATCACATAGCAAATAAATATCTGAACCAGGATTTTAACTCAGAACTTTCTGGCTTTAAGTACCATTCTCTTCATTGAGACACATAGCTATGGAGATTTTCTTAGAACTTAATCTATAACTAGTCATAGTGCCAGTTTTCTTTTACTTTTCCAGGGCCTTTCTCCATTTCATCCCACTGTTTTTAGTTTTGCCCTAGATGGGTCCATGTCCTTTTCAGCCAGAGATTTACCTTCCACTAGAATTTACCCTGAGATGATGAAAATGGATGACAAATCTTTGTCTACTTCTAATTGCATATCATAGAAGTCCCATGGTAATAGAATGTCATTTTTATGAGAGTTTGAGCCTATCAGAAGGAAACTATATTACATATTAATTATACAAATCAACAATTTACTGAGTACCTAATATATACGTACTATAGTCTCAAAAGAATCAAGATTATAGGTAACCCAAAGGGCACCTTGAGTGTCCAAGGGAAGGATCCAAAGTGAGCATAAGTAGACTAAAACATGTTACCAAAAATTACTTGTTCTTGGGAAGGAGTATAAAATATATTATTAAGGGGGCAGCTAGATGGCGCAGTGGTAAAGCACCGGCCCTGGATTCAGAAGGACCTGAGTTCAAATCCGGCCTCAGACACTTGACACTTACTAGCTGTGTGACCCTGGGCAAGTCACTTAACCCCAATTGCCTCACTAAAAAAAAAAAAAATCATATGCAACTGGAGGCAGCTAGGTGGCACAGTAGATAAAGCACAGGCCCTGGATTCAAGAGGACCTGAATTCAAATCCAGCCTTAGACACTTGACACTTCCTAGCTGTGTGGCCCTGGGCAAGTCACTTAACCCTCATTGCCCTGCAGCAAAAAAAAAAAAAATCATATGCAATGAAAAAATGAGGTGAAGTAGATAATTAATGAATAGAAAAGGCATGTACTACATTCGTGTTCACAATATACCAAAAGAACCAGAGGAAGAGCTCCACCATGTTGAATTGGTCCTTTATGGTAGATTTACATGGACAAGAAGGAACATCTCACAGGATGAGAGAGTTTATAATGTGCACTGATCTATGGAGTACTCACCAATAATATCTTAACTACATATCATATGTACACCGTATATATGGCTCCCTGTCCTCAATAAACTTACAATCTAGGAAAATGGAAGGTAATTATTCCTGATGTCATCCACAGTTTAGACATAGATACTGGTACATGGAGCTCATTGCTATAGTGTGGCTAGAAAATGGTTCCTTGATGCACACTCCAGGAACTAAAACTTCCAGGTGCCCAGTTGAGTATACTGCTCCACCACTTTTCCTGGTTTCATAAAGATGAGCTTCATGCTCTTTGGAACTATAGCATTCTTTTCAGGAAATAGAAGACATGAAAACAATTAGAGGACAGACTAAAATTTTCACTTTTCACAATGATACTTCATCATTGTCTTACTGACTGACAGCACCTCCCTCAGCCTTCTCTTCCTTCTGATTGAAGGTCTGGAGGGTGGAGTACCAAACTCCTCCTGGCACCTTCCTTCATTGAGGACAGAAATTGGATTTTTCCAGCTCACTCCAGTGTGCATTCTGCTGTTCTGTCTGGTTTCAAGGCCACAGAATATGATGTATCCCCAGTTTCTATTACCCGCCCCCAACTTTCTTTCTTCCTTTCAAGTATTTTCTATCCCCTCCATTAGATTATAAACTCCATGAGATCAAAGGCTATCTTTCTCTTTGTTGATTGAATCTCCAGTGCTTAGTACAGTGTCTGGCACATAGTAGGTGCTTAATAAACATTTATCAGATTGGACCATAACCTTCTAGGTATTTTGCTTCCCACTCTTCTCCGCAATGGAAAATGAAAAACAGGTTAAAATTCATTTGGAAAGTTAGTTAGTGGGCTTTGTTTCCTATTAACTCAGAGCTCACATTTATAGAATGCTTTAAGGTTTTCAAAGCAGCTTACATAAACTGATTTACTTGATAGTCACAACAGTCTTCTGAGGTAACAGCATTTTACAGATAAGAAAATTGAAGCTCAGAGTCAATCAATAAGCATTTATTAAGCACCTACTATGAGCCAAGCACTGTGCTAAGCCTGATGATAAAAAGAAAGGCAAAAAGATAGCCTGTTTTTCAAAGAGTTCACAGCCTTACAGGGGAGACAACAGAAAAACAACTATGTAGACAAAAAAATATATGAAGATAACTTGGGAGGTAGTCTCAGAGGAAGGATATTAGCATTAAAGGGGATTGGGAAAGGCTTCTTGTGAAAGGTAGGCTTTTAGTTGGGACTTGAAGGAAGATGGGAGGTAGAGATGAGGAGGGAGAGAACCCTGGAAAGTGGAACAGCCAATGAAAATGTCCAGAGTCAGGAGATGGAGTATCTTGTTCAAAGAAAAGCAAAAAGCTAACATCACCAGATTTCTGAGTATATGGCAGGGTAAGGGGTGGGGTAAGGAGTAAGAAGACTAGAAATGTAGACAAAGGCTAGGTTATGAAGAGCTTTAGAAGCCAAACAGAGGATATTATATTTGATCCTGGATGAGAAAGGGAGCCATTGAAGTTGATTAAATAAGGGAATGACAAGTCAAGCCTGAACTTTAGGAAGATCAATTTGATAGCTGAGGGGAGGATAGACTGAAATGAGGAGGGACTTGAGGAAGAGGGACAAATGAGGTAGCTATGACAATAATCTAGAAGCAAGGTGATGGGGACCTGAACCAGAGTGATGGCCATGTCAGAGGAGAGGAAACAAGGTGGCATAGATGAGAGATGTTACAAAGGAAAAATTGACAGGACTTAGCAACAGATTCGATGGGAGGGAGACCAGTGAGAGAGTAGAGTTCAGGATGACAGCTAGGTTGAGGATCTGGGTAAAAAGGAGGATGGTGGTTCTTTCAACAGTAACAGGGAAGTTTGAAAGAGGGGTTTGAGAGGAAAGGTTTATTACTAGACATGTTGAGATTAAGATATCTATGAGAGGGAGTGGCTAGGTGGCGCAGTGGATAAAGCACCAGCCCTGGATTCAGGAGGACCTGAGTTCAAATCCAGCCTCAGACACTTGATACTTACTAGCTGTGTAACCACGGGCAAATCACTTAACCCCCATTGCCCTGCAAAAAAAAAAAATGATATCTATGAGATATCTAGCTTGAGGTACCCAAGAAGAAATTGAAGATATGTAGCTGAAGGTCATGAGTGTTTCAGGGTGGATCTCAGTCCTCATCTTTCTTGGCTTCTCTTCAGTCTTTGACCCTGTCAATCAGCCTCTTTTCCTTGATACTTTCTTTTTTCTAAGTTTTCATGGCACTTCTCTCTTGTGGCTCTCCTCCTACCTGTCTGTCCACTCATTCTATGTCTCCTTTATTGGAACTTCATTCATATCCTGCCTGCTTGCTAAACATGTCTTTTCCTTATGTTTGTCCTTGACCCCGTTTTCTTCTCCCTCCACACCATTTCATTAAGTAATCTCATTGACTCCTGTGGATTCAATTATCATTTCTATGCAGTGATTCTCAGATATTATTTATCCAACCCTAATCACCCTCCTGACCTCTAGGCATCCATCTCCAACTGCCTATTAAACATATTGAACTGGGCATGTCTAAAATTGAACTCATTATCTTTTTCCCAAGACCCTCCTCTCTTCTAAACTTCTCTATTACTGTTAAGAGTACCATCATCTTCCTAGTTACCTTAGACTCTCAAATTAGGTATCATCTTCAACTCTTCACTCTCTCTTAATCCCCATATCCATTCAGTTGTGAAGTAATTTTTACCTTTGTAAAATCTGTCATATATGCTCCTTTACCTCCTCTGACATTGCCAACATCTTGGTGTAGTCTCTGTCTCTGTCTCTGTCTGTGTGTCTCTCTCCTCCCCCCAAATATATGTATGTATATTATATATGTATGTGTGTGTGTGTGTGTGTGTATACACACACATACTGTCCTTCTACCTGTTCCCAACTGAGTAGGAAAAGACGTTAATGATAATGGTGGTGGTGGTGATAATATTTGCCATTTCTATAATACTTTAAGCTTTGCAAAGTAATTTTCATACATTATCTCATTTGATTAGGAAGATCATTAATTTTGCCTAACACCCCTACAATACAGTATCACATAGCCTCTAAAAAAGTGAAATTTTCCCCATCACGTGTGAGTAAGAAAAGCAATCCAAAAGTGTCAGCAAGCCACATATTTCCTAAGCCCAAAGATGTAAGTTGCTGAATTGTGCCCCCTTGACTTGGGGGTATAAAGTGCTCATATAAAGCTGCAAAATGTTCTGACCTTCCACGTGCCAAATCTCTATGATTTATGCTCTTTTACACTAAGGACTCTCAGTGCTGGCAGCTATTTCTTACATGGGCAACCTTTTCGTCTTAGACATGGTGTAGGGAAAGGAGGATTTAGTAGAGACAAGGATGGTAGGGGTTAGTTAGAAAGGAGAAAACAGTTCTCTTAGAGAAAAGAAAATATACATTAAACCTCTATGTGGACAAAGTCATGGAAGAGACTTGGGTCTCTGAGATCCATTTCTTTTCATTTTAAAGAGCTAGTTGTAATGTCACATCTGAACATCTTACTTAAGAAAGGGGATTTATAGTCACAGCCCTCCTAGTAAAGAAACATAAAATAGCCCTTTTCTATGGCAAAACAATCCCAAACACACCAAAGAGTCTGAAACACCATCTGTTGCTATGTTGAAATGTTTGAATAAGAGGGTGAAAGAGGAGAAGATGGCTGATAAATCGAGGGAGCTCTTATATACATAAATATCCAATCTGAGCTGTCTGCTTGGGAGCTGGGAGGTGAAAAAGACCTTTCCTTGTGTCCTTATTGGGAAGTCTGAATTCATTTGAAGCCTTCTAAGATTTAAAATGAAGAAGGCAAAAAAAGTTGTTTAAGACAGGCATGTATTTCAGTTTGCTAAGATTAAATTGATGAAACAAGATGCCAGAAATGTATGAAATAATGCATATTTAACAGTGCTTTGGGGTCTTTTTTTTTTATCCCTCAAAGATACGAACACTGCTTGGAGGGTTGTTTATTTGTTAAACCATAATTAAATTGGCTGTAAATTTAAACCAGTCTCTACAGCAATCTCTGGTTTGAAATCCCTCCCAGCTGCAACAGAATGTTCCAGGGTTTTCAGAAAAGATATAAACAATAACAATAATAACAACAACAACAACGATGACGACTACGACAATAACAATAATAATGTGAGCTTGTATCCCAACACTTCCATTCAATTACAAAAATCAATTATGTTTATCCTCCTCTAAAATCATTCCCTAAACTTAGGAAACAAAGGAACAATTAATAATGGGATGATCGACACCTTGTCTTGGGATCTTTTCTATCTGAACTTCATCAAACATTAGATAGAACAAGATCCTAATAAAATAAGAACAATAATATTATTAATAAAGAAAGCTAACGAAGAAGACTCAAATTCTCCCATGTCCTGTTCTCAAGGACCTTCTGGTGCCTGAAGTCTGTGTCTCCTCACGCGGTCTGGCCTCTTCCAACAGTAGGAATGCCCCAGAGAGGGGAAGGGCACTTGGCAATGAAAGTGTTGCTTGCCGACTCTGACGGCCAAACAGCAGTTTGATTAAATCATGCGGGTTTTAATAAAGAAGAATGGGGGCCAAGGAAACCCAACACAAGGGCCGCGGTTTTTGCAACAGGAGGCAACGGATGTGCCTTCGGCCTCAAATGTAAATTTCTCCATGTTGTCTCTGATTTTAAGCCACCCAACAATGCAAACCCCAAGGGACTACTTAGGATCCTCGCTAAGACAACTGTCTTCTTCTGTAATTTTTAAAGCGACAGATAATGAGTATTCAGTGGCAATATATGGGCTTTGGGGTTGGGGAGAGAGGCCATCAGAGACTCCGATTGCGGCTGCCCCCTCATCCCGCCCCGGCAACCAGCTCAATTCGAACCTTTTCGCGGGCTGGGCTTCGAGGCGGGCAATATCAGTATCAGCCAGTAGGTGGAGCACAAAGCTCCCGGCTCATCTGGGAGAGCCGGGCTCATTGGCCCGTGTGATTGCTGAGTATTTTGATTCATAAAAAACATAAATTCTAGTAGATGAATAATAACAGTAAAGGGAGATGACTATGGTGCACCATAGACATAAATTTTTAAAACCCAGAAATCCAGATATTTGAGATTATTTAATTTGATTTACTGAATTTGAATAACGGGGTTATGTAATGGTCCATGGCAGGACTATTTAGCTTTTATGGCTTCTAAATGCTTCTCTTTAGGGTGATTGCACTCAGTTGCACGGTCACTAGAGAACTCTGTCCCCATCTCCAAGCTGTGTAAACAAATTGAGGAGAGAATAATTACACATTGTTAGAAAGGCAATAAGAAGGTATTGAATATGGAGGGAAGAAAGCCTGAAGCAGACAGAAGGAGAAAACACAGCAAAGTTTGCTTTTTTTTTTCCCAGGTAATAAAGTTAACTTGAAAATGCCGAGGGACTAGTCTTAAGGACTCAGTTTAAATGACCGATCAGAAATCCATTTGCTTCTGAAGTTGGGGCCCTCATCTGTGTTTTATTTTTAATTGTCCCCAATTATATAATATTCCTATTGACATGAAAGGGAAAACAAAAGACTGAGTTGGTAATTTTCTCTTTCCACGGGCTTCAGAACTGCCATGGCAGGGCTTTGTGTGAGGGAGAAATTCAGGCTATCTTTCAGTGAAAGAAAATTTATCATGGCTCCTGAAGGGAGAAGAGGAAGATGCCACCTCAGGAAGCAGCAGCCTTTTCAGACAAATGCACCCAGTCAAGCATGAGGACGTGTACCCAAGTATACATGTACACTATATGCATATGTAAATACATACATAGAATATACATACATACATACATACATACATACATACATGATGCTGTCTGTGTGCCATTCACTCCCCTATTGTTTTCAGTGAGACTGATTTTGGCACCAGCTCTTTAGCACTTTGGAAGGGCCTTCATTAGCACTGGGAGAGTGTCCAAAAAGAATCCAGAAAAATCAACACATGGCTGCTCTTGTTCTCACGATAAATGACAGCTTTGGTGGAAAAACAACAACAGTAAAGAAGCAAAACAAAAACCAAAAAGCAACAAGAGTAGCAATAATGTGAATAGAGGAAGTCAGACATCACTAACTCTGACTGGATTTTTTTCTAATCAAATTTAATTTATTTATTTATTCCATTTTTTTTTAAACAACCATATTCCTTTGCCATCAGGCCTTGGGGCGCTTTCAAACAATTAAAAATATAAATAATGAAAATATTTTAAGAATAATCCAAAAAGAACAGCAGTCACATAGGTCAACTTACTTATATACATACATACACCCCTCATATATATATATATATTTCTATATAGTATGTGTATGTGTATGTATATAATACACATATACACATATGTATTTATTTCTTGGCCATTAAACCATTTATGCATGTTTGTACATGTGTGTATACATGTCACAAAAAGAGCCATCAGTATCAGTGACCCAAAGATAGATAAAGAGGGAGTTTCTCCTTGAACCTTTTTTTGAAAACCATTTCCAATTACCTGAAGTAGCTTTTTTCTTTTTCTTTTTTAATTGAAACATTTCGTTTTAACATACATATACCCTTGTATGCAAATACCCACCCACCTCATATATATTTCCATATAGTATAGTTTATCATATATATGCACATATATATATATATATATATATATATATATATATATATATTTCTCAGCCATTAGGCCATTGTATACACCTAAATATATGACCCAGAGCTATGGAACAAGAGGTAAGTACAGAGTTTCTTGAACCTCCCTTGGAAAATAGGCTACTTCCAATTACCTGAGGTGGGGTTTTTTCTTTTCTTTTTGATTTTTTAAAATGGACACATTTCATTTTTATACAAGAGAGAGAAAATGATCTTACTTCTAACAGAAAACTTTTGTGATTCCATTTGCTAAAAGAAAAGAAAGGTGGTGTGCTTTCACTTTACTAAGTTATCTGACATGTTCATCTTGAAACCATTAATAGGGGCTCACTTGCAGTTCCGGGATGCCATAATAACGCATGTGGAGTGAGGTGAGCAAAGAGTTAGAGAACACTGGAGCTGGAAGGGACCCTAGAGATGACCTAGTCCAACCCTATCATTTGACAGGTGAGGAAACTGAGGCAGATTCAAAAGGGAGAAATGCTTTTGCTTAAAGTCATACAATTCAATTGAACAAACATTTATGAAATGGCTAGTATGCACAAGGCACTTTGCTAGATGTTGAGAATAAAGAGGCAAAGAGCAAAATAATAGTCCCTGTGCTCATGGAGCTTCATTCTATTGGGGGAGGGGGAGGATATGACATGTACCGGAGGGAGTCAATACAAAGGATAAAGTAATATGAACTAATTTGAAGAAGGAAAGGCTAGTAATACAGGAGAGCTATACTTTGAAGGAAGCTAGGGATCCCATGAGCAGAAGTGAGGAAGGAATGCATTCCAGATGTAAGGAAGCACTTTTACAATGGGACAGAGGTGGTAGAAGAAATGTTGTGCATAGGGACCAGCTAGCGGGCCAGTTTGACTAGAAAAGAGGGTGTCTAAAGGGAAGTCATATGAAGTAGAATTGAAAAGGTAGGTGGAAACAGATTGTGGAGTATTTTAAAGGCCAAACAAAGGAGTTTGTTTTTTATCCTACAGATAACTGAAGATTTTTGAGGAGAGTCATGAACCAGTCTGAATGTCAATTTAACAGCTGAGTTGGCAATGATTTGGAGAGAGAGGAGACTAGAGGGAGGGAGAATATATAGATCAGACCAGGTTATTGCCCTACTGATGAAGAAGCTATTGCAATAATTCAACTAAGGGGTGATGGGGGCTTGAACTAGAGTAGAGGCTGTGTGAGTAAAAAGAAGGGAATGGGGCAGTTAGATGGCGCAGTGGATAGAGCACTGGCCCTGGATTCAGGAGTACCTGAGTTCGAATCTGGCCTCAGACACTTAACACTTACTAGCTGTGTGACCCTGGGCAAGTCACTTAACCCCAATTGCCTCACCGAAAGAAAGAAAGGAAGAAAGGAAGGAAGGAAGGAAGGAAGGAAGAAAGAAAGAAAGAAAGAAAGAAAGAAAGAAAGAAAGAAAGAAAGAAAGAAAGAAAGAAAGAAAGAAAGAAAGAAAGAAAGAAAGAAAGAAAGAAAGAAAGAAAGAAAGAAAGAAAGAAAGAAAGAAAGAAAGAAAGAAAGAAAGAAAGAAAGAAAGAAAGAAAGAAGGAAAGAAGGAAAGAAGGAAAGAAGGAAAGAAAGAGAAAAGAAGGGAATGGATGAAAGAAATGTTATGGAGGGAATGTAAAATGGACCCACACCAGTAATTAATTAAATATAAGAGATAAATGAGAAAGAAGAGTCTAGAATGCCTCCAAGGTGGTAAACCTGGATAGCTAGAAGGATGATGGTGTCATGTACAAAAATGGGGAAGGATAAGTTTAGGGGAAATGAGTCCTATTTTCAACATGCTGAATTTGAAATGCCTAGGCTACATATAGGTGTTGGTGTCCCTCGGGAAGTTACTAATCAAACCCAGAGTCAAAGTGAGATATTGCAGCTGGATAGATATATGTTATCTATATAGGGATGACAATTAAACCTTGTGGAACTAATGTTATCACCAAGAGAGAAAGTACATATATAGGCCCAGGACAGAGACAAAAAGGATGCCTACATTTGGTGCAAAGAGAATGATGAACAAGGAAAGAATGGGGAAGAAGGAGGGGTCAGACAGGGAGGAGGAGAGAGTAGTGTCTCAGAAGCCTGGGGAGGAGAGAGCACAGGAGGAGGGTGTGGTAAGTAGTGTAGAAAGCTTCCTGAGAAAAGGCCATTGATTTCTCAATTAACCTTAGACAGAGCAGTTTCAGTCAAGTTGTAGGGTAGAAGCCAAATTGCAAGGGATTAAGAAATGAAAGTGAGGAAAAAGAAGAGATAAGTGCAAAGTTTTCTAGGAGTTTGGCAAAGAAAGTAAATTTAAAAGAAAGAAAGAAAAAGAAAAAGGGAAGAGTAGAAAGAGGAGTGGACTTGGAGAACAAGAACCTGAATTCAAATAATGATCATTCATTCCCCAACCCCCAAAAAAGAAAAAGGTTTTAAGCCCCTACCATGTAGTAGAGGCTGCTTGATGTAATAAAGAGCCAGCCTTGGAGGCAAGGAGACCCACCTCTGACACATACTGGCTATGTGACCCAGGGCAAGTCTCTTAACCTCTCAAGGTCCCAAGCAACTTCTCTTCCTTCCTTCCTTCCTTCCTTCCTTCCTTCCTTCCTTCCTTCCTTCCTTCTTTCCTTCCTTCCTTTCTTCCTTCCTTCCTTCCTTTCTTCCTTTCTTTCTTAATTCACAAGATTATAAAGTGCAAAAAAAGAAGTATTCTGCATTGGGCAGTACCTATACCAATGAAATCATGGGTTCAGTTCCAACTCCATTCTATGTGTCTGGTACAGTTTGTGGAGAGAGACAGAGACAGAGAGAGACAGAGACAGAGAGAGAGAGAGAAACATTTACTACATCATACGAGGCTCCCTGTGAAGTCCTGGAAATACAAATAAAAGCAAGCAAGATAATCTGTGCCTTCAATGCATAAAGGAAAGTGGTAGGGTATGTGGCTGGAAGTGTCTGGGAGATGCTGTGGAGCCTGAAAAGAGCAAAATTTAAGCCTAAAGCTGCTTATCCATATCCAGGCTTGTTCCACTCACAAGCAGCAATGCATTCTATTTCCGGTTCAGATGTCCAGCATAACTCTAGATCTAGAGCAAAAGCTCCTAACACCCAATGTGAGGCACTAAGCTATCTCCCCACCCCCACAATCCCCTCTCTTGGCTTATGTTGGGGGAGCAGAAGGATTGTTTCAGTGAGAGTGAAACAATCTATAAACTGCCTGGGTCCCTTCCCTTTTTGAAAAAGAGGAGTGTAGATGGTCTAGCTTCACCACTTGTAGGTTCAGAGAAGGCTTTCTGGAATGACGTGAGAAAGTTTGCTGTTTAATATATTTTCCTGCCATTGACTCTTCATATGTGTTAAGTAAATTGTCCTTTTTCACTAATATGATAGATATCAGAAGATTAATACATTAGCTGCTCAAGGAGAAGAGATCAGAAATGGGGGAAATGGGAGCTCAGATCAGTAATATGAATAGATAGTGAACTCAACTCCTAAAAACCTGGAAAAAACTAAAGAACTTTTACTACTTGTGTGATCTTGGGCAAGTCATTTTTAACCTCTCTAGGCCTCAGTTTCCACATTTGTAAAATGAAAGAGTTGAATTTGATCAGTTGTCTCCAATGAGGAGACCTCGACTTGATTCCAAGGGCTATGTGATCAACCAGAATGGGAAGGTATGCCACATTCCACCTTCCATATTATAACCAATACAAGCACATCATTCCTTTTACTCATTATAGCTCAATACTCCCCTATTTAGTGTCCAGTACCTGGAGTCAGAAGTTTTAGCCCACCTCACCCCACCATCCCCAGAACATCTCTCCCAGATCATATTGTATTGCCAAGGGCTCATCTTAAGCAACTAGATTTTGTCAGGGATAGTGATTGGAAAGCAAGACATATATATGTATGTGAGTGTGTGTGTGTATGCATGCATGTATGTGTATTTATGTGTGTATATATGTATATATATATGCATACTTTGTTTCCTTTTTTTTTTGGATGTTAAAGAGTGAATAGCAGATGATTGAATAGATGTGGATGGGTTACAATATACATTGGTATACAGCACAGATACATAATCTTTCCCCCAATACTTCCCTCTCTTCTAAACTTCCTTGTTTCCATTCGGGGAAGCATCACTCTTGCATTTTACCAGGTTCTCATCCTTCTTGACCTCTCTGCAGTATTTAGCACTGTTGACCACCCTCTCCTTCAGCATATTTGTTACATTATTAGACTGTAAATTCCTTAAGGGCAGAAACTACTTTTCTTCCACATATTTGAATTCCCAGGGCTTAGCAGATAGTCACAATTAATAAATGTTAAATTTTTTTTAACTGACTATGCTTATTCTTTCCTTTGAGATGCTGAATACTATGTGTTAACTTATAAAAAGTTTTCACATCTACATATTTTTAAAAACTTAAAGGTTTGGGCAGCTAGGTGGTACAGTGGATAGAGCACCAGCCCTGGAGTCAGGAGTACCTGAGTTCAAATCCGGCCTCGGACACTTGACAATTACTAGCTGTGTGACCCTAGGCAAGTCACTTAACCCCAATTGCCTCACCTAAAAAAAAACACAACCTAAGTGTTCAAAACCAGAATTCTTTGACTTATTTAAAAATTTCTCAAATAAAAAGCTTCAGTGGGCTTTGAATTAATTTTGGGCTGGAAATGTTTTGTTTTGCTGCCTACAAGCAGGGCTTCTCCGGATAGAGACACATCAGCCAAATCTATCATTTGTAAAAAATGCAAAAGTGCAACAGTTTCCCAGTTAGTTTACAAGAACTGATTGACATTGGGGGAAATGAACATTTGCTAATTGAATGACAACAAAAACGTCTTCATAATTCATAGATGAGATGGGAAATTTAGCATCAAGATGTAGGAAGCATAGGCAATGATGTACTTTTGGGGGGGATCTATGTGTCTTTGGTTGGTGTCCCTTTCGTAGGATCATAAATCTAGAGAGAGAAAGGACTTTCTGGGGCATCTCATTCAGCTCCCTCATTTTATATTTGAGGACACCAATGCCCAGGGAGGTTAAAGTGATTTGCTCCACATAACACTGGTGGTAAGCCTCAGAAGCAAGATTTGAACCAAGGTGCTCTAAAGTTAGTGTGTTTCCCTGTGAGTATTGAAATAAACTAAATTTAGTAATTTGTTGTTGTTGTTCAGTTGTTTTTCAGTCATGACTGACTCTTTGGTACCCTATTTGGGTTTTTCTTGGCAAAGATATTAGAGTAGTTTATCATTTCCTTCTCTAGTTTATTTTATAGATAAGGAAACTGAAGCAAAGAGTTAATTGATTTGCCCAGGGGCACACAGCTGGTAAGTATATGAGGCCAGATTTCAGCTCAGGTATTCCTGACTCCAGGCCCAGTGCTCTATCCACTGAACCAACTAGCTTTCCTAAAATTTAGTAAACCAGCCTTCAAATTGCTATATCATAAAGTATTAAACCAAGATTTTCAAAAAGAATAAAGCATATTCAATTACAATGTTCACACTAAAATGTAAATGTTAATAATATTTTAATAGAAGCAAAAAGGGATTTTGTAACTTTAATAAAATATTATTATTCAAAACATTTTGAATAAATGTTATTTTATATTTACCTCATCCTTAAAATTGTAATTTCTAGGTAAGCTTTATATAATGTACACAATTATTAGTATAATACATATGTATAATTTATAAATTCATATGATGGATACATAGTATTAATATATGATAATTAATTACTGAAATTAATACAATTAATTCATTACTACATTAGTATAATACATAGGGGGCACCTAGGTGGCACGGTGGATAAAGTGTTGTTACTGGAGTTAGGAAGGCTCATCTTTGTGAATTGAAATCCAGCCTCAGACACTTAGTAGTTGTGTGATACCGGGTAAGTCACTTCACCTTGTTTGTCTCTATTTTCTGTAAAATGAGCTGGAAAAGGGAATATTATGTTTTTTACAAATTGAAGGTTTGTGACAACCCTACATCGAGCAAGTCTAACAGTGTCATTTTCCTAACAACAGGTGCTCACATCATGTCTCTGTGACACATTTTGGTAATTCTTACAAAATCTCAAACATTCTCATTATTATTATATCTGTTATGGTAACCTGTGATCAGTAGTCTTTGATGTCACTGCTGTAACTGTTTGGGGGTGCCACAAACTGTGCCTATACAAGACAGCGAAATTAATCACTATATGTTGTATGTGTTCTGAATGCTCCATTGACCTGCTTTACCCTGTATCTCTCACTCTCCTCAGGCCTCCCTATTCCCTGAGACACAACAATATTGAAATTAGGCCAATTAATAACCCAACAGTGGCCTCTAAGTGTTCAAATGAAAGGAAGTGGCAAACTTCACTATTGTCTTATTTTAAGAAATTTCCACAACCACCCCAACCTCCAGCAACCACCACCCTGATCAATCAGCAGCCATCAAGACACTCCACCAGCAAAAAGATTACAACTCATTGAAGGTTCAAATGGTGGTTGGAATTTTTTTTTTACCAATAAAGTCTTTTTAAATTAAGATATGTACATTTTTAAGACACAATATTATTGCACATAGACTACAGTATAGTAACTTTTATATGCACTGGGAAGCCAAAAAATTAATATGACTTGCTTTTATTGTGATATTCACTTTATTGCAGTGGTCTGGAACCAATCCCACAATATCTTTGGGGTATGCCTCTACATTGGGGATGCATGCTCAGAAAGGTTTTACTGATAGGGTAGCACAGTCACTGATCTAGATGGTGATTTCTCAGCTTCCTTTCAACTGAAGGTCCTATGATGTTAGTCATCGCTTTACCAAGTCTCCTTATGGCTTTTCCAAAGCAGCCCTGCCCCTCTGGCAGCTACAAAGGAAAGAGAGGGAGAGTCAGATTGTCTCTTTTGTGTTCCCACTGCACTCCACCTCCTTCCGACCCCAAAGTTAGGGCAGAAAGCAGCTCCCCAGTGTTTCACTGGTGAATGAGAATCATGAAGAGAATATCTGGTGGTGTTCGCTATTCCACCAGCCAGGGTAAATTTGAGCATGTTCTGCCTCTTTTACAGTACTGTTACAATCCACTTCTAAAAGACTCTGGGGTTGATTCTGTCTGGGGGTCCAGCAGAATTAGTAGGGAGAGGTTGTGTAACTCATAACAAACCCAAGTTTATTACTGGAAACATAATACCACTGTCTGAAGATGTCAAATATGTTTCCTTTATAAAAATTGGAGGATAGCTCTGATATCCAGAGTTTATAGACAGACAGACAGACAGATGGATGGTTGGATGGACAGACAGATGGATAGATGAATAGGTAGGTAGAGGATAGCTTGATGAATAGATAGATAGATAAACAGTTAAGTAGATAGACATACAGATGAATCAGATGGATGGATGGATGGATAGATGATAGATAGATAGATAGATAGATAGATAGATAGATAGATAGATAGATAGATAGATAGATAGATAGATAGATAGATAGATAGACAGACCGACCGACCGACCATATAATATGTATTTTACAGTATATCATTTTAGGGGCAGTTCTACCTGCATTTTAAGCAAATCCTTATTCCCCCATCACTGTGATCCTACTCTTTCACTTGTTAAGAAAACACCATAAGACAAAAGAGGATCTTACCTCAACAATGCATCTGTAAGGTATTAAGATTTTTATCCTGGTCAGGAGCCCTATCCTTTCTTGTCTTTGCAACCTGTGTCATCCTTGACTCCTCACTCTCTCAACTTCAATTTCCTATCTATTGCCAAGACCTGTGTTATACTACTCTGTTTTACTCCTCTGACACTGCCACCAGTACCTACTACAGGCTCTCATCACCTTCTGGTCTGTCTTCTTGTCTCAGGTCTCTCCCCATTTTATATTCAGTTGTTAAATTCATCTTTATATAGTACAAATCTGATAATGTTGACTCTCCTGATCCCCATTCAATAAATTACTGCAACTCCCTACTGCCTATAGAATCAAATATAAAGTCTTTTGTTTGGTTTATAAAGCTTTTCTTAACCTTCCTCCTTTTCTATCAGTCTTCTTACTCTATCTTATTTCCCTTTATGTACTCTTCAAGCCAATAACACTGGCCTCCTTACTACTCCTTATACATGACACTATCTCTTGGCTCTATGAATTTTCAGTGATTTTCCCCATGCCTGATATTCTCTCCCTCCTTTCTCCATCTTTTGGCATCCTTCAAGTACTAACTCAAATCCCACATTCTGCATGAAATCTTTACCAGTCCCCCTTAATACTACTGCCTTTCCTCTGAGATTACCTCCAATTTATCCTGCCTATATCTTGATTATACATATGTGATTACATGTTGTCTCTCCCATCAGAATGTGAGTTCCTTGAGGACAACTATTTTTTGCCTTTCTTTATATCAGTGCTTAGTACAGTGCCTGACACATAGTTGGCACTTGATAAATGCTTTGTTGGCTTGATGTGATTCGACCCTCTCCTAAGCAACCCAGAGCCAGCAGGAAAGCAAAGTCAACAACTAAAAAAATGCTGATCAGAATCCACCCTCAACTCTACCACAGAACCAGAATCCCAGAATTTTAGAGTTTTAAGGGACCTGTATCAAATGCCATTAAGTCCAACCCATACTTGGACAAGAATTTCCTCCATGAAGTATGCCCAGGGGGCTATAAAATGTCATATTCTTTGATCTAGCAATACTATCACCAAGTAGATATCCCAAATACATAAAGAAAAAAGTGGGGTGGGACCTATCTGTACAAAAATATTTATAGCAGCTCTTTTTGTGGTGGAAAAGAATTAGAAATTGTGGTGGCAGCTAGGTGGCACAGTGGATAAAGCACTGGCCCTGGATTCAGGAGGACCTGAATTCAAATCCAGCCTCAGGGACTTCAGAGCCAATCTAAAGAAGCCCCTAATTTTACAAGTAAGAATTTTGAGGCCTTGAAGACATTAAATAAACAAGGCCACACAAGTTGTAAGTGGCTAAATCAGGATTTGAACCCAGGGCCTCTCATTTCAAATCCAACGATCTTTCAGCTATCCCACAGAGCCTGTCTGTTTTATTGTAACTTCCATCCGATGCTCCTACTTCTGAAGCAAGCAAAGTAAACCTAAAGTGTCTCCCATATAATAGTCCTTCACAAATTGCTAACATGTTCCATGTTGTCTCTTCTAAGAACAAGCCATCATTTTACCAGACTTTTACTTCCACTAATTTCTGCTTCAGTTACTTTCCCAGGACCTCTGAAATAGTAAATGGATACATTGTGAAAACACAGTCACTGATTATTGAAAATGATCTTCTGGTCTAAGTGTTACTAATGTGCTATTATACTTAGTTATAAGCTTACTGCCTCTCTGCAGGCATGGAGCACCATGAGAAGGATAAAGTCAAGCCCAGTTGTCCTGTGCAAGGCAACACCTCATAAGGAGTGAATCAACAATCCAAAAAATTAAATTATTGCTTATCAAGAACGTTTCTTTGTAATGGTCCAATTTTATTTTACTGTGGCCAGTGGAGCAGCTAGGTGGTGCAATGGATAGAGCACTAGACATGGAGTCAGGAGGACCTGAGTTGAAATTCAGCCCCAAAACACTTGACACTAGCTGTGTGACTCTGGGCAAGTCACTTAACCCCAATTGCCTTAAGACATCCAGGGCCTTGTCTAGTAATCCTGATATATATCTTGCCACTGAACCCAGATGTCTCTGAAGGAAAAAGTGAAGCTGGTGACTTTGCAGTCCTTCCTCATTTAAATCCAATTCATTGCAAGTCATGACATCTGTCACCAAGAACTAAGGACAAACAACAGCTGTGGCCAGTATTGAAATTGTTAACATGATGTCATATTCTATAGACTCCGAGACAAGTATTTTCTTAAACCATCACCAATGCTCAAACTTTACTTTCCCCTCTCAACAGTCTCAATCCAATAGTTAATCACTTCACTGTCCTTTGCTCTTGGATCCCTTGCTCCCTTGCCTTATCACCACTCATCTCTTTCTAAACTTCAGCCCTGGATTGTTCCCACTATTTACCTTCTCAGCTCCTATTTAGAAGCCACTCAAGAGAACCAGAAAAAATCTCACAAGTGATGACTGAGTACATTAAAAATTCATGTTAGTTGACATTTGGGCCCTCACTGCAGCAAGGCAATCCTTTTATTCCTTTCTAATTGACTGCCTCTTCAGCAGTTAGATAGCTCAGTGGATAGAGTGCTTAGTCCTAGAGTCAGGAAGAACTAATTTCAAATCTAACCTCAAATACTTACCAGCTGTGTGACAAATCACTTAACTTTTGTTTGCCTTAATCCACTTAAGGAATTGGCAAGGGGCAGCTAGGTGGTGCAGTGGATAAAGCACCAGCCTTGGATTCAGTATCTGACCTCAGATACTTGACATTTACTAGCTGTGTGACTCTGGGCAAGTCACTTAAACCCTCATGGCCCTGGAAAAAAAAAATAAGGAATTGGCAAGCCACTCCAAGAATTTTTGCCAAGAAAATCCCATGGACAGTATTATGCATGGGGTCACAAAAAATTGGACCTCACTGAACAATAACAAAAATTAACTACCTATCAACCTTCCTACAGAACCTATTCCAATCTTTTTCTCTTCATTCTTCAAACGTCCTGAACCACCCCCTCCATCCACCTTTCTTAGCTGAACACCTTGAATCTTACTTTATGGGGAAAGCTAAAGCATTGTGATGTGAGCTCCCTCTTTTCTTCTTTAATTCATATCAAAAGCATTTAATATCACCTCCTACTCTCTTCTCCTTTTTTCCAATATATGACTATAAGTTGGATATTCTTTTTTTTTGGCATTTATTAAGTATTTATTATTGTCAAGCACTGTGCCTTGGGCAAACAATTACAAAACCAATTGGTAATTATTTTTTTCTCTTTCGAATAGAATTTTATTTCCAAAATATATGTTAAAACAATTTTAACATCAATTTTTAAAAAACTTGTGTCCCAACTTCTCTTCCCCCCCCTCCATTTGCACCTCCCACCCACAAGAACTCAAGCAATTCAAATAAGTTATACATAAGTAGTCATGATAAAATTCCCGTATTAGCTAGTTGTGAGAGAAAAGAGTCAAAAAAACCAAAACTTCAGATTAAGGAATTGTCAAAGAGGAAAAGAAAAAAAAAATTAATGTGTTTCCATCAACACCAACCCATCTATGCATGCTCTTGATCTCATCACTTCTTTCCTTCTCCAGTAGATGGAATCCCCAGTTATCACCCCATTAATTGTCAACCTTTTCCTATCAATTGATCCTTTCTGTATTGCCTTCAAACATACCCAAGTCTCTCCTATCATTAAAAATCTTTCACTAAACCTTCCCATCCCCTTAAATTATCTGCCTATATCTCTCCTTTTAGCAGATAAATTTCTTTAAAAAGTTCTCTATACTTTCTACCTCCACTTCCTTACCTCTTACTTTTACAACAGCTCTGCAATCTGGTTTTCAACTTCATCCTTCAATTGAAACTGCTATCGCCAAAATGACTAATAATCTCTCAATTCTTGGATTTGTTTGGTTTTTTCCAGTCTTTGTTCTTCTTAACCTATCTCTTGTATCTGACACTATTGATCAACTTATCTTCTTAAATACTCTCTCCTTTCTGGGTTTTCATAACATTCTTCTCTCCTAAATCTCTTATCTGTCTGACTGATCTTTCTCGGTCTCCTTTGCTGACTCATCATTGACATTATTGACTCTAAGTGTAGGTGTTCCCCAGTTTGCTCTCCTAGTCTTCTTATACTCTAAACTCTCTCTTACCACTGTGATGAAATAATGGGATTTAGCAGACACTCAAAGACCCACCTGGAGATTAATCTATACTGATTGAATCAAGTGAGAGTGATTGACTGCTGATTAGCCTACTTCAAGTTAACTGGACTGTAATCACACCTGGCTAGCCCAGAAGAAGGTATTGTTCTCAGAAGCTAGACTGTGAACTCAACTTGAGAACACCTTCAAAACCAATGGATTTGGAGGACAGCAACCAATCAGCTTGAAGCAGTGTGTAAGGACCACCTCTGTTCCAGACCTATAAAAGCTTCCACAATCAGTTTGCTAGGTAGTTCCCTGATTAAAGCAGGCTTGTGGAAGAGGACTTGAGGAAGAACCCAACCAGGCTGGAACTCTAGGCTAGGTAGACTTCTTTTTCTTAACTTTCTGAACTCCTTGTAAATATCTGTATGCTTTAATAAATTTTTAATGCCAAAGACTGGTGCTGAAGCTTCTTTATTTAAGGCGATCACGCAATATAGATTTTAAACTTCACACCACCTCATCAACTCCCATGGCTTAACCATCATCCCTCTTCAGATGACTCATGGTTCTATTTATCTATCACTCTACATACATAAATGTTTACATGCATACATACATACACACATATAGGCATCCCGCACACCTGGAATGTACTTCCTTCTAACGTTAGCCTTATAGGATCCCCTTTTCTTTTTTTTCTTTTTTTTTGCTGGGCAATTGGGGTTAAGTGACTTGCCCAGGGTCACACAGCTAGTAAGTGTAAGTGTCTGAGGTCGGATTTGAACTCAGGTACTCCTGAATCCAGGACTGGTGCTCTATCCACTGCGCCACCTAGCTGCCCCCGTGGGATCCCCTTTTCTTGTAAGATATAGTTCAAACGTAAACATCTGCATGAAACTTTTTTTTATCTTTCAACAAACTACAAGTATAATTCCTGCCAAACTACCTTATCTTTAATTACATTGTATATATTTTTATATATTCAGTTTTATTTTCAAAGATGTGGGGGATCAGGGCAGCTAGGTAGCGCAGTGGATAGAGCACCAGTCCTGGAGTCAGGAGAACCTGAGTTCAATCTGACCTCAGACACTTGATACTACTAACTGTGTGACCCTTGGCAAGTCATTTAACCCCAATTGCCTCACCAAAAAAAAATTTTTAAATTTTTTTTTTTAAAAAGAGCCAGTCCTGGCTCCATAGGGGAAAAAAAAGATGTACGGGACCAATCAAATTACCTCACCCTACCTAAAGTAAATGAAATGTTATGCCCTGGTGAGAACAAGTCTTGATTGAAGCAAATCAATCTCAAGCATACCAAGTAAGTGTGAAAGATAATCAATTTATGTATCTTTTTTGAACCATTAGAAATGATGCACTGAGGTACCTTGGTCTCTGAGTTGCCTTTAAATATCTAGCTAGTTCAGACTGGAAGAGATTTCAGATTCAAACAATCAGTGAAATGGATGATAATAATCCACCTAAGCCCCCTGAAAAGTTGCCTAGAGATTATAAGGAAAACAGCACTTCAGTTTCAGCCGTGGTCTCCTTGGACTCTGACCAGAGGAGGTCCTTGGAACTTTGAAAGATCTGGAGGATTTTGGACTTTCCATCTTCCCATCAGCATCCTAGCATTATCCCCTGGGACATAGAAACTGGCAGTACTGACTGTATTGGGAGCCAAGTACAGAATAGATGTAGAGAAATGCTCTAGAAAAGCCAGTAAAGAAACTACAGGGGCAGCTAGGTGGCACAGTGGATAGAGCACTGGCCCTGGATTCAGGAGGACCTCAGTTCAAATCCAGCCTCAGACACTTGACACTTACTAGCTGTTTGACCCTGTGGCAAATCACTTAACCTCATTGCCCCACCAAAAAAAAAAAAAACAAAAGAAAGAAAGGAAAAGAAACTACACCATGTCAAGTGGGAACTTCTCATTTAGTGAGAACCATATGAAAGAGAGAAAGGGACTTCCACAAGCAGGAGTTATGAATTACCTCTTTGCCATGTGTGCTCTCTAGTTTGAGCCCACTTTCTCTGGATTCTGAATATACTTATGAGAAAGTGTCAGACTTTGGCAGGGGGGAAGTTTGGTACCAACTATGCTACTTTAACTACCCCCTTTTCTTTTTTTCTTTTTGTTTGTTTGGGTTTGTTTTTATTTTTTGGTTTTACAGGATGATGAGGGGTTAAGTGACTTGCCCCTGGTCACACAGCTAGTAAATGTTAAGTGTCTGAGGCCAGATTTGAACTCAGGTCCTCCTGAATCCAGGGCCAGTGCTTTATCCACTATGCCACCTAGGTGCCCCAAATTACTCCTTTCTTAAAGATAATTAAGTCACCCATAATCAAGGCAGGAAGCACACTAGTAGGGAACTTGCAAGCTATATAGCATTAGATAGACAACCTACTTATCCTAGGACCCTGAAGAAACATAGAAGCAATACTCTGGAGATCTAATTCATCAGTGCGAATAGAAGTTTGGATAGTCAACTCACAGTATAGTGTACATATTATGATGTGTACATTTATATATGTACTTATTTTCTCATTAGTGTATAATCTTTCTGCAAGTAGATATTATTTCATTCTTTGTGGGTGAATTTCAGCACTTAGTACAGTGTATAGAACACAGTTGATGCTTAATAAATACTTGCTGATTGATTTCTCACCTGGCTTTATTCTTCTGGACTTTTCCATCATACCCCAGAAACCTCTTCATCTTGCAAGATCTCTTCAACCCTCGTACCTCATAGGTACTCTCTACTCCTGAAGCCCCTCTCTCCTCTGATTGGAGAGGGAGAACCTCCATTTAGGGAGGAGCCCAAGTCAGTAATCCCTTCATTTCCTACCAAACTCAACACTGTGGATTTCTCAATAATGTCCCTATGCCAAGTACATACTCTCCCACCTTTTCTGCTTCCTCCTGTATATTGTCTTTCTTTCAATAAACTGCAAGTCCTTTGAAGGCAGGGACTGCCCTTTGTCTTTCTTCGTGTCCCTAGAGCTTAGCATGGTTCATGGCTCATAGTAGTTGCATAATAAATATTTACTGAATGACTGATTGATTAATGAGCATCTCATTGTCCAGTAATAACTGAAAACTAATTTGAAGGGGTTAATAAAAAATGAAGGATTCCAAATTACATAGATAGAGCCAAGACTACTTCTCAACAATCTATTCAATACCCTTTCTCCTGAAAAGGGAAAGACAGAAACTATAGGGTAATTAGCAAGAATGGCAATGTCAGCTATTTATTAGTAATTGGGATGAAGCCACCATGTATCGAATATGGATTAGTGCCATTCTCTCCCAAATAGTGGTAACAATTTTCTCTGCCAACAATAAATCCAGACCACCTGACTGGCCTGCTATCTAAGCCAAGAGGAGAATGGCTCCAGGTCCCATTTGTTGGCTACTGTGTATCCAACACCTCTAACATTGCCTAGGGTGTAAGAGGCTGGAACTCAACTGAAGAAAATGTTGAATAGAAAAGTTTTTGTCGTGGTTCAGCTATCATAGAAACAAAGTTTTTGGAAGGAAAGCTGATTGTAAAAAGAAAATGTTTTTCACTGGGCCTTTAAAACACACACACACACACACACACACACACCACCACCACCACCACCACCACAACAACAACAACAATATGCTTTTTTGTGGGGCAATGAGGGTCAAGTGACTTGCCCAGGGTCACACAGCCAGTAAGTGTCAAGTGTCTGAGACCGGATTTGAACTCAGGTCCTCCTGAATCCAGGGCCAGTGCTTTATCCACTTCACCATCTAGCTGCCGCAACAATATGCTTTTGTTAGAGCTCTGTGTTCCATTTGAAGTGACAAATGAAGTATAATATGAAGACCTTGGAGAAGATCCCAAGAAGTCTCATTTCAACAGAAAAGATAAAAAGATTGAGAAGTAATCTTGGATTGGATGATGGAATACTGTATGGATGAAGGTAAGCAGCTGTTCTCTATTTCTAATGAGGACAAGATAAGTGATTAATATAATTTTAAAGCTGGGAGGTATCCTTAAATTATCCAGTCCAGAGATGGGGTGCCTTTTTTTCCACTACAAGTTTCAAAAGTTCTCCAAGAAATGTGCAGTATATCACAATGATATTCTGTTTTGCTTGTCTAGAGTAGTGTTGAAAGGGGAGGGAGAGTCACATTGAGAGTCCCAAAGGCCATCAAGCTTTGGGTTGCCATTCTTGATCTGTCTAACCTCTGCATTTCACAGATGAGAAATCTAAAGCTCAGGGAAATCAAATGACTTGCCCTGGCTCACTCAGTTAATGGTAGCATTAGAGCTAGACATAGCCTCTTAATTCCTAATCCAGCAGTCTCTCCACTAACCATACTGGTTCCTTCACTAGACCAAAATAAAGCTTTAGTAAAAAAAATTGGACTGATCTCCCTGGCATTAAGCAGAAGAGTGGGGGAAGGATATTAAACACTAGGATATGTTAGCAAAGAAGTTTGTGAAGCCAATTCCTCTGGAATGGAGTTTTGGAAAATAAAGGTGAACCAATTTTTTAGGATTATGTAAAACATTACCACATTTATCATTTTGTTCAAGAAAACTTGATTAAAAGAAAAAAACTGAAAGAAAGTGAAAAATAGAATGCTTCAGTCTGTTGCATTTATATGAGTTCTTTCTTTGGAGGTGGATAGTATGTTTCATTAATAGTCCTTTGGGATTGTCTTGGATCATTGTATTGTTGAGAATAGTCAGTTCTTCATCAAACAATATTTCTGTCTCTGTGTACAATGTTCTCTTGCTTCTGCTCACTTCACAATACATCATTTCATACATGCCTTTCCAGGCCTTTCTGAAGTCATCCTGCTTGTCATTTCTTACAGCACAATAATATTCCATCACCACCATATACCACAGTTTGTTTAGCCATTTCCCAATTGATGGGTATTCCTTTAATTTCCAATTTTTAGCCACCACAAAAAAGAGCTGCTATAAATATTTTTGTACAAATAGGTCTTTTTCTCTTTTTGGAGATGTCTGTGGGATATAAACCTAGCAGTGGTATTGCTGGATCAAAGGGGATGCACAGTTCTCTAGCCCTTTGGGCATATTTCCAAATTGTTCTCCAGAATGGTTGGATCTTTAAGGTGAACCAATTATAGTTGTTTTTGTTTTTTCTGGGGTAGACAGAGTGCCATCCTTGCTGGAAGCAGAAAATTTTCCTGAGAGCGTAATAATTGAACATGTACTTCTTCAGAGAGTTCTTATCCTTTTAGAAACCAAAATCTTCAAGGAGGACTATGGGACAGAGAGTGTAATTTGCTGACAAATTAGTAAAGCAAAAATAATCATGGTAGTAATGAAAAATAGTTATAAAATGAAGGTTAATGAAAATAAGATCACATTTTTATAGTGTTTCGAGGCTTGCCAGGTGCTTTCCATATGTGATAGGGCCAATGTCTACTGAGGTCCCTTCCCTAATCTCCACATGGTATAGGCTAGATTTTCCTGAAACATTAATAAAGCTAGGACTTGATTTGCCTGAAGATTGTGCAAGAGGAAAGTTCTGTGCTTCCCTTGACTTGCATCCCTGGTAGCCTCTGACTGTGTAAATGTATGGACTTTGTCATCTGTGGGCATAAGCCCCTCAACGTAAGATTGAGCCCCTTCAGATTCTGTGGATGTTTACAAATCAAACAAGTCATCATACCCTGTCCTGCTGAACAGACAAGAAACACGTGGAGCTTCAAAGGCAGAAACTAAATTCCATGGTATCCTTGCTATGTTAGGGCTAAGTAAACCTCCTTTTGTTGATTGTTCAATGACCAATAAGTACCTCATTTTGTCACAACATCTAAACTATACTAACAAAATGCCAAGTGTCAGACCTGCTCAGAACACCATGTAACAACCCCATGAGGTAGATAACCAAAATATTGGTACCTTCACTTTACAGAGGAGAAAACTGAAGTTCAGTGACTTGCCTATTACTCATAAACCTAGATATATATAGGGCTAGTGTTTGTACCCAAGTCTCCTAACTCCAGTCCAGTGCTCTTTCAATTTCCCCATACTGGAATGGAAGAAGCATGATTATAAAATGAAGGGAAGCCTCTAGAGAAGTGCCTCAGCTGTTGCTTTACCAGATTGTCCGCAACTCGAAACAATTTCATGGGATGTGAGTTTGTGGACCCATCATGTGAGTAATTAAAACTCTGTTGGCCTTCACTGCAGTAGCATGAAATTTCCCTTTTGCTCCAGAACTCCCATATTCAAAGCAAAATTGTCACCAGCTATGCTTGCAACTGACTCTCTTCCTGTTGGAAAGTCAAATGCAAAGCGGCTTCAATGAAATGTTGAGCAAAAAGAATTTTGGGCCATCTTCATTTCAGGAGCAAAAAGACAATTCAACAAAAAGAACACTATGCTAAGTGCTAGTGCACATACAAAGTTTAGATAAGACGTATCCCCTGCCCTTATGGTGCTTACAGTCTAGTGGGCATGGGGGGCAACATATATGGTAAGAGCATTAGACAAATGCAAAATAAAGTTTTATTTGAGGTCCTCCAAGAATGAATCATAAGCATTTTTGATCACTTACTAGGTACAAAAGTTGTCATCATCTAGAGCATCTGGAAAGGTTTCCAGAGGAGGGAGCATTTTAAGGTAGACTTTAAGGTATAGACAAGTAAAGAGGGTGAGGAAGGACATTCTAAGTATAGGGTATAGACTGAACAAAGGCATGAAGGCTGGCAAGCACAAGGCATATTCAGAGGAAAGTAAGTAGTTCAGTTTAACCTAAGTATAGAGTCCATAGTGGTGAGTTGTATGAGATAAGGACTGGGAAAGTAGATTAGAACCAATTGAGTTCTTATCACCTGTAAAAAAATAAAGTAGAATTTTACTTAGTATGTGGATTTTGTTAAATATGTTTTAGTAGAAGAAAGACAAGTCTTTCACCCATGTGAAGGGTGTTTTTAGAGGAGGGGAGGAAGAGTAGAAGTCAATTATTACTAACATTCTATAGCATGTGGTACATGGGACCATCCTATGATAAACAATAGTGGTAGGAATAGAGAAGGGGAGTGATGCAAGAAGGAGTGTGGACCTCAAACCTACAAAACTCAGAAATCAATCAGATATGCGAAAGGAAGAGACAAAAGAGTCCAAGATCGTATATTTTGGTCAGGGGAGACTGAATGTGGATGCAGTCCAGTAACAGAATAGAAGTCAGAAGTAGATGGTATGAGAGTAAACTATGGATTATGCCTGTCAACAAAAATTAATCTACTGCTTTTCTGCTCTAAGAAGTATTCTTGCTGAGCCCCATAGGTAGAAAAAACAATCCTGTATCAATAGGATTATGGATCACAAAAGATGTGAGTTAAGACAAAAGTTTGTCCCAGAAACAAATGTGACCAGAAAAAATTCAGCAGTCCTTCTCATCATTATCAGTGATGTGCTGATATGTATTTTATGGTATTTAGTAACCCAAGGAAAAGCAGCACAGGTCAAATGATCAGTTTTCATTTGTAGGGTGTTTCAGCTTAGAGGTACTTTTAGAGAGTGTCTATTCTAACCTCTTCATTTTGCAAACAAGGCAACTGAGGCCCAGAGAAGTTGTGACATCCACCATCCAATTGATGGTTAGTCAGGTCTAGTGAAGACCAGAACCCAAATTTCCTGATGTCTATGCCATTGTTGGTATGCTAAGGCTCTCAGCCAATTCCCTTTCCATTCCCTCAAGATATTTTCCTCTAAGCACCCTCTCCAGTGCCATGAATGACTGAATGGGTGTATCATGGACATGTTTTTTTGATGGTGCATTTAAGATTATAGATTTAATGCAGAAGCAACTTCAGGACCACCTATTTTGACCCCCTATTTATTTACAGATGAGGAAAGGGAATACCAGAGAAGTTAAGTATTTTGTCCAAAGCTAGTTCATGTCAGAGTCTAAATTCAAACCCCAGGCCTTTGGAATTTAAAGCCGGGGTCCATTCCACTACTCCAACAACTTAGGTCTGGCCTCTTTTTTTCACTCCATGAGCCCATGGGCCCATGGGCCTATGCTAATTAGAATGACTGTTTTAATAAGAGTCACATCTGGCCCTTATTGGTCAAGAGCAACATCTTTTCAATGTCCACACTTATGCAGCTTTCCTTCATACTGGGAGTGATAGATGAGAAACAGGACCGGGAAAATGTGCAAGAGGGATCCAAATGACAAAACCATGTTACCTTCTGGATGGGTGGAGAAATGACTTAACAAAAACTCCCAGGCTCCTTGCACCTCTGTGTCTGGCTAGACACTTTTATAACACTTAGCACTCCCATGTGAAGGCACCCATGGCATGCCATAACTCTCACAAAACACCGTTTTCATGTGCTAATGGCAACTGAATCAGAAACACATGGTCTTAATTTCCCTCTAAATACCCCTGGGTATAAAAATCAATGAGAGAAAACCATTTGGCTCACCACAGTTGGGACTTCTCAGAGCCCAAACATTGTGAGTCATTGGAGGTCTTTGCCGAACCCCAAATCTCCCCAGGCTCAATCCCCCCAGAGCCCAGTTCTGGTCTAATGTGATAGGAACCTCCGGCTGTCTATTTGGAGAGAGGCAGGTGCTTGTTGGACAGTACCCACATTGCCGCCTTCTCTGCCGAGTTCCTGCTTTCTGCTATTAGTTCATATGCTTGCCCTCTCCCCACCACACAGCCATCAGGGAGATCTCGTTTTGGCAGCAGATTGGGATCCCTGCCTGTAAGTTGATAGAGGTTGAGCTATTTGCAGAAATAATGCTTTCCAGACGTACTAAACAGCACTCCTCTTTCCAGATGGAGTGGCATTAGACTTGCTTCCAGCCATTTCCTCACCTTCTGCTATACTTGTCAATCCTCCCATATGCACCATGAGTCTTCCGTTTTGGGAGTCTGTCAGTGTATTGGATGGAATCTCTCAAAACTGCTCTGTCCTTCCTCTTCTCTCATACCCCTACACATGTACACCTACTGATTTATGCACCTTCCTTCTCCTGTAGGAATAAAGAATTATTTTTTCCTTATAAAATCAGCATTTAGAATTCATTGAATTTTATAAATTCAACCAACATTTATTAAGAGCCTGTGTTCGGGGCAGCTAGATGGCGCAGTGGATAGAGCACGGGCCGTGGAGTCAGGAGTACCTGAGTTCAAATCTGGCCTCAGACACTTAACACTTACTAGCTGTGTGACCCTGGGCAAGTCACTTAACCCCAATTGCCTCACTAAAAAACAAAAAAACAAACAAAAAAAAAGAGCCTGTGTTCAAGGTTAGCCATGGCTTGGATATCCATGACAGTGGATAGAGAGCTGACCTCAAAACCAAAAGGACCTAAGTTCAAGTCCTGTTTCTGACACATACTGGCTCTGTGACCCTGGGTAAGTCACATATCTTTTCAGTGTTCTAGGCAACTTTCTAATGCTATATATAAATTGCAGAGACCACTATCAACTCTGCATTGTAGAAGCAGTTTCCTCAAACTGGGAGCTACCTATACCATCAAACACACAGGTCTAGTCGCAATCTCTATCCTTATGAGCAAGGTACTAGAAGTATAAAGACAAAAAAATAAATAAACAGTCCCTTCCCTCAAGAAACTTATAATCTATTTTACAGAATAACTTTGGTGTATATTTTAAAAGGAACAGCTAGTTGTATGTAGGTAAATTTGCAGCTACATGTGCAATCATCTTTTTTATGATGCTATGTTATGGAATGCCTCTTTTATTCCATAAATTAAAAACAAAATAATATTCTTTTTTAAAAAAGAAGCTAGATTCTACTCAGAGTGAAAAAATTTATACAAATAAGTACAATTCCAGGAAAATAGAGGAAGGAACAAGCATTAAGAGGGAGCATGATAAGCAGGGAAGGAAAGTTTCGAAGAAAAGGGGACATGGGAGCTTAGCCTTGAAGGCTGACAGTGATTCAGAGAGGGAGAGATAAGGAGGGAGATAATTTCAGCACAGAGGGATGGCTCCTACACAATGCAAAGAGGCAGGAGATGGCATGTTACATTCAAGGAACAGCTAGATAGATGGTTGTCTTGAAGGTCACCTCATGGGGAAAAAAATGATAAGAAATAAAGCGAGAAAAGGAGGTGAGAGAGCGAATTTCAAACAGAGGCCAAGAAGCCACTGGAGGTCTGTGAGCAGAGGAATGACAGGGTTGGAACTGTGTTTCAAAAGTTATTTGGAAGCTATATGAAGGTCAGATTGGAGAGAGGAAAACCTGAAAGCAGGGGATCAATTGGATGTTGTTAGAGGAATACAGGAGAGAGCAGATCAGGACCTGATGGATGTGCAGGTGGACAGAATGAAAGGTTTCTGAGATGTTATCTCAGGGGCAGAATCATCAAGACTTTGGTAACTGATTGGATGTGATGGATGGGAGAAAAGGAAAAGTCAATAACCCATTGGTGGATGATGGGATCTAGCCAACTTTTAATGCTAATGCTTCAAAGTTCATCAAAGATTTCCTTCTCCTTGACTTGACGTTCTCTACAAGAGAAACATGAAGAGAAGTCCATGATTATGTTTGCTTCTGTGACCACCAGCTTTCCAATTCGGGGATTCTGATACTCCCTATTGAAAAGATTTTTAAAGGCCAAGAGAGACTACAGAGGAGGTGATATCCCTTGACTCACAGTGAACTGATAGAACTTTATTTTCTTAGAATGGATGAAGTTGAACCACAGAGAACCATGTGGCTTGTCGTTGGCTATCACCTTATGGAAGTGTCACCAGAATGCAATGCTCCATGGCTTCTGAATGGCTTCTGACCTAAGGCAGGCCTGGATGCAACCCACTCCTGAAACACCTTCCAGACCTGTGATTCTCTGATTCCTACAAATCTTGCTGGTCCTTCCAAGTACTCAGCCTTAGGTTTCAGTGGCTGTACTACTATTGAAGGTCCAATGGAGAAAAGAAGCAAAGGCTACAGTTAGAGCTTTTTTTTCAGGTATGTGGAAGCCCAATAAAGAAATCTGTTGCTTGTCTCCACCAACAGATGCCTTTCCCAGTTTAGCTTTCAATAGCTTCACATATAGTACAATTCTTTATATTTTCTTCTTCTTGGCACTTAGGCCCATAAAGTGTTTAAATGACCAGAGGGGATAGAGAGACAGAGAGACAGATGATAGATAGATAAATAGATAGATAGATAGATAGATAGATAGATAGATAGATAGATAGACAGACAGACAGACAGACAGATAACAGACAGACACATTTGCTCCTTTAAGAGAAAGTTTTGTTTGGTCTATATAGGTTGTAAATACAGAGTTTACCAAAGAAGTGGATCAAGAAAATAATATATTTATAAATGAAGAGGGGAAAGTTCATTGAATTGGTAGCTTGATTGCTAAGATAACTTTTTACTGATAGGAAGAAAATCATTGCAACTTTGGAGATAGCCAATATACAACAGGTAAGTAAGTATAATCCTTTTATTTTTTTCCTGGTCACACAACTAGTAAGTGGCAGAGCTTTGGCATGGAACCAGAGTCTTCTCATGCCAAATCCCTTGATCTTTCCACTCTTCACACCCTCCCACTCTAGGGAGGTCCATTTATCAATTCACCCAGGAGTCATCACAATGACTCTGGGGAGCTGATTCATGCCAAATGAACTTGCAAGTGACTGATTAATTAATAACCCAAATGCCAAATTGTTAAATTATAAGAGAAATTATAAGTGAGAAGAATAATTGCAAAACTTGGTCAATAAATTCTCTTTCTAGTAGGAGAGGTCCACTTAACAAACCTAAAGTCATTTGGTGGGTATAGGTCTAGGATGAAGGGTGTTGAACAAATTGTAAGGGATATTGCCATTCTCTACTAGCTTGGAGCACTCCTTTAACTATAAGAATATACCTGTAGAGGCAAGCAATGTTCCAAGACCAGACAGTCATGTCACTCTCTTCCCTGAAGTATTAAATAAACTACTCCTTGCTTCTCCTTCCAAACTCAATGAAGACCATCATCATCATTGTCTTCTGAATCTGGGCATTAAACAACTTTGCAGTTCTGCGGTTTTGGGGTTTTTTTCTAAGGAAAACCTGGGCTACAGTCTACTTTCTTCTATTGCATTTTGGAAATCCATAATCAAGTTTTGCGATTCATTTATTTGGTCACAGCTTATTCATCCCCATTTATACTCTAGACAAGTGTCTTCTTAAGGAGACTCTAACAGGAACAACTTACTTATACTTCATTCCTGAAAGTGTCACTTCTGAAGCTGACTAAGGCCATATGACTTTTGTTGGTTACATTTCATAGGGTGACATGTTGTGATAAAACTGGGAAGGCACACTTAAGTGTGTCACATCCTGCACACTAACCACTACATTAAATAGATGCAGCAACCCCATATTAAAGCTACAATATGTTAAAATTATAAATTATACTTATAGGATCATAGAATTTGAAGCTGAAAGAGACCTTAAAATTCAACTGGTTGAATGTCTCCATTTTCCAAATGAGAAACTGAAGCCTAAAATTACATTCAATTCTACTTAATATCCATTTAATAAAAATTCTCTGTGGGCAAGGCAGTATGCTGAGTGCTGAAGACAGATCACCATTTTGAGGCATCTCATCCTTGTCAGTTGTCCTTCCAAAGAGCAACCCTGTTTAAGGAGTTAACATTTTACATCAACACTGTTTAAATAGATCACATTGGAAGTACCTCAGTTGCATGTCATATTTTCTTCCCATTTAATTCTTGCCTCTAATTTGGTATTGATTTGTATCTTTGTTCTAACAAGGTAATGGTCTGACTGTACACAAACAGCTGATTTGGAAATGACTTCTGAATTGGTAACCAGTCATTTCCTGTCTGTTGAAATATAATGAGTTTCATGATTTGTTATGTTATTTGGAGCTTGCTATTTCCAGCACCTCTTGACTTTTTTTTTTCTGGAAGACAGTATTCATGATATTTGGGTGTGAGCCTTCAGTGTGATTTATAAGTCTTTAACCTCTCATTTATTTTTTCTAAACTATGTGTTTCAATATTTTTTACCATCTTCCCTTATGCTCATCTTTGTACTGAAGTGAGTCACCGAGTATTAAAATATATGTTGATTAAATTTGAATATTCTTATCAGTTTCTTCATAGAATTCCACTCCCTCCTCATCCTCTGCAGTAGCTAGCAGCACCTATCTTGCTTATGTTATAGGAGGGGTTTCTGTCACAGGAAGGATTGATTTCAGATATGGGGTCAACTAGATGGTCTCTGAATTTCCTTCTAATTCTAAATTCTATGATTGTGATTTATTTTCATGGTGGTCTTTTTTTTTTTCAAAATTCTTATCATAAGTCCTCTACCATAAGATAATCAAGTATCCCTTCTTGTTGCTTTTGAAAATACAACAAAACCAACCCCACCAACTCTTTTATTTGCCTCTCTGAGTATAATTCTCATTGTTTCTCCAAATATCTCAACCTCTGTCAATTCACAGGCTGAGATCTCAGTTGAAATTTCCTTTTGTCTTCTAGTCTCATTTGTTAAATCGTTATTTTCCTTCAGTGGAATATCCACTCACAAGGATCTTACATTTAGAGTACCAAAAGCTAATTTAATGCTTATAGTCTTAAACCAATGTAATTTGTAGCATTCTCTTACCCTTAGACTAACCCAAACCCAGCATATGGCTTTCTAGCTAACCTCGAGCCCAAGCAGTGAGGCCCCATGTGCATCCTCACCATCCCCTTCCTCACCTTCCTCTGGGAATAGTAATCAAATCCGCACTATAATTCTTGCAAAGTATGTGTAAATCAATTGCCTTATGGCTCCACTCAGCAGCCCTATGAAGCATAGGTAGGTGGCAGAGTAGAAAGAGCAAAGGAGTTGGTATCAAGAAGACTCCTCCTCATGAGTTCAAATCTGGTCTCAGATACTAAAATGACATCTGTAGCCAGGTGGTACAGTGGATGCAGTACCAGACCTAGAGTCAGAAAGACACAAGTTCAAATCCAGGCTCAGATACTTACTAGTTGGGTGATCCTGGGAACATCACTTCACCCTGTTTGCCTCAGTTTCCTCATCTCTAAAATGAGCTGGAGAAGGAAATGGCAAACTACTCCGGTATCTTTGCCAAGAAAATCCCAGAGGGTTGACAAGACTGAACAACATCCCTAGGACTTCTCAGATCAAAACACTCCTCTCTAGTCACTACTCCCCTATTTTTCCGTATTAAGATGTAAACTCAGTGATTAGTATTTCTATCAGTGCTCACCATAGTGCATGATACATACTAGGTGCTTAATAAATGTTTTTTTCATTTATTCATTTTCTGCCACTCTCACCATCTTTGGAGCAGCGGAAGAGGGCCACAGAGGCCTGAGGGCCATTTTCTAAGAACTGGTCACCGAATGGCCAACAATGAGCCTTTCCTTCCTTAAATAGGCTGGTCTTCAGAAGTGAGTAGAACATGTCCTCAAAGCCTATCCATAATGCTAGGACCTCTCAGAGTTTATGGCCTTCTGGTCTAGGCTTTGAAAACATAGCATCACCTCTATACCATGACAAGGCACACAAGCAGGACCTTGTCAAAATCTGAAGGCACTGGGGACACAAAGATAGAAATGGAAAACTGTTCCTGACATACCACAGGTTTGGGGAAAAGGGAGTGGGGACAGGGCACAACATGTAAGCAGAGAAATACAAACAAAGCCCTTTGAAGGACAGAACAGTAACAGATGAGGGTATCAGGAAATGCTTCACATTGGAAATGATACATGAGCTGAGCCTTGAAGAAAGCTAAGGGTTAACAAAGGCAAAGGTAAAGGTGGAGAGAATCCCAGACATGTAGGATAGCCTATGAAAAGGTGCAGCAGTGGGAAATGGAATATCCACTTTGGAGAACTCAGTAGGCCAGTTTGTCTGGATCAGCCAGTGTGAAGGAGAGAAATATAAGTCTAGAAGGATAGACCGGACTCCAGTTGTAGAGTATACTAAAGCCAGACCTATAAGTCTATGTTTTGTCCTAGAAGCAATGTAGAACCAATAAGGAGTCACATTGCAAGTAAAGGGTGGTGCCAGGATACAAACCCAAACTTCTGGTCCCAGATCCATTGTCCTTTCCAGTGCACCAATGGAACCAGGAGCTCCCCAGGCTTCCTTGACACACCCAAAGAAACAGCACATCCATACATTTAAAAAATATCTAGGGGGCAGCTAGGTGGCGCAGTGGATAGAGCACCAGCCCTGGAGTCAGGAGTAACCTGAGTCAAATCCGGCCTCAGACATTTGACACTTATTAGCTGGTGTGAACCCTGGGCAAGTCACGTAACCCCAATTGCCTCACCCAAAAAAAAAAATGTCTAGGAAAAAATCAGATTCACTGTTTGTTAATGCCCCTCACAGTTCTTTATGTGGTGTGTATATGTACATATATATACATATGTATATGTATATACACACACATGCATGTGTGTATGTGTATGTAATATAACAAGGTGTAATTTTCTCCTTGCTCATTTTTATGGGTATGCATACTAAGTGTACATATCAGAAACTATAAATAGTGGGTCCCAGCTAGCTGGAGTCTTGGATAGAGGTCTGGACCTGGAGACAGAAAGGCCTGAATTAAAATTCCACCTCAGATAGTTACTAGCTGCGTGACCCTGGGCAAGTCACCTAACTGTGTTTGTCTCAGTTTCCTCATCTGTAAAATAAGCTGAAGAAGGAAATAGCAAACACTCCAGTATCTTTGCCAAGAAAACCTCAAATGGGGTTCGAAGAATTGGACACGACACAACAACAAGAGGTTTTAGTACATTTTTAAGCTTTTAAAAACTTAAAACTGCATTAAGACTTTTGGGACCCACTCTTCCTTTTGTCTGTTAATAAAACCAGGAGAGATGGTGTCTAGCTATTGACAGATTTAGATAGGTTGGGTTATATTTTCAGGCATGCTCATTAGAGCAGTTTGGGGTACAGCTCAGAAAGGAGGTGTTGTCTGCTCTCCATCAATAAGAGTAACAAGTTGCTCAGCATGACATGCTAGCTGCTGCCAGTGGGGTGTGGGATAGCTTAAATAATCCCATCCACATTGATTCGCTTTATCCAGGTGATATTTTAATGAGTCAACTCAGGCTTCTTGGAAGATGAGGAGGATGTCTCAAACTAAGATACTATGCCAGCTTTTTTAGAAAGTACTAAAAGCAGGATGGTTGACACTTGCAAATGAGTCTAATTCCCTTTGTCCTGAGGACACGCACCATGTTGGGGAAGTTCCAAACTGCATCAAACTGATTTATGCTGTCATCAGGACTGGCCCTAACCATCCCAGGAGGGCTGCAGCCTGTCTGGTCCAATGACTGAGGGATGAAAGCTAAGCTGGAACTTGTAGTCCTTAGGTCTACAGCACACCAGGCTACATCCATCCTGATGTGCTCAGCTGGCTCACATGAAGTTTTAAAGGGAAACAACTGATTTAAATATATGTGTATATATACATATGTAATCTTAACTTTTTGTTTCTCAACATGAAATCCCCATGGAAGAAATCCACAGAACAAGCAATGTTGATTCTGGCAAGAAATGACACACAGAGTCACTGTTCTCAAGATGAGCTGACACATGCAGATTTGTAGATTAGCCATTTCAAAAGGTTAATTAAATATTACCATTGTTTTCTGAGCTATTAATGTATGTATGTATGAAGGCTTCTGAGTAAAAATCTCTGCACCAGCCTCACACACACCAAAAAAAAATGAGAGTTTAATTTTCTTCTAACCACTTCCCCTTTTAAGCCCTAAAGGAAGATGATAAACAGGCAAGGGGGTGGAGGTAAAAGGGGTGGAGAACCATTCAGGCCCCAGTAAAATTGAATTTCTCTGAAGAGGACCTTGTTCCCTACAGCTTGGAGAACACTGACTAAGGTACTACCTAAAGTCCTTTCCAGTTTTAAAGAAATTATATAATTAGTTCACTCCTATTAACGACCTCTGCCCCTACTTGCTTATTGAAATCTGTCCCGATCACTAAGGCCCAACTCCAGTGCCATCTCCTACTGAAAAAAAAAAAAAAGCTTTCTCTGATCCTTATCCCTCCCCCAGGTTAATGGGGGGGTGCTCGCCTCTCTGTAGCTTCAATAGTTCATGATTTTTTTTCTAATTGTAAATTACATCTTTATAATATGATTTTAATGATTTTTTTTTAGGCAATTGGGGTTAAGTGATTTGCCCAGGGTCACACAGCTAGTAAGTGTCAAGCATCTGAGGCTGGATTTGAATTGAGGTACTCCTGACTCCAGGGCCAGTGCTCTATTCACTGTGCCACCTAGCTGCCCCTTAAATTAATGGGTTTTTTAGGGGAGTATATAATATGATTTTAAGGTGACATGTAAGATAACACCAAATGGGGTATTTTTTTTTTTAGTTTGGGTAGGGGAAAAAAGTTTGGTACAAAGTTAAATTTAGGATTTTAACAGGTTGTTTTTTTCAGTCCTTGTGCATGGTTCCCAATGTCTGGAAGGCACTCTCTCTTCACCTCCCTCCCAGAGTACCCTTGCTTCTTCCATAGCTCTGGCATCACCTCTTCCATGAGGTACAGGAGGGGGAGAATGGCTTGTTGGTGCTGATCCTTCATTCTCAAAGAGGACCATGACGAAAGGAGAACAGTTTATGACTAAACAAGAGACAGAGAATATTAAGAAATGCAAAATGGATTATTTTGATTACATTAAATTAAAAAGTTTTTGTACAAACAGAAGCAATGCATCCAAAATTTGAAGGGACGCAGAAAGCTGGAAAACAATTTTTATAGCCAGTATTTCTGATAAAGGCCTCATTTCTAAAACATATCAGGAACTAAATCAAATTTATAAGAATCCAAGTCATTCCCCAGTTGAGAAATCGTCAAAAGATATGAACAGGCAGTTTTCTGATGAAGAAATCAAAGTTATCTATTGTCATATGAAAAAGTGCTCTAAATCACTATTGATTAGAGAAATGCAAATTAAACAACTCTGAGATACCACCTCACACCTACCAGATTGGCTATATGACAAAAAAAGGGAAAATAATAAATGTTGGAGACAGCTGTGGAAAAATTGGAACACTAATGCATTGTTGGTGGCACTGTGAACTGATCCAACCATTCTGGAGAACAATTTGGAACTATGTCCAAAGGGCTATAAAGCTATGCATACCCTTTGGACCCCAGCAATACCACTATTAGTCTTTTTCCCAAAGAGATCATATTAAAAGGGAAAAGGATGTACAAAAACTATTATAGCTGTTTTTTGTGGTGGCAAGGAATTGGAAATTGAGGGGATGCCATCAACTGGGGAATGGCTGAACAAGTGTGGTGTATGAATGTAATGCAATATTATTGTTCTGTAAGAAATGATGAGCAGGGGGACAGCTAGGTGGCGCAGTGAATAAAGCACCAGTCCTGGATTCAGGAGTACCTGAGTTCAAATCCGGCCTCAGACACTTGACATTTACTAGCTGTGTGACCCTGGGCAAGTCACTTAAACCCCATTGCCCCTCAAAGAAAAAGAAAGAAAGAAAGAAATTAAGAAAGAAATGATGAGCAGGCAGATTTCAGAGAAACCTGGAAGGACTTACATAAACTGATGCTGAGTGAGATGAGCAGAACCAGCAGAACATTGTACACAGTATCAACAACATTGTGTGTTGATCAACTATGATTGACTTGACTCTTCTCAGCAATACAATGGTCCAAGATAGTTCCAAAGGATTCATGATGGAAAATGCTCTCCAAATCCAGGGGGAATAAAACAAACAAACTATGGAATCTAGATGCAGATTGAACCATACTATCTCTATTTTTTTGTTTTTCTTTTTTTAGGTTTTCTCTTTTTGCTCTGATTCTTCTTGCACAGCATGACTAATGCAGAAATAGGTTTAATGTGATTGTACATATATAACCTATATCGGATTACTTGCTGTCTTGGGGAGGGGGGAGGGAGGGAGAAAAAAATTGAAACTAGAAATCTTATAAAACCAAATGTTGCAAACTATCTCTACATGTAACTAGAAAATAATAAAATATTTTTATGAAAAAAGAGGACCATGACATCAGGGTAATGTCATGACCTGCACTGAATTGGATTTAAGTGAGGGAGGGATGTGCAAGGTTACCAACCTCACTCTCTCTTCCAAAGCCATATGGGTCCAGTGGCAAGATATATATCAGAATCATTGGAGATAGCCCTGGCTGTTTAAGGGAATTAGGGTTAAGGGACTTGCCCAGGGTCACACAGCTAGTAAGTGTCTGAGGTAAAATTTGAACTCAGGTCCTCTTGACTTCAGAACCAATGTTCTATCCACTGTGTCACCTAACTGCCCACAATGAAGTTGGAAAGGTCAGTTGCGGCAAAGTTGTGAAGGGCTTTAAAAGCTAAGCAGAGGAATTTATGTGGATTAAATAGGCAATAAGAAGCCAAAAGGGTTTATTGAATAGGGGAGTGGCATGGTCAGATCTGTGGTAAGAAAAGCCATTTTGGCAGCAGTAGAAGGAGTGGACTGAAGGTGGGAGAGTCTTGAGGCAGAGACATCAATTAGGAGACCCTTGCAATAATCTAACTGAGGAGGCAGCTAGGTGGTGCAGTGGGTAAAGCACTGGCCTTGGATTCAGGAGGACCTGAGTTCAAATTCGGCCTCAGACACTTGACACTAGCTGTGTGACCCTGAGCAAGTCACTTAACCTTCATTGCCCTGGAAAAAAAATTACAGGGCAATAATCTAAGTCAAAGTGACAAGAACCTGAAATAATGGTAGCTGTGTGATTAGAGAATAAGGATCATGTGCAAGAGATGCCATTGAGATGGAAATGGCAAGATCTGGCAACTGATTGGATACAGTGAGATAAGAGAAATTGAGGAGCTGAAGATAATACCAAGGTAGTGAAGCTGGGAGTCTGAAGTGGTAGTGGTTGCTATAGAAACAGGGAAGTTTGGAAGAAGTATGGGTCTTAGGGGAAGGATAAGCTCAGTTTTGGTCATGTTGTATTTGAGATTTCTCTGGGACATCCAGTTTTGAAATGCCCAATAGTAATTGGTGATATGGGACTGAAGCTCAGGGGAGAGGGTTGAACTATATATATAGATATCAGAGTCATCAGCATAAAGATAATAATTAAACCCATGGGCTTAGATGGTTCAGGCTTTTAAAAATATGATTCTTTATTAGCAGGATACTTTCCTTCTTCCCCCTGCCCTGGTATGTTGGGGAAAGAACTTTATATAATTCACATTTAAATGAAGTGTAAAGGTTAGAAAAAAATAATACTTCCTACCTATGTAATTACTCTGTATAACTTCTCAAATTTCCTCCTCTTTAAAATGAGGAAGTTGTACTAGATTAGGTGACCTTTAAGATCTCTTCCAACTCTAAATTCTCTGATTCTATGATCCCACATTATCCCATGCAGTATGAAAAGTTTTAGGAGAAAATATTCATCAATATTTTTCCTCTAAAATAATATGTATATGTCAAAAAATACTTATCACATGTGGCAATTTCTTGCATGAAACTTGGCTTATTTCATTTTTTTCTCCATAATATCCCTAATTTCCCTTTGTCCCAAGAACATCCCCCAGCCAGCATTTCTATATCATCAATATATTTCAAGCCCAGAACCAGAAGAGGTGAGAGTTAGAAGGGATCTCAGTAAAATCTGGCCCAATCCAAATGCACAAAAAGAATTCCCAATATAATGTACTTGACGAGTGGCTGCTCAGCCTTTGTTTGAAACCTCCAAGGAGGGAGAACCCACTGGCTTTTAAGGCAGCCCGTTTCACTTTGAGACAGCTCTAATTGTTAGAAAGTTTTCTTCAATATCCAGACTAAATTGACCTCTTTGAAACTTCTACCCATCATTCCTGGTTCTGCCCTCTGGGACCAAAACAGAACAAGTCTCATCCTTCTGTAGCATGACGAGCCTTCAAACATTTGAAAACAGATGTCATATGTCTTTAGTTTTCTATTCTCCAAGCTAGAACCTCTAAATAGTTAATGTTCAGATTGTTTTTGGAAATGTGAATCTAGGGAGTCTCTTTGTCAAGATGTCCACAGGTCTCCACATCTTCCTTCATGCCATTGTTCTATGACCCTAAATGGTCAGGAAATCCTTACTTATCTCCAGCTGAAATTTCTATCTTCTCTAACTAAAAATCATTATGTTGCTTCCATTGAAAATGAAAATTACCCCTCATCCTCTTCTTTAAAAACCTTACCAGGGGGCAGCTAGGTGGCACAGTGGATAAAGCATCGGCCCTGGATTCAGGAGTACCTGAGTTCAAATCCGGCCTCGGACACTTGACAATTACTAGCTGTGTGACCCTGGGCAAGTCACTTAACCCCCATTGCCCCGCAAAACAAAAAACAAACAAACAAAAAAAACCCTTACCAGGGGCATCTAGGTGGCAGAATGGATAAAGCACCGGCCCTGGATTCAGGAGGACCTGAATTCAAATCTGGCCTCAGACACGACATTTACTAGCTGTGTGACCTGGGCAATTCACTTACCCCCAATTGCCTCACCAAAAAACAAACAAACCCCCACCCCAAAAAAAACCCCAAAAACCTTACCAAACCCAATGGAAATTACCGTATTACTTTTTAGCACTCTCTGATCTAAGATAAGTAACCTCAGTTCCTTTGTCTTCCAATGGAATGTAAGTCTGTAAAACTGGGGACTGTTTCACTTCTTTGTCTTTTTATTCCTCGTACCCAGTACAGTGCCTGACACATAGTAGGTGTTTTAAAATGCTTATTGATGATTTGGTTACCTCATAGTAACTAATTTCCTGTCTATTGCACACATTTGACATTCTTAATGACCCATCTATAATTCTCCATATTCCATCCAAATTTTAGTGACCAAATTTAGTGAGAAAGATTCTGATTAAGGTCTACTTTAAGCAGAATAGAAAAAAATAATGAATTTTTGACTGATGAGATTGATTACAAAGAGCCATTGAGGCTTCATCAAGAACAGGTCATGCCAGGCTTACTGCATTTCCATTTTTCTTTTTCAGTATTGCTACTAGACTTATAGATTATGGTAATTCTACAGACGCTGTTGTGGTTCAGTCATCTTCAGTCACATATGACTCTTCATGACCCCATTTGGGGTTTTCTTGGCGAGGATAATAGAGTGGTTTGTCACTTCCTTCTCCAGCTCATTTTATGGATGAGGAAACTGAGGCACAGAGAAGTCAAGTGACTTGCTCAGGGTAACAAAGTTAGGAAAAGTCTGAGGCTGGATGACAGTACAATTAAGTGGATTTGGAACTAGTCATTTGGCCACATCCAAAGGTGGTCATTACTGATTCCATGTCACTTTAGAAAGAGGTTTCTAATGGAGTCGATTGTAAGATCCTTGAGGACAGGGTCTAGTTTGCTTTTGTCTTTGTATCATCATGGCATAACAAAGCTCTTGGAACATATTTATGTTGAGCAAATGCTTGCCAGACTGAATTGCCCTTATAAGGGATCTATGCTGGGCCCTGTTATGCTTAAAAATTTTGCCAATGGCTAAGATGAAACCATAGATTACATGACTACCATATTTGCAAAAGATAGAGTTAAATGGAATGACTGACATATTGCATGATAAAATTAGGATCCAAGGAAGATCTTAACAGCCTAAAACATCAGGCTGAAGCTAATAAGATGAAATTTATGAAGTTTTACACCAGCACTCCAAAAAACAGCTTCATAAATTCATGACAGGGTAGGAATGGCTAGACAGTCTGAGAATCATCTGAGTGCTTTAGTAGACAGCATGTTCAACATGAGTTAAGAATGTAGCTATATCCAAGAAAGCCAATGCAGTCAGAAACTGCTTTGAGAGGCCTAGTTTCCAGAGCTAGGAAAGGAACAATTGTGCCATGAACAGCTGGAGCATTGTCCCAAACAGCTGAAGCATTGTGCCCAATTCTGGGCACAGGATTTTAAAAAGGACATAAGCTAGTGTGAGAAAATAATTATTAATAATGAATTTCTAGGAGAAATCCAGAGGTGTTAGTGTTAGCTGCTCTCTCCCTCTCACCAGAGACCAGCCTGGGATGAGCCTTAAAACTTAACAGATTGATCCTTCTGATTAGCTAGGGAAAGAAGCAGACCTAGATGGTTGGAATTTGATCTCTAGACCACCCCCAAGTTATGTCAATCAATGGAGCTGAATGATGCTAACCAATTATCTTAGATCAATGTGCGGTCACCCACCTCTACCAAAAAGAGGGTAAAAATCCCTGGACACAGGAATATCTCATCTCTTCTCTCTCTCTCTCTCTCTCTCTCTCTCTCTCTCTCTCTCTCTCTCTCTCTCCATTAGTCTTCCTGGGACTCTTTTATTCTCCATGCTGGGTATGTAATTGTTTAGCCCTATAAGCCTGTGACTAATGGGAAAGTCAGGGAGACTTGTGGTCAATTCTTTATTAATATGTGATATTAATTAATAATAAATACTTGCTGCTAAACTGGTGCAGTAGTCATTCATTTATAAGTAGAAATATTTTAGAAACATAACACACTACAGAGTGCCCAGAAAAGGACAGCAAGGGTCATAAAGGGCCTAGACATCATGCCACGTGAGGATCAGTTGAAGGAGTTGGGGTTACTTAGCCTGATGGAGAATAGACTTGAGGATCTGAGACCACTCTTCAATTATTTAAAGAATTGTTCTGTGGAAAGGGGATTAGACATGTTCTGTGTGTCCCCAAAGGGCAGAACTAGGAGTAATATCTAGAAGTAAAGAGAGGTAGGTTTTGACTGAACGAAAAGCACAGTTTCTTAATAGAGCTACCCAAAAGAGAAATAGGTCATCTTAGGAGAAAACATGGGCTTCCCCTTTCTTCAAAGAAGAGCTGGATGACTACTTACAGGGTATGTTAGAGAAGGGTTCTTTGGGGGATATGGGTTGGACTAGACAGCTGCTGAAGATCATTCCAATTCTCAAATTCTGTAATTAATGGGATAATTTTCCATTTGCCCCCTCATCCCACTCTTCTCTATATCAGCCCTCATCTTAGAATGTCTTCTCCTAGTCCATCAAGTTCTAGCCTATACTCCTTCATGAAGCCCTTCCTATATGATTTTTCTTCATCTTCATGTTTTTCTTCCCATAAATTCTAAACTTGAGAGTCTCAAATGCTCACTCCCTAACACGTGAAAACATTTGTACACTGCCCATACTGAATATAAATGTGCTGTTACATGCCATCTTCTTAAATGTTCCATGTTTATGCAGTTGGCTGTCTATACATCCTTTATCACATTTGTATAAGTCCATGTTGTCAGGGGTCTTCTGCCTGCCCTCTCCCCCCACATTACTGTGGGATCTATAAATATTTTGGATAACGATGATGGCACAGTAAAGCGATGTGGGAGTTGTTTGCATTCTTTGGAGAGTAACTTGCACAGGCTCACATAGGATCAAAGTACAGGTTAAGTAGACTGCTTGCTTCTGGGAGTCAAGTTTATATATGCTGTGACTCACTTCAGTCTTTCTAGGTTGGTCTCAAGTTTCTTCAGCTTTAGCACAGATGGGGAGTACTGACCCAAACTGAGAAGTTGTGTGGATGAATGTACTGACATGATTGGTGGCCATATCAAAATGCCAAGCATAATCAAACAAGCCCCCTGAAAGTTGAAAGATAGAACACAATACCTAAGAAATACTTCCAACCACCAAATAAATGGTAGGCTTTAACAAGCATTCTGTGTTTCTCTTACATTCCTCAGGAAGACTTAAGCTGAATTGTCATGGTTTAACAAAAAGGGCCCAACAAGACCTAGTTCTAATCTCATCTCTGTTACTTGCTACCTGGGTGATTTTGGACAAATCATTTATTTCCTCTGAGCTTATGTTTTGTCTTCTGGAGAATGTGAGGATTGGATTAGGTTAGTAGTTCTCAAATTCTTTTTGCTCTTGCTATAATATTGTTCTTTGCTGTAAGGAAAATGACACACTACAGGAGAGTCAGAAGGATCACACATGTACAACCAATTGCAAGTGTAAGTTCTCTGCATTTCGAAGGATGCTCACACATGCAATTGCAAATTCTGTACAATTGCGTAGCACACCCAGCTGAGTGTTACGTGGTACACCTTTCGAAGACTACTGGTCTTGATGAACTGTAAAGTCTCTTCTAACTTTAAATTTTATATCCCTATGGATCTCGCAAGCTCTCATATCCATACGTGAGTCATTCATTCTTCCCCCAGTTGGAAAAATGGAGAGGAGGAGATCTGGCCCTTTTCTTTGGTATTGTAAATGCCTATCTTTAGTTCTTTTTCTGCTCTCCAGGAATATTACTCTCACATCTCTATCTTCCTTCTCTTTTGTAAATGGAAACAGGCTATTATATCTCCCTCCTAATGTCTAGAAGCCAAAGAGGTCATCACACAAAGGCTGGATGGCCAATAGTCAGGCATTTTATAGATCTCTTGTTCTATAGAGGGAGACTCTTGTTCAAGTACAGGTTGGACTAGGTGACTTCACAGGTCTTTTCCAGGCTTTGAGATTCTGTGTGATTCTTTTACCTTCTTGGAGGCATAGAAGAGTCAAAGACAAGGTAAATGCCCTTATCTGTGGGAGAGTTGAGTAAGTTTGATGGAATCAGGCCAAGTTTAGAGCAATTGTCGGCCCTAGAACAGATCCACCCACCTCAGCCCAGGTTGACTGTTAGCTAGAGCTGTTCCTGGCAATATTAGAATGGGACAATGCTAAGCACCCCATAAAATTAAATGTGTATGGTCAGCAGCCCTACCGAGGAACAAAAGATTTCTCTTTTGCTCTGTAAGTGAACAAGAGACAAAGGGCTGCTAAGCATCTTTCATGTTATAAAGAGCTTGGGGTCAAAAGCTCTGGGTACTATATGTTAAATCATCCTTATTTTTCCTTACATGGCCCTAAAATGACAAAGGAGGCCAAAATAAATTTTTTAAGAGTCAAAGGACCTGGAAAATCAATATATATCGCTTTTGTCTTGTTAGCTGTTGAGTTAGAAAAGATGAAGCAGACTTTTCAGTCTGTCTGTGTCTATACTAACGTGTTTGTTCATGCACACCCACACAGACTTTGTTACCAGCAGGGGGGCTGTAGGGTAGCCTATAGGAAACCTCAGAAGACAGATTGCAAAATGCCAGAAAGTGGTCGTTTGCTCTGCTCCCCTTCTCTCCCACTTCCTTGGGCAATTTGATTTTGTCTGGTCTGTGACACTAACTTCCTCACTCACATTGAGATTTTGATGAGCTGCTGTCTCGATGCCTCCTTAGGGGTGAGGGACAAGAAACTCTGCTCCCCTCTGAGCTGGGGCTGCTGTGATACACCATGGAACCCCAGTGGTCCCCTCTTGCTTATTTTTTGTCAGATGGCAAGGACTCTGTTCCTCTCCTGTCAAGCAGACAATACTTTCCCCCAAACCCCAAAGATCAGCAATAATTGATTTGGCTTCTGTCCCTTACCCTTCTGGCGCAAAAGCAGTTGCACAGTTCAGCAGCTCTTTCCAAATCCAGTTCTGCTCTCTCTTAAGAGGAGAGAGAAAGAGAGGAGAGAGAGAGAGAGAGAGAGAGAGAGAGAGAGAGAGAGAGAGAGAGAGAGAGAGGCCTGCCATCTGATTAAAAATGGAGATAAGTGGGACCTAAAGTGGAGAGGTGCCTGCTATTTATTTCTGTCAAGTTCTGCTTGGAAGGTTTGAAGATTCCTCCTACCCAGACATTTCACTAGTAAACAAAAAAGTTACCCATATTGTCATGCCTGCCCTGACCTGCAAGCTAGTGAACAATAAATCTTAATTACAGTTAAATGCCAAAATCTGCAAAGAATGAGGCAGCACTAGTCAACTGTGAATTGGTCCTGACTCCTGCTTCGGCTGGGCTGGCTTCGGCTGGAGATGCAGCTGCAGGAATACATAAATTAGTTTTTTATTTGTTTGGGCCAGAACAATCAGTCGGGGCTCGTTCTTAAGAGCATTTCCAGTATCGGCGGACTTACTGGCATTCATCCTATTACCATGTCAGATGCAGGTGGCATCTGGGAAGTTTTATTTTAAAGGACTTTTTAGCATTGTGCTTAGGTTAATAAGAAAGCACTATTTTAAAATATCTCGGCAGTTTTCCAACGTGTGCCTCAGTCTCATGACATCTGCTCAGTCGAAACTTGTTACCTTTGGGTTTATTCAAGAAACCCTCTGAATAACCTTTTTGTTAGCAGTCTTCTTTTTAAACTGGGCATCACAGTGGCACTGGAGGGCAGAGGCAGGCCCTGGTGGAAGGGATTTTCTCTGTGGCTGCTGCATGGTTCTTGGGTATTAAAGCATTTGCTTGTCATAATATTAAATAAAACTGCCTTGTGGTCCCCTTGCTCCTGCCTTCCTGACATATTGCCATCTATATATGCAAGTTATGGGAATGCTGATTGCAACATAACTCTGTTCAATGACTTCAAGAGAACCTATCAATTTGGGGACAGACGTGGGAAGCTAAGAGGGCAATTAGAGGAGAGAACTTAGTTCGATGTACTTCATACTCTATCCCAGAAGTTAATCTAACCATCAACTTTTTTTTTTTAAATAGCAGAGTTTGAGATGCAGGTGGTTTTGTTATATTTGCTTGCTTTGATAATCAAATAGTATTATTGGAAAGAATACTGAACTTTGAGAGGAAAAGACCGGGATTGGAGTCCTGAATCTACCATTTACTAGCCTCAGGTTGTTCACTGATAAAACAGAGGAGTTGGAGAATCTGGCCTTTGAAGTGCCTCCCAGCTCTGAAGTGGCCAAATAAATAAAGAATTGAACTTGGAATTACACTCCTGCTTCACGCACTGTATGACCCCGGGCAAGTCACTTAACCTCTAGTAGCCTCAGTTTTCTCATCCACCATATGGGGATAATATTATTTCCTAGAGATGTTGGGGTGGTATTGTTTTTTGTCCTTCATTCTGAAAGAGGACCATGACATTAGGAGGTGTTGTCATGATTTGCACAAAATTGGATTTAAGTGAGGGAAGAATATGCAAAGTCACCAGCCTTACTCTATCCTTCTGAGCCATCTGGGTCCAGTGGCAAGATATAGATTAGGATGACTGAAGATGGCCCCAGATGTTTAAGGCAATTAGAGTTAAGTGACTTGCCCAGGGTCACACAGCAATCAAACATATATGTGTGTATGCATGTGTGTAAACATATACACATATGTATATATGTGGGTGTACACGTGTATTCATATATGCATATATATCTTTATATATCTTAAAATACTATTAAAATGATAGCTTTGATTAGGTCCATCATCTTCTTTTATCACTTAGCTCTAACATTCTGTGGCCAGATGCTATTGTTCACTAAGCTATTCCATCTCTAAGTAAAAAGGAACTACCATCAAAATCATCACCCTTATGGAGGGTGAGAGGGGGGATAGGTATTTCCCTAATTATATAATGGGTGAGTGAGTATGAAGGAGAACAGAGGAGCCCAAAGAAGAAAGGAGCCTGGGAAATACGCTGCTCTCCATTGTGGGAATAAAAGATTAGGAAATATTTGACTGGTATTTAGAGGGAAGTATCGATTTTATTTCAAAATTCAGATAACAGATTGAAACCTCTCTGCCTCAGGTCTCCTGGCTGACTTTCTTTTACCAAAGGTCTTGAAAGCACTCAGTTCCCATTTCTAGTCCTACCTCCATTTAATGTCTAGTCTCTCCCCCCCAACCCCCACTCCCCAACCCCAGCTCAGCCTAGGACCTCCCTTTGCCATTCTTGGGCTGGGGCTCCCGGCTGTGTCAGATTCTCATCCTGTCACCAGTGACCATGCTTCCTGTTTGTGTTGCTGCTTCCTGCTGGTCACTCCAAACCCACCCTTCTGTCTTCCCTCAGCCTCCAGGCCTGGCTCTCTTCCCAGCATATTCTGGTGATAGCAGATCTGCCTCACTACCAGCTAGGCAACACTTTTTTTTTTTAAATGGACCCACCCTTCAATTTCAGTCTCTGCCTGTAAAGTCAATCCCACAGCCAGCCACAGTGAATGCTTGCCTAACACAAACGCACTAGATACTAACCAGGCACTGCTGTCCTGGATTTCTACAGAGCTGTTTCTCTGAAGAGCTCAAAACCCCTTCACATCTATGAGCTCATAGACCCTCATGTCCCAGCAAGTGTCATCTCTCCCACTGGGAAGCAGACACAAAGAGTGTCTGAAAGGAATGAAGTGGAAAGGGAAAGGGAATCAGTATTTATATAGTACCTGCTATGTGCCAGGCCCTCTGCTAAGCACTTTTACAAATATTATCTCTTATCTTCACAACAACCCTGAGAATATAGGTGCCATTATTATCCCCATTTTACAGATGAGGAAACTGCAGCAAACAGAGGCAAACTGGCCTTAGATTGCAGAGCTATTAAGTCTGAGGTAAAATTTGAACTCAGGTCTTCCTTTTTCCAGATCCAGCAGTCTATTCACTGTGCCCACAGCTGGGCCCAGAGTATAAAAAGGGCTAGATCCAGGTTCAAATCCTTACTCTGCCACTTACTGTCAGCTGTGTGTCCTCAGCCAAGTCATTTAACTGGGCCTCAAATTCTTTTCAGAGTTAGACTAGATGATGCTTGATCTTTAGTAGCTGACAATGACTAGAATCAAAGTATTTGGGGGGCTAAAAGGAATTTCAGAAATCATTTTGCCAGTTTCCCTCATCTAACAATTAATCAAGCATTAATTAAGGCATTTCTAAATGCCAAGCACTGTGCTCATTTCTGTAGATAAGAAAAGGGGAGCAAAAACCATCCCTGCCCTGGAGGACCTTGCATTCTAATGGGGAATGTAAATAAAGTTGTCAGTAAATAGAAGATAAGAAGGCCCCAGAGAGGTAGAGTGCCTTGTGGTGTAACCAAGTTAGTGGCAAACCAGGGGGTTCTAAGTCCCAGCTGTGACACTTACCAGCAATGTGACTGTAACCATGTAAGTCACCTAATGTCATTAAGACCCAGGAACATCTTGTGTAAAAGAAATATAATATTTTCCATGCCTACCATATAAGGTTTTGAATCAAAGTTCTTAAGAAATATTGAAGGGGCGGCTAGGTGGCGCAGTGGATAAAGCACCGGCCCTGGATTCAGGAGTTCCTGAGTTCAAATCCAGCCTCAGACACTTGACACTTACTAGCTGTGTGACCCTGGGCAAGTCACTTAACCCCCATTGCCCTGCAAAAAAAAAAAGAAATATTGAACTGGGGGACAGCTAGGTGGCACAGTGGATAAAGCACCAGCCCTAGATTCAGAAGGACCTGAGTTCAAATTTGACTTCAAACACTTGACACTTACTAGCTATATGACCTTGGGCAAGTCACTTAACCCTCATTGCCCCACCACAAAAAAAAAAGAAATATTGAACTATTATCTAAATCTAAATTATTAATTATAAACCATTAAGAATCATAAGAAAGAATGCTCTAAATGTGACTACGCATGTATAACTTATATTGAATTGCTTTCATTCTTAAGGGGGGAGGGAGGAAGAGAATTTGGAGCCCAAAGTTTTAAAAATCAATGTTAAAAATTATTTTTACATGTAATTTGGGGAAAAAATAAAATTCTAAATAAATGGGGGAAAAAAAGAATGCCTCTAAATGACTAATGATTAAAGAAAAGCAAATCAGAACAAACCTGTGGTTTCACCTCACACCCAGAAATTTGGCAAAGGTAACAAAAGATGGGAATATTCAATGATGAAGGAGTGGTGAGAAGATAGGCACAGTTGTACATTGTTGGTAGAATTGTGAATCCATACAAGACTCTTGGAAAACAATATGGAGTTACACAAATAAGAGATCTAAAATGTCTATGTCCTTTGTCCCAGAGGTCCCACTACTAGGCAGATACCTCCAAGGAGATTACTGTAATACACTATTAGTGTGCTTTGAGAAATGGTGGATATAATGAATATGAAGAAGCATGAAAAGTCTTACATGATCTGATACAGAATGACTTAAAGAGAACAACTTGCTACATGCATAATGGCTACAAAAATGGAAATGGAAAGAACAATCACCACAAAATCAAATGAATACCAAAAAGAAAAAAGAAAATTATACAGAACAAGCAAGTGGATTTTAGAAAAACCTGAAAAGACTTACATGAACTGATGCAAAGTGATGTAAGCAGAATCAGAACATTATACACAGTAATAACAACATTGTGCAATGATCTGCTATGAGTTCTTCTCAACAATACAATGACCCAAGACAATCCCAAAGGAATAATAAAGGAAAATGCTCTCCACATAAAGAGAAAGAACTGACAGTCTGAATAAGGATTGAGGTATACTATTTTCACTTTACTTTTTTTCATGTTTTTTCACCCCTTTTTGGTCTGTTTCTTCTCTCACAAGATGACTAATATAGAAATATGTTTTACATGATTTCACATACATAACCTATGTTAAATTGCTTTCCATTTTAGGGAGAGGGTAGGGGAGAGAGGGAGAAAATTTGGAACTCAAATTTGTTTTTTAAATGTATGTTTAAAATTATCTTTAAATATAACTGGGGGGGGGTGGCTAGGTGGCACAGTGGATAAAGCACCAGCCCTAGATTCAGGAGTACCTGAGTTCAAATCTGGCCTCAGACACTTGACAATTACTAGCTGTGTGACCCTGGGCAAGTCACTTAATCCCCATTGCCCCACAAAAATAAATAAATAAATAAATAAATATAAAATAAATATAACTGGAAAAATAAAATACTATTTATAATTTTAAAAATCAAAAAGAACAAGAATGGCACCAATGAAGAGATGTGAAAAGACTTCCTCACTCTACTCCTTTGTAGAGGTGAAAGACCCAAGAGCATGGAACATTGCACACATTTTTAGACTATTTTCATGTATTGACTGATCTTACTGATTTTTTTCCTCTTCTTCCTCTTTTTCTTTTTTCTTAAAGGGGGCTTTCAAAAACACTATATATGTGGTGACTTTTAGGGAGGGGATAGAGAAGGGATACTAAGAGAAATTTGTACAATATTTTAAAAAATCAATAAAATGAACTTTTAAAATGTGAGTTATTACTAACACGATGGAGCCCAAATCTCCCAAATCCAAACCAGTAATTCTTTCCATGTCACTCTGCTGGCAGTCCCTTCACTTCAAGTCCACTCAAATATATCCATTCCACTTCATAATCTTCTTATGAAATGGAACAGAAGTGCTCAGAAGGCTCTACACTGAGGTCAATTATGCTGCCTTTTCCAGTTGCCTAACAGTGAGATAAATAAATAACAAGCATAACCCCTTTTTGTAGATGAAAAACTGAGGGCCAAAGAGATTAAGTAGTTCAAGGTCACATGTTAAAAGTGTTAGAAATTTAAAGTCTCTGATTAGCAGTCATTTGCCTGACTACACCATAGAGTAAAGGAATTCACAAGATTTTTTTTTAATGTCAGGCTCTTTGGCCACCTGGGGAAATCTATGGATCCCTTCTCAGAATCATGTTCTTAAATACATATGTAAGGATGGTATTAAAACCACTCCATTGGGTTCCAGTGCCTCAGCTAGGTATAAACACTTGATTGAATGAAATAATCAAAATTGAATGTGAAAATGGGAGGGGTGTACTCCCTGGAATCAATTAAAGTCATTGTATGGGTGAGTAAGTCAAGCATTAAGCACTTTAGATAGAAGAGAGTTATCTTAGAATAAGGGAAGAACCCCTGAGCATCTATATGGAGAGGTTGGAGCAAGCATAGAAATGAAATAAGACTGAACTATTGGCAGAGAAAGGAAAATATTAAGGAGAGTTGTTGGTTTTGTTTATATTGTGAAGAGGAGGATCCAGGAGAATGGAATTCCCAGGAAAATGTCAGCTCTTTCCCCCACCTTCCCCTACTGGTGCTTATCTATTCACAGACACTAAAATATAATATACTGATTCTTTGCTCAAATGTTTCCAGTAAATTGAATTTTGCCTCAACCATAAATAAGCCAGGAGTTAATTCTACCTACCTACCTACCTACCTACCTACCTACCTACCTACCTACCTACCTACCTACCCACCTACCTGCCTGCCTGCCTGTCTGCCAGCCTGCCTGCCTACCTGCCTGCCTGCCAGCCTGCCTGCCTGCCTACCTACCTACCTATCTATTCATCTACAAACTCACATATATATCCATGTATGCATATGTATATAGGTGTATACACACGTGTGTATAGGTACATATACAACTCTGTGTGTGTGTGTGTGTGTATGTGTGTGTGTGTGTGTGTGTGTGTGTGTGTGTTAGGTGCAAACACAACTTCTAGATAGGTGTTAGAAACTTTCCTTAATGTGGTCTTAGTGGTGTGATTGACCTCAGAACATTTCATCTAAAGTAAACTTCCAGAAGCTGAAGAGAAAGAAATCAGGTGGACCTTAGAGGACATTATAATGCCCCCTAGGCTTAAAACAAGCTAATTATTGGAACAGCATAAATACAAGGATTAAAAAGGAAACTGATTATATTGAAATATAGCTATCAAAATCTTAAAAAAAAATAAACTTCACAGACTCAGGGCTAATAACCTCTGCCCTAGAGGGGTAGATGTTTAGGTGGGGAGTTGCTTACAATATTTCTCAATCATTCTTGGCATAGGATAAGCACTTACCAAATACCTTTTTCACTCATTCATTCATGCATGCAAAACTTTTATGGGAAGTGTTGTTTCTAAATGCTCCTGAATTTTCCCCAAAACATCACTAGCATATTGCATTCCTTCTAAAGTCTCCAGACATCAGTCATGCTTTTTCTCTGAATGAAAAGAACCATTGGACCCCAAAGGACTTGATTTATATAGTATATATGCTTGTCCTCCAGACAAGATGGCCTACAATAAAGTGCTGGGCCAGGAGTCAGGAAGACTTGAGCTCAAATCCAATCTCAAAAACTTATTGTTTGTATGACACTGTATGACACAGTCACTTTTTTTGTATGTCACAAAAACTTATTAGCTGAATGACACAGTAATTTAATCACTTTTTACCTCAGTTTCCTCAACTGGAAAATGGGGACAATAATAGCACCTGCCTCCGAGGGTTGCTGGGAGGATCAAATGAAATATTTGTAAAGCACTTAGCAAAATACCTGATACATAGTAAGTGCTACATAAAATACTTATTCCCTTCCCTTCCCATTTCCTCCTTGCAAACAACTTACATACACACAATCAAACCGCCCTTCTCACGACACTATGACCCCCAACACACCCTAGCCCAAGACCAGCTCACCCTAGCCCAAGATCAGCTCGGTTCCACAAAGTAAGGGAGAATCTATTCTATTTTTAAAGATTTCAAAAAAAGACAATCCCTACCCAGCTTTAAGTTAATCAACCAGCAAGCATTTATTAAGTGCTATCTACCTGCCATGGTACTAAGTGCTGGGAATTCAGATACAAAAGTGAGACACTCCCTGCCCTCAAGAAGTTTATGTTCCAACTTTAACAACAATTAGGGAAGGAAGGAATGTCTCCCTCGGATGAAAGAACTGAAATCTGAGCCTGAGTGGGGTACAGTGATTTGCCCAAGATCACATAGCTAGCAAGTGGCAAAGTCAAAACTGGAACTCAGGTCTCCTGAATTCCAACCCAAAATCACACAGCTAGTACATAAATGTCTGAGGCCAAATTTGAACTCAGCTTTTCCTGACTCTAGTTACATCACTCTATCTACTGTGCCTACTTAGTTTGCCTCTAATCCTTTAGAGCAGGGATTATCTCCATTTTCTACCAGTATTTTCAGATTTTAACACAATGCTTTGCACCTAGTAAGTACTTAAATACTTTTTCACTAACTCATTCATTCAGATCAATAAATAACTGGGCTAAATGAATAAATGAGTGAATAAATTGATGAATGAATAAATACATATATAAATGTCCTGTTTAAGGGAAAGTAAATGGCTACAATGGAGAATGAATGAGGATATGGTTTGATTTGAAATAGGTGACCTCAAAGGACTCTTCCTATACTGAGACAGTGTGAATACATAATACGAAGAAACCATAAATGAAGGAGGATAGAAGACAGGGCAGATGGAACAAAGGTAGCAGCCATAATCACCCTCCCTCATTTTCTCTCTCTGCATATGCCACAGTGGTGAAAAGAAGGGCCCATCCACATGCCTGCCCCTGCCCCACTCACACATCGGGAACTCTCCTATCGTGTCCTTAATTTTCTTGGCCAATGCAAAGAGAAGCACAGAAAGCTCCCCTCTGACTCCATTAGTTCCCAAGTCCGGGATGCTTAGTGCAGTTGCAAGCTGGCTGAGATTCCCATTCTTCACCATTCCCATGCACAGTATCCCTGCTTGTAGTAGGGGGAGAAGCATTAAAATTAGTCCTAGATCACCCCGTGAAGTCTTTAAGAAGACTAAGAGAATTCTGGACTCCCCTAGGGGTTCAGATCACTGTGGGAAGGTCCAAGGTGGTCCTTCAAGGTCGTGGACCAAACCTGACCCCTAGCACAGCTTGGAGACAAACTTGTCAGGGTTTGTTATTGCATCTTAGGCTGGAATTTACCATTGGAAATGCTGCCTTTTGTCACTGGTACAAGGAGAAAGGCTTTGCATTTGATGACATTTTCAAAACAGTGTGAAAAAACTTTGACGTTTTTATGAGAAAATCTATAAAGCCCAAACAAATGGTTTCATGCTGCTCTGCCCCATTCTTCATAGGTCCATCTGTAATCCATCATCCCGCCCACATTTCCCTCACCCTCCCACTTCTCTTGAACCCATCAGCAACATCATCTTGTCCATGAACAAAAGAGCTACTCACAGGAGCCTTTTCAAAATCCCTGGTGCCCTTTGCCTTTTAACCTTTACCCCTTAAATCAACTGTAATCATTCCATTTTCACTGGCTCAGCTTCTGAAAGGCTCAGAAACATTATCACCTCCTTCTGAAAATTCCTCACTTTATCCTTTGCTCAACTAGTGAAAGGTTTGATCTTCCTCCCCCTTAGCAAGATATATTTCTTGTGTCTTCTTCATCAGGCTTCCAGTTTGGCCTGGATAGGTGATTCACAGCATGCGAGGAGACTTTATTGTCCAGGAAAATTCACTTGAGCCACCTTTCTAGTCTGGTCTGTCATGTTCGACAAAAATTTCACCTCTCCCAAATCTCAATATAAATCAAATAACTAGTGCTGCGGCACTAACCAGATGTGTGCCTTTGAACAAGTAATTTAACCTTTCTGGACCTCATTTTCCTCATTTGAAAAATGAAGGATTTGGATGAGGAGGCAGAAGGTACCTTACAAGCCATTTTGTCCACCCCATCCCCTCTCCTCTTAGCCTCATATCTCCCCCCACTAGGCCCAAAGAAATAAAGCGACTTACCCAAGGTAACATAGTAGATCTAGAATTTGATCTTCTGACTTTATAGCCAAGCAACTTCTCATCATGCCAAAGTTCCAGCTGTGAAAGTCAATCATTCTATAATTAATCCCTTTTAATGTTAAAACCCTCCTTTAGTCAACCCTGGCCAAAATCACTTCTCTAGTCTCATGACATCCCAGCTATTATTTCTGTCCCAGTAACACAAATTTTGATTGACTTTCTTCCTTACCTCTTCATACTCCCATTTACACAGAAGCTTTGTCATTGATTTCTATACATTTGATTGTCTCCTGTTCATCAGCAACATGCAGTAACACCTCTGAAATTCTACTTGGATTTGGATTACAGTACTAGACCCTGAAAACCATTAATGTCATCTTCCAATATAAAATACTAATACCTATTACTTTCTCACATTTTCTACCACCACCATAGGTTAATCATATTATATATAATGTTACATATTAAATAGTTATATATTATATGTAAATATTATATAATTATATTATATAGAATATAGAATAATCTACCATCACCATAGGTTAATTATCTCATCTTATCTCACTTTATCCAAATCTTCCCTCTCATGTTTTGCCATTTTCCCTTTTTCTCTTGGATAGTAAAATTAAAGGTAAAAGGGAGCTTAGAGGTCATCTAGTCCTACCTCCTCAGTTTACAGATGAGGGCACTAAAGTTCAGAGCAAATAAATGGCTTATTCAAGGTCACATCGGCAGTCATTGACAGAAGCAAGATTTGAATCCTTGTCCTCATTTCCAAGACAGTTTCCATTGTAGCATATTCCTCCTTTGATCTCTCAACTTCCAATTTTCATCTAAGGCTTCATTGCCTAAATGGTTTCTCCATCCCTCATCTACTTAGTTCACCTTGCTTTCCTCTGCCTGGCTCTTCTTCACCCATTTTACCTCTTATTCCTACTTTTAAGCCCCTATAAATATTCTTTCTATATACTGATGGACCAACATTAGCCTTTTTAAGACACTGAGCAAAGAATGACAGATCAACCTAAATAGTGCTACCTATCATCCTTGGGGGAGGGGGGAGATATTTCCTGATCTATGTAAAAGCTGCCTTTCATATATGATTGATGAGAAATATTGTAATAGTGGTATGGTATCCATACATCCTTTCATCTTACCCATCCCTACCCATGCAAACACACACATACACACACACAGAGTCACATGCCCCAGGAGGCACGCTGCTTAATTGCAGGACTATTCCCTGTGTTCCAGAACCATCGTAAGCTGTAAAATCTTGGAGGCTCATCTGTGTTTTTTCTCATCCTGCACATGTTTTGAAGCACTCCCCTGGGGCAGATAGAGACTGCAAAATGTAAAAAAGCAACAGCAGGCAGAGTTTCTGGCAGCACAAATGTGTGTGACTAGGCCAACCCAACTGACACTTTGTGAAACAGTCAACAAACTTGTATTAAAGGTGAAGTGAAAATCTGTGAGGAAAAAAAGTGTTCATTTTTTTAAAAAGAAGAAATGGAACCCAGAGTCTTACAGAAACAGATTCACAGATTTCCTCCAAGGACCAGCAACAGACTCAACAAAACTGGAGATGTAGCAACACTCCTACCCATAAGAGTACCACAAATAATCAATAGTCAATAAACATTTAATAAACACTTCCTATGTTCCAGGCACTGTGCTAAGATCTGGAGATACAAAAAGAGGTGAAAGCCAGTCCCTGACCTCAAGAATACAGTCTTATAAGGGAGATAACATGCCACAAATCTGTACAAAGAAGCTGTATAAAGGATAAATAGGGAGGAGGTGGAGCCAAGATGGTGGGGTAAAGGCAACAACCCAGCTGAACTCTCCCAATATTCCCCTCCAAACAACTTTAAAATAAAGTCTCAAGTAAATTCTGGAGCAGCAGACTATGTATGTATATGTGGGGAGTTGGGGTGGGGGTGGGGGGGACTAGGAGGATACATTTTTCCAGCCTTAGACAACTTAGGAGGTCTGAAGGAATGGTCTGTGACACTGAGGTGGACACTGGCCTGAAGAGCACCAGCGGCAGCACCAGCTGTGGGTCTTGGAGGTGGCTGCAACAGTAGTAGTAGCAGCATTGTGATCTCTCAGCCCAGAAATGGTAAAGGGGTTGAATAACCAATCAGAAAAATATTACAATGGACCCTGAGCTGACACTGGACATAGGACCCTGTCACATTACACATACAAAATTGTGGGATGCAGTTTCAGGCTGCAGAGGAGCACTTGTGGTGGGTGTTAGCCCAGCAAGGTCCCCAGTTGCAGTTCCAAGGCAGAAAGAAGCATTCACACATGTGGCTGCAAGGTCAAAGTTTTGGGGTGGAGAAAGGTGCTTGTTGTCACTCACCAGATAACAGGGCCCCTGGTCTTAGTTTTAGGGTTCAGAGGAGTGCTATTGGGGAGCAAGGGCCCTTCCTAGGGAAAGATCAGAGTGTAGACTAGAAGAGCAGTCGCCACATCTCGCTCTAATCACACCACCTTGAAAGTAAAAAACTTTCAGATCCCCAGAACTACCTATGAAAATAGAAATTCAGAAAAGCCTAAAGCTTGGGACAGTGTGTCCTCACACATAGGTGAGCAGAGTTCAACTTTACCATAAAATTCAAGGTCAAGAATAGGTTGGGAAAATGAGCAAACAGCAAAACAAAACAAAAAAAAAAGAAAAAAAAGAATTTGACCATAAAAAGCAACTGTGGTGGCTGGGAAGACAAAACACAAATTCTGAAGAAGACAATGATGTGAAAACAGCTGCAATCAAAGCCTCAAAGGAAAAATGCTTATTGGGCATAAGCCCAACAAGAATTCTTGGAAGAACTAAAGAGAGATAGTGGTAGAGGGAAAAAAATGGAAAAGAAATGAGTGATGCAAGAAAATTATGAAAAGAGAACAGCTTGGTAAAAGAGGCACCAAGAACTTATCCAAACATTCTAGAGAGCAATTTGGAACTATGCCCAAAGGGCTATAAAACTGTGCATACCCTTTGACCTAGTAATACCACTGCTAGGTTTATATCCCAAAGAGATCAAAAAAAGAGAAAAGGACCCACATGTATGAAACTATTTATAGCAACTCTTTTGTGGTGGCAAAGAATTGAATTTAAGGGGATACTCATCAGTTGCAGAATGGCTGAACAAGTTATGGTATATGAATGTGATAGAATACTATTGAGCTATAAGAAATGATGATCAGGCTGATTTTTTTAAAAAACTGGAAAGACTTGCATGAACTGATGCTGAGTGAAGTGAGCAGAACCAGGAGAAATAGCAAGTTACCTTGGTATTGGTATTAGTGGAGGGATTCTCCACCCTGTGAGTTCCTGATGAAATTAAAAGTCTGAACAATGACAATAACAACTATAATCTTCATTGCTATGAGAAAGGGGAATGCTATTGTAGTGTGAGTCACAGATGTAGCCTTGCTTCTTGTCACTGTTTTCACTGACACAGGTTGTAGGTAAATGCTCAGGCCCAGCTCTGTCTATCCACATGTGCATCTTAACAGTAGGCCATTCTTTTCCAATACAGATATGTAGTCAAGGGACTCATTCTTGATTTACATAGGAATATAGGATAGTTTACAACAGATGGAAACTGGAAAACCTTGCAGTCTAACCCCCTCCTTTGATTTGATTCTAATCAGCATAGATTTAACAAATGTGCAGTGTTTGGGGGCAGATATTTTTCTTTTTGTACTTCCCATTCTGAGCACGTGCTCCAGACACTGTGCCTCTATTGGCACTGTAGAGGAAAGTCTTATAAGCAAGAATGTCCTACAATAGCTTCAGAGATGCTAATTGCTCAAGCTCCCAGGATTCCCAGCATGTCTGCAAGCTATCCGAAGACTCTTTGAGGGCTTCTCATCATTAGAATTCCCTGGGTTTCAAACTCCCTTCCTTGCAAGCCATCTGGTCCTTCTGTACTCCAGCTGTGGTCCTCCCCTTCCCCCACCATGCACACCTGATCCTTTGACTTCCCCACCTGAAACAACTGCAAGCCAATCAATCCATCAAGTAACCCCAAAATTGGACAAAGAAGTATATATTTTTCCAAAATATTCATTTTTTTCCAAAATGTTAATTTTTTCCATTTTAGCTCCAAATGCTATCTTAAAATATCTTTTCTATTTTTGTTGTTTAAACTATTATAAAATAATTAAGACAAGAAAGTTTTTTTACAGGATGCTTTTTTCTATTCCATCTCACCATATGGCACACTAACTTTTTAAGTGTCCACTAATGACAGTTAGGAGATGATAGAATCACTATTGCCTAAAGGAAATATGATTATGATGAGCCCTGTAGAGTCTAGGATGATAGAATGCTGCAATACAGAAGTGAGAAGAAGTCTTGAGGAGAATCAGTTGGATGAGAAAAAAAAACAGTCTGACAGTCATGGTCTGAGTGTCACTGGTTTAAACCAACTAATAAGTACCTGCTTGAAGACTTCAATGATAGTGGAAGAAAATTTGAATGACAGCCCATAGAGAGCCAATCAAAATGCTTCGTGGACATGACACCAGTGACTGAAGTGCTCAGTGAAGTGGGACTTGGGAGAATAGCTGTGGAAAGTAGCATTCAAATGACAACTGATGAAAGTGACCTGAAATCTTCTGTTTTGAAGTGGTAGGTTCGAGTGGTTGCTATTATGGGAAAATGACAGCTTATCTTCCCACTTTTGCACTTTTCTCACTTTTGCAACCAACCAGTATTTGGCAGTATTTGGTTTTTTCCCTCCTCCCTCCCTCTTATTCATTTATCTACTCCCACATTGAAGTAATGATGGAAGATATATCTTGTAGTTCTATTGTAAGAATTACAACTAGCCAGGAAGAAGTTTCCTATCTTTCATTCAATGGCAGCTCCAATAAATGATTATTGAACTGAAGGAAAATGAAATTATTTGTTGAACTCTTTGCTTAGATTATTTAGGATGACAAATGTCATCAACCAAAGGACACAAAGTTCAGCAGAGAGTATGGTCTAAATACTTTGCAATATTGTGTAACCTGAAGATGTTTGCTGAAATAATTGTTCATGGGTCTCAGTTGTTCAAATTCAGCAGCCTTGCAGGTAGATGCATGAGAAAAGTCTACCTGTCATGTCCAATCATTTGCTCCCAGAAAAAGGTGACATGATATAACAGGCTCTTAGCACAGAATGCTTATAATGTTTGGGGATGGGGAGCTGGATATAGCAGATTCAGTTAATCCAGGATGGCAAATTTACACTGTCTAGACCTCTTTCTCCCTATAAGATAGACATCTTATAAACAACATTAAGTCTTAGGAAAAAAAGAAATATTTTTTCCTCCAAAGTAGCATGACCACCAATGGAATAACTAAAAAAAAAAAACAAAAACAAAAACACACACACAAAAAAAAAAACCCTGACCCAAAACCATACTATAGTCCCACAAAGTGAGTAAATATAGGATTGTAATAAAGTATACTAGAAGTTTACTATAATGATAGCTTATTGCAGTTAGCACCTCCTTAGAAGTGAAATCACATTATTATGAGCTCTTTGGTCATTTCCATAATTAAATCACGTTTGATGTCATCTAAGGACAGTGATAACAGTGAAACAAGCTCTGAGTTTGGAGCAGAAATGTGCTGATAAATGTTTAACAACCAGCTCTCCAAAAAGAAAAAGACAAAGAAAAAAAAGGTACATACAGGACCCTTCTAAATTTAAGCTGCATTTACATTTTCTCCATTAGCTTCTTAAGTCTGGACAGTTAATAAAACAATATGTCAATACCTGATTTGTAGTGTTTGTTGATTTCCAAGATGTAAATACTCACACTGAAAATTTAACAATAAATTTTCTTCAGCTAGTCAGTTTCCCTGGCTCCAGCACTCTGCTAGTTTGGAGTCAGAAGTCATATTTTTTTAATCCAACCAAGCTCTGCTATTTACTACATGTGTGAGCTTGGATAAATAACTTAGCTATTGGGCCTCAGTTTCCTCATCTGTAGAATGATGGGGTGAGGAGAAATTGGACCAAATGATTTCTAAGATTTCTTTTCAGCTGTAAATGCTATGCTCCTATCTGATACATTCTTCTACCAAATTTCACTTTATAGTGAGTAAGATCTCAATTTCTTGAGTATAATTGAAAGAAGGAAAAGGATATGAACACTACTATGGACAATGTAAAGGTCACAATCTGAAAAAAGGTTCTGTTGGTAGCAGTAGAGAGTCTTGCATGTATTGAGGTGCACAGTATAAAGACACAAAGTGGGGAGGCAAGAGAGCAAGCTGTGATAAAGGCGTCCATAGCACCTAATGATGACTATATTCATTCATTCATCAAATCCAATGAAAATCTCCTACAAATTTAACTTAGTTCATATTTAGAATGATTGAAGGGGCAGCTAGGTGGCGCAGTGGATAGAGCACCAGCCCTGGAGTCAGGAGGACCTGAGTTCAAATCCGGCCTCAGACACTTAATACTTACTAGCTATGTGACCCTGGACAAGTCACTTAACCCCCATTGCCCCGCAAAAAAAAAAAAGAGAATAATTGAAATCAAACTTATTTTTTTAAAGCTAACAATACCTACTCTAACTGAAGAGAAAAAGGAGAAAACAACAGCCTGCTATCCAGTGGGATTGAAGGTTCATTAAGAGAAGGGATTATTTCGTTTTTGTCTGGGTCTCCTCAATGTCTAGCACAGTGCCTGGTAGTCAGTCAGTCAGTCAGTAAGTCAACAAGGATTTCAAGAGCATAATGTGTTCCATGCATGTAAATGCTGGGGATATGACCAAAAAATAAACAAAGAAACAACAACAAAAGGAAATTCATACTCCCTGCCCTTGAGGAGTTTAAATTATTTTTTTATCATAAAAGTATTTTATTATTTTCCAGTTACATGTAAAGATAGTTTTCAACATTTGTTTTCATAAGATTTTTAGTTCCAATTTTTTTCTCCCTCCCTCCCTTCCCTCCCCCCTCCCTAATACAGCAAGTAATCTGATATAGGTTATATATGTACAATCACATTAAATATATTTCTGCATCAGTCATGTTGTGAAAGAAGAATCAGAACACAAAGGAAAAACCTCAATAAAGAAAAAAAGACAACCAAAAAGTAGAAACAGTATGATTCAATCTGAATTCAGAATCCACAGTTCTTTTTTCTGGATATGGAAAATATTTTCCATCATGAGTTCTTTGGAATTGTCTTGGATCATTACACTGCTGAGAAGAGCCAAGTCTATCACAGTTGATCATTGAACACTCTTACTGTTACTGTGTACAATGTTCTCCTGGTTCCACTCACTTCACTCAGCATCAGTCCACTTATGTCTTTCCAGGTTTTCCTGAAATCTGCCCGCCCATCATCTCCTACAGCACAACAACATTTCATTACATTCAAATAGCACAACCTGTTAAGCCATTCCCCAATTGATGTCCATTCCCTCAACCTCCAACCCAATTGGCACCACAAAGAGAACTGCTATAAATATTTCTGTAAATATGGGTCCCTCTCCCTCTTCCGTGATCTCCCTGGGATACAGCAGTGGTACCCACAAAAGGACAGGGTGAAATAATGTTCCAGCCAAAACCATTCAGACTCTTCATTCAGAAATCATCTTGTTCTTTTCTAGTATTCTTGTGCCTATCTTTATCTGCATTTACATGTCCAAATGCCAGATTATTCAATTCCATTTAATAAGTACTTATTAAGAGCCTATGATATATAAAGCACTGTTCTTGGTTCTTTCTTTCTTTCTTTCTTTCTTTCTTTCTTTCTTTCTTTCTTTCTTTCTTTCTTTCTTCCTTCCTTCCTTCCTTCCTTCCTTCCTTCCTTCCTTCCTTCCTTCCTTCCTTCTTCCCTCCCTCCCTCCTTTCTTTCCTTCCTCCCTCCCTTCCTCAGAGAATTTACTTTGACTGGGTGATGGGATATGGGTGGATACAATATATACATATAGGGATATGCAGGAGCCTGTTTGTTCAGACTCCTGCAAGCCAATTGCTAAATTTTCAGGCTGAGCTTTTACACCTGGGAAATCAGCAAATGCTACAAATCATGTCTTAATTTATTATTTTGTGGATTGTCTAGTCTTGAGAAAATAAAGGAGAAAATGTTAATAATTCAGATTTAATCTGTCAATATAGATTGCCCTACATATACAATTTTTTTTTCAGAGAGCTGGTCATTAAACCTTTACCAGCACACATCTATTAATACATAGATAAGCAAATACAAAATATTGGGGCGGGGAGAATCCTGGGGGGGGGGAGGGAAGCACTAAGAAATGGGGAAATCAGGAATAGCCCTGGGTAGAAAGTAGCACCTGAATTGAGACTTGAGGGGAGCCAGGGATTCACAGAGGCAGAAGTAACCAATGGCGGGCAGACATGGAGGTAGTAGACAGAATGTGTGTTTAAGAAACAGCAAACAGGCCAGTTTGGCTGAACACAATGTACGTGGGGAGGAGTGATACAAAATAAGTAATAGGATGATGGGCCTTAGAGCTGGAAGTTACATTGGAGACTGTCTAGTATAACCTCCTCATTTTACAAATGAAGAAACTGAAACTCAAAGAGGGGGAGTTAGTTTCCTGACATCATATAGGCACAAGTAACAAGGCCAAGAAGCCAGCTCGGGTCTGCTCACTCATTTATCACTCAGGTGATTATCTGTAGAATCCTGGTTTCCATCTGCTTTTCTAGTACACACTCTATAAAGAAAAGATGTAGTTTTATGATTTATGTCTGTCAGAAGTGTATAAAAATTAGAACACTGAATTAAAACATTGCTAATAAGCCTTGTGAGTCTCGAAAAAAATTTCAGTATGTGTGTGTATATATATATATATATATACATATATATATATACACACACACACACACACACACACACACACACACACACATATATATATATATAAATTCAGTATGTATATATTTCAGCTTGGGGGGGAGAGATAGAGGGGAAAGGGAAGATTTTTAAAATATGGTTCTAATTTTATTCAAATTTACTCACCTGTTTTACTAAGATATAGTAAAATGTTATCCATAATTTCATGGCAGGATATAATTTGTGGTAAATAAAGATTTTCTTTCAGTACACTTTAGCCAGTACATGGAAGTTAGCACCCTAGCAACCACACAAATAAATATTGGGAGTAATGTTTACTATGTTACAGCAAACTTGGAATGCCTCACCGAGTGAGTAAATTAGAAGGTTTGGTTAGTTGGTCTCCTCCCAAAGGCTTTAGTCTGCATAACTTCTGTGAAGTTTATTGTTTGGAAAACTCTCCTAAATTTCCAAGCCTTGAGAAGCTCTTTTCTTTTCATTTGGTCACCAATGAGGTCACGTACTCACTGAGAGAGTCCAAGACGATGGGATTGGGGAATATCAAAAGTGGAAGGTGGTGAACTGCACCAGAGAGAGCTCTGACCCTCTGCTTGCTGGTGCCTGGTTCCTGCCTCCATCTCTGTTTCCATAGAAACAGCCATTGGATCAGCAAAATAAGTTAAAGGTTTCATTTTTCCTTCCCCCTTCCCTTTGCTTTTGAAGTAACTATTCAAGTTTTCACTAATAAAAGAGAATGACTCTTAGGGCTGTTGAAATCAAATATGTTAAAAAGTTTTCTGCATATATATATATGTATACATATAAAATATACATATAAATATAAATTTTTACATATAATATAGATTGTATATTTATAGAAATATAGATTATAGTAATATGTAAATGTAGATTACATATAAAATTACAGACTGTATTAATTTAATATTATATTTATAGAAATATAGATATATCGATATATTACAGATTATCTATATTATAGACTATGTTTATATTATATATTACTATATAATATGTGTATGTGTGTATATGTATGTCTATTATTATAAAAGGAAATTAATAAAACTTTTGATTTCTGTTTAAATAATACATATACATATATGCTGACCCTTCTTAGTGACAGGGCTACACCCCTTTCCCATGATAACATATTCATGACCTTTTGACACAATTGCTTTCCAAGTCACTTAAAGTAGTTAGATAACCTTTATCACTGCCTACTTTGTCACCTTGCATTCAGAAGTCCCCGGTCCCTTCCCCACTCTCCCGCCCCCATCAGACTGAGATGACTAAATCCATAATGTCCATTTTTATTACATTAGACCATGAATATGAACTTGAGAACTTCTTTCAACAAAACCATCCTGTGCTGACAGTTCAATGCTCTTTCCGTAGGTCCTAGAAATCATCATTATTGTACAGGGGATAAAGCAGAAACTTGTGGCTATCTGCTAGTTTGACAATGCTGCTCTCTCACCAGTGTCTTGTTTCTGCTTTTTTCTCCCCCTCTGACAGCAGCCTTCTAATTCCACTGAACCCAATAGATTAACAAAAACCTAAAAAGAGAAGCGTACAAAATAGTATCTCTGCATGAGCTGCTATTACACTTTGCAACCTACAATTACATGAATCCTGTTAAATGCCTAAAAACATTATTTCACTAATTCAAGCCATTTCAGAACCAGTAAATATTTTATCTTCTCAGGCTGCTTTTGCAAGCTTCATTTTTCAACAGACAATTAGAAGATATCTAGTCATTTGGCAAAATCCTGCCTAAAGAATCATAATCTGAAGTCCAATAGTAAGGGGGGGAGGAGAAGGAAAGTGAGAAGGTAAGAGAGAGAGAGAGAGAGAGAGAGAGAGAGAGAGAGAGAGAGGGGTTGGGGGGGAGAAAAAGAGATGAGTAGTGAGAGAGAGAGAGGGGAAGGGAGATAAAAGAGAGGGAGCTCCAGGTGGATCTTTATGGGTTGGTAGATTTAAACCATCTAATTACTGTGGCTGCAGTCAGTTATCTCTAAAGCAGGGATCACAAAAGCTTTGCCCCTGTGGAAATCAGCCATGCGCAGGAGATCAGGAATTATAGTGACTTTGCCAATGTTAGAGACTGGCTCTAGTTTCTGAATCAAACCTTTAAAGAGATTTACTCCAGTAACAAATGTCCTTGGCCCAATATAAATGCACAGCATGTAACTAATTTACTTTAGCTTTTAAAAAACAGCCCTAACTTAATCATAGTTAATCTCAAACCTAAACATCTAATGAAAGACTGTTTGGGGGGAGGTGGAAATTAATGCATATTTACGTGTGTGTATATGAACACCTCTGGAGAATAGCATAGGAGAATATCTCTATGCATATTTCACAACAAATATTTTGTTAATTACAGAGGCAGAGAGGTGATGAAGTGGATAGAACAAGGAAACTGGAGTTAGGAAAACATGAATTCAAATCCAGCC